>NC_133351.1:28251744-28585078 GCF_030506205.2 Paramisgurnus dabryanus
ATGTTCCAGCGCGACATCTGACGGGTATTCCCAGAACGCATCACGTATTGGTTTACAAAGGTCCTGTCTTTCATATCAATGTTTATTCACTGTTTACTGTAATTTTCAAGGTTAGTATGAGGAACAGAAAAATTATCCTCTCTCGGGATTTATTTGTCTGCTGGCAGAGGACTTTTTGAGGAACTTTTGCTTGGAAGGCGAACAAAGAATTTTAGGAAAGAGGAGTGCAGGAAAGACAGTAATAAATAATTCTGTGTGCTGGATGTAGAGATGCTTGTTTTAATATATTTTGATATCTTCACTATTTCTCTTACTATTCTTTCATATTTTTAGCTCATCATTTGGTGTTGAGGCTGCTGATTGTCGGCCTTCATGCTGTTTTGTTTTAGGTATGTGTGCACATGAGTTGCACTCTTTTGCACAAGGCCAATGATTTCCTGTTTGAGGTTCTTCAGTACTTCACACATCTACAGTTAAACACTTCTGGTTTTCGGAAGCGTTTGCATGTGTGGCTAACAACTTAATAAAGTACTGTGAAAATGTCTAAATCTGGAAAATGTCAGAAAGTCCAGTGCAGTAGTTTTGTTAGGTCAGATGACCTTTCCACTGTGTTTCCCATGTTCCCTCCATTAGTTTTCTACTCTCTGTGACGCAGACGCTAACGTGCTTTCCATTTCCTCCTTCCTGTGCTGCTCCTCCTACTTCCTGTCACCGAGACACTCAGGAGTGATCTAAACTTCCTGACTTACAGTCTGCTGCTCTGTCATAAATACATTACACAGTCAATTTCTGTGAAGTGACATTACCCAGCGTGCAATCTTTCCAGAGGTGTGAAGAAATTTGACTTTGTGGTTCATTCTAGTACTTTGAGCCTCTATGGTACTGTTTAAAATATAGCAGTGTTTCGATAATAATATTACAGTTACTGGTAAAGTTAGTGGTTTAGTATGAATTGGGGTGAATATCTGTAGAAAGCTATTTGTTAGCATTCTTACTCATCTAAGCTGGTGAATACATCCTGAAGTGGCTCAGTGGTTTATGTAGGTTGTCTACGAACCGGAAGGTTGGTGGTTCAATCCCCAGCTCCACCTGACCCCAGTTGCTCCCGACGAGCTGGATGGTGCCTTGCATGGCAACTTGTAAAGTGCTTTGGATGGCCATAGGTCTGTTAAAAGTGCTATATAAATGCAGTACGTTTACCATTATATGCATTCTGGATGCTTCGATCTGTATACACTCAATTACAGACATTTTAGCAAGTTGTTTTAATCTATGGTTAGGTAAAATGTGGACAAACTCAACAGGCTTGGTTGAAATAATCTAGAAAATGTTCATATTTGACCCAACCATGGGTTAAAACAATCTAGCATTGTGGGTTGGATCTGCAGGATTCAAATCTGAAGTGCGTATTTTTTATTTATAAGCTAAATTCCCCTAACAGCTGGACTGTGGTACAACCTCACCGTTGCTCTATGGTGCAATCAAATCACTCTTCTTTTTAAACATCTTGTACAGCCAGACATAACAAAGGTGGTTGAACCAGTAGTGTGAGTTTTGGACAGTCCTACTTGTATGACTGATCAATGGCAAATGAAGAAAGTGTTTGGAAAACCCATATGAAATAAATCATCTTTGCAGCTTAGGGGCTGTTTACACAGCAACGTTTTCAACCAAAAACAGGAACCTTTTCATGCATTTTGAAACAACGTCATTATAAGTTTAGTGTAAACAATGAAATTTAAATCTGTGAAAACGGCGACGTCATGCAAATTAAAAGTTCAGTCAGGCATGCGTGAGTTCAATAACAACAATGTTGGCCTATAGGACTGTGTTTGTGCTGCTCAAGATACTGAGTTTATTAACGCGTCTCAAACAAATTTTACAAAATGTTGTCGCTTTATAGTCCAGGGTCTTATTGTTTTTTATTGTGACAACATTTGGCACTTTCCACCATCGGGTCGAACCATTCTGAGAACGGGATGGAACGGTTACAGTTATTTTTTCCACTTAAGACTCATTCGGCAGGATTACAAACCGTTCTCGGTCTGGAATTCTCAGTACCACGAGAATGTGTTTCAGTCTCTTGTGTATTGCCTGGCTATAAAGTTCTCTCTGTAGCTGGTAAAGCACGTTATTTGAGTGAAATAAACACATATCAGGTAAAAAGTAGTCCTAAAAACCAAAACAAAAAATGACCATCCTTCATAACATGTCTGTACCACCTGTAAACTCTTGTGTTATCAAGGCAACAACTGACACATATGAACTTTGCAAAGGTTGCTATTATCGGATCGGCACAGTTTAACTGATCTGCTGTGGGATCTCAGTGGGATCGACACGGAATTGAACAGTTACACAATGAGAATGGTTTGGCACGGTGATGGGAAAGTGGCTATTGTGGTGTGTATGCAAAATAAAAAAATAAAAAAAATAAAAAAAATAAACAAAACAAGACGACAACAAACTTTTTTTGTATTTAATACAATTGTTGTCATATAAACTTTTTTAGCAAATTGTGCAGAAATGACATTCTTCAGCTAAAACATTTCTTACTGCTCTGTATAGGAGCTTAAAACTATTTTCTTTTATTATTTTTATTTTCTAATTATTATTAACATTGCAGCCTATTTTTAAAAGAATGAACTAGTCTACTAAATAGTAATAGAATTAGATGAACTAGTAACTATGAATGCCCTTATCAAACTTTAATTTTCATTAATGCATGTGTGCATGTGTGTACTTCTACCCTCACATGGCAGAGAAAGCACAACAGGTGTCCCTCACCCAGTGTCCCCTCCCATGCCCCACAAATACACACACGTTGTACTTCCCCTAATCCCTGCTGAGCTGTTCTTTTCACAGACACGTTTGACTCCAAAGCACACACACGCACGCACACGCACGCACGCACGCACACACACACACACACACACACACGCACACACACACTCACCTGTGTTCAGTGTTTACTGTTCCTGCGCAAGTTCAGAAATTAAACACTTTGCATGAGAAGCACTGTGATCACGACAAACATTGTACAGGGAACAGTGCTGCAAAATAGTGGATGACAAAAAAAACATTAAGGAAAGTACGGTACATGTTGTCAGAAGGACATGGAAGGAAGCAGAAAGATGCGTCAGAGTATCAGTGGAAAGGAGAGAGCGTTCGTTCTGGAAGGCCTTGTGTAAGCCTATTAGACTAAGTTAGATAAATCCAGCACTGCACGGGAGTTTGGCAAGAGCAGTTCAGAGAAACAACCACCCACTTCAACGCCCAGGAAAATCTCAAGCGGGAGAGACGGATTACCTTACCTGAAGATAAACAAATAGCACACATGAAAGAGAAGTGGGGGGGATAAAACAGGAAACATAAGAAGATAAAGGGCAGAGGGCAAAGATGTCATGCAAGATCCTCTTCTAACAATAAACTTACTACCACACAGATCAGTTAGAGGCCTCATGTGCCCTCTTTTCACCGGCAAGAACCAGTTGCTAGTTCAGAGCTAGTGCTTTTTGATGTTGGTTTGACTGGCAAGCCTTCTAAGAACCAGTTTGCCTTTCCATGCACTAGAGAGCCACCACAAGTCTTATGTCACTTTATTCCTCTCATCTTTCCCAGCAACGTTACCGCAACAGCACCAAACACAAACACACCATTAACAACGTCAGATGTTGCATTATTATTAATGGTCTTTGCGTACCAACAATATACCCTTTTACAGCCCATGTGATCAAATAGTTGCACCTGCATTTTGGCAACAGAAGTGGTGTTGTTCCCCAGTGGTTCTAACGTGTTAGCAACTCAGAAAGTTTATTAAAACGGTTTCCCAGCATCAAAATATCTGGTTGTTGCGTTTACGGTTGCACTAACATTTTTATTATATATTTTATATTTATATTATATATTTGGCCATCTGCTTACATCTTCTATCCACTCCACTATAGTACACGGATCTGGTAGCCCGATACCATTTGATAAAGTCAACTTTGTTTTGCGTAATCTGCTCACGTAGCTTGACACGCTGCCAATTCTCGCCATACTTACGTAGCCAAAATGCGCACGCATACATTGCTATGTCATCATTGTACAAACAGTAAAAGGGTCTATTGCTTCCAGAATGTGGCAAATCCAACATGTACAGTAATTTCCAGCTCAATGTAATTGATATAAATGAAGGTTGCAATCAGTAAGTATATAACATGTTTTATTATTTACACAGAGCAACGTTAGCCTTAGCATGAAGCTACACTTGTAGTACCATGTCAATCATATCACAGTTACCCCGCCCTCAGCCCCAGACCCAATGGGTTCTCAATTGTAGACCAGCATTTTCTGTGTCTCAATCCGCTCCCTAGCTCCCGAGGTCGTGAATCAGTGTATTGTGTACACAGGTTCAGGCACTGGTAAGGACCCTAGGTCACTTCACATTGGGACACTGTACACTTATTTATCTGTGATGTGTCTGCTTGAGTGCATTGTGATCATTGACAGCTGTTATTGTTACCTATAAGGTACCAATATATACATTTGAGCTTTGAGGTACAAATATGCACCTTTTAGGTACAAAAGTGTACTTTATAAAAAGTTACCGGCCAAGAGACAACTTTTGTATTAGTTTTTGTATTTCACCCTGTGTGTCTAATGTGTATACTAAGAAAAATATGTGATATTATATGAACCACATGCGTGTGCTTTTGTGGTAGCATTTGCTATTACAATACAGGACACCTGCGGCACTATCAGCAGCAGCTGTTTTCTCTTTTAACCTTGCTTGCAGGCTGGCATATGTTTGTGTATGATCTTATGGTTTCCAGGTGGGAGAGAGATTATAGCTATGGAGTTATTTTCTCTTATGGATTATAGCAAAGGCATATGCATATAGTACACCTAATGTTTGCTCAGTTTTCTTCTGTGGGTTGCTCTACTTATGCATCTTTGTGTTGTTGTCACATTGAGCCTCTAAGAGACATCCTGTTTACTCTGACACATTTATCACGCTGTTATTTAAAAATCACGCCCTACATATTAAATCGAATCTCAATGCCCTTCACATTACAATTTCATTTATAGAAATCCAGAAATCCTGAATGTCCTGAATCTCACACATGTGCACCTCCACATGTCTGTCTCTCATTCATTCACTCACTCACTCTGCATTGTTTGCAATCATTAGCAGTGTGTGTTTGTGCATGTGTGTATTTCTCTACTTTATGGGTGGGTGGTAATATAAAGGAAATGATTAGGATAATTACTTCTTTTCAGTATAAGTGTTCATCAAAACAGAAGTATCATATACGTCACCAATAATCAATGTTAATAATAACTGGAATAAAAAAATCACCAAGATATAATTAGCCTGACTGTGGCTGTTACAGTTGCCAAGCAAAGTGGAAAGTTGACATATTAATGTCTGTTAGTTAGTGGAGTACCAAAAATATTGAGGCATTGCGTATAAATTATCTCTAGAAAATATGGTCAAAAATGATCCCAAGCTGTCACTGGGGCGCAATATTTTGTTACAGATATGTATACATTTGGTACCAATATGTGCCTCTGAGGTACAAATTTTAAGTCTTAAGGTGCAAAGGTGTACTCTTTTTAAAGGGTGGCAGTACCCTTTAAAAGTACACCTTTGCAACTTAAGACTATAAATTTGTACAGCAGTGACAGCTAGGGATTAGTTTTGATCATGTTTCTTTGTACCATATTGCCAGCACAAACATTTTGGGTTCAATTCCCAGGTAATACTGCTATTTCTGTTATTGAAGCACTGAGACACTCAAAGGCAGTTTTTAAGTTCTCAATCCTCATCCTGTTGGACTGGTCTGCTGCTTTTGACACTGTTAACCATGACATCCTCATGTCAACCCTCAGGAATATTGGTGTCTCAGGAACAGCGCTCCAGTAGTTTGAGTCTTACCTTTGAGGTAGGTCATTCAGGGTATCTTGGAGGGGAGAGGTCTCTGAGTCTCATCATCTCACTAAGTGGGGTGCCTCAGGGCTCAGTACTTGGGCCACTGCTCTTCTCAGTTTACATGGCATCCTTAGGATCTGTTCTGAAACGATTCTGAAACATGGTTTTTCTTACCTTTGCTATGATGATGACACGCAACTCCATCTCTCATTACAATGAAATGATCCTACAATTTACACTTTCCAAGTGATATCTCTGTCTGATGAAGCACAATCACTTAGAGCTGAACCTAGCAAAGACTGAACTGCTTGTTACACAGCTTCTTAATTCAGTTGGACTCATCTACCATATCCTTAGCATGGTAAACAATCCTTGCAAGCTCTAGTCCTAAACAGACTATTGTAATACTCTCCTGGCCTTTTGTTGATGTGACTGCTTCCATTGTTTTCCTCATTTGTAAGCGGCTTTGGATAAAACCATCTGCTAAATGACTAAATGCAATGTTAATAAAAAGATGTATACATTGCATGCACTATAAGTTGCTTTGGATAAATATGCATGAATATAAATGTAAATTTCCAGCCTGATCTCATGGAAATTTGTGTGCATTTTACGAGTTGGCTAATTCGAACAAAGTGAATTGTACAAAAAATAAAAAACAGTAATAAAAACCCACCACCAATCACCGCCCTCTAACCACAACGTCACGGGGCAAAAGCAAATCATATACAAATACAGAAACGAGTGTGGTCGTACAAATGAATACGAATTAGCCACCTTGTAAATATACAAATGCCATGAAAACATTTAACTAGCAATAGCACATAGCAAATCAAGGTTAATGGCTGATTTATTTAAATAAAAGCCTTAGCTAAAATGTTTTTAAGAGACTGACTTCAATAAGTAGCCTACAGACAAAGTACATGTTTGTCATGCTATTTAATGGGGTTTTTATTATGCAGTGTGCAGACACAGGAGTGAGTGTGTGTTTTATAAACGTAGCTCAGAGCTAAACTTTTTATATAAACAAGTTAAATGTGTTTTCATCCTGATTTTAGGACCTTAATTGCATAAAGAATCAAATGTTAGACCTCTTTGCCTCTCTTTCCTCTGTGTATTTTACGTTTCTAAATCCCTTTTTAGATTTTTGCCTAATTTTCCTTTTTTTAAATCGCCCCTGTCTCCCTGCCTCTCTTTTCTCCTGTGGGACAAAGGACTGTCTACCAGCAATGACGCACGTGGGGCTTTTGTGCAGAGAGGCATTTGAACAAATATAAATGGGAGGAGGGGTGAATGAGAGAGAGACAGAGAGAGACGCTGGATGTGAACTGTGCTTGATTATGCGTGTAAAGGCATGCCAGGTAAAGACCTGTATTTTCACTCATTAAGCCTGGCCTAGGGGCTCCTGGAGAGGGACTTCTTCTAATTTCATCTTGTCAGGTGTGAATGAACTTTAGTTGACTAATGCTTTACTTCATCAACTGCATGCAATGACTCAAATACCAGAGACTATGATTCACCGTATGTTGAATAAGATTTGAGAACCTCCCAATGATTTTTTATTTATACTCTCCCTCACATTCAGTTTTGACCACATATCTCTTAAATGCACTGGGTCTTGCGATATAGGCTACTTAGAAGTGATGTAAAAGTTGAGCCTTGTGATAATGTCACATGCACTGGGAATTTAAACCATGTGAGAGTGTGGTACTACTATGATTTGCCTCATTTTTTGCACTTTCCAATAACATTGCTGTAATTACAGGAAACTCAGTAGGCTGCACATTGGTTGATATATGTCATGTTGTCAATATATGTTTCCCATCAAAACAGCCCCTTTAAAGGAATAGTCTACTCATTTTCAATATTAAAATATGTTATTACCTTAACTAAGAACCGTTGAATCATCCCTCTATCATCTGTGTGTGTGCACGTAAGCGCTGGAGCGCGCTGCGACGCTACGATAGCATTTAGCTTAGCCCCATTCATTCAATGGTACCATTTAGAGATAAAGTTAGAAGTGACCAAACACATCAACGTTTTTCCTATTTAAGACGAGTAGTTATACGAGCAAGTTTGGTGGTACAAAATAAAACATAGCGCTTTTCTAAGCGGATTTAAAAGAGTAACTATATTTTATGGCGTAATAGCACTTTTGGGAGTACTTCGACTTGGCGCAGTAACACCCTCCCTCTCCCATTATGAGAGTGAGAAGGGGAGCGGACTTTTCAGGCGAGTCGAAGTACTCCCAAAAGTGCTATTACGCCATAAAATATAGTTCCTCTTTTAAATCCGCTTAGAAAAGCGCTACGTTTTATTTTGTACCACCAAACTTGCTCGTATAACTACTCGTCTTAAATAGGAAAAACGTTGATGTGTTTGGTCACTTCTAACTTTATCTCTAAATGGCAGCATTGAATGAATGGGGCTAAGCTAAATGCTATCGTAGCGTCGCAGCGCAATCCAGCGCTTACGTGCACACACACAGATGATAGAGGGATGATTCAACAGTTCTTAGTTAAGGTAATAACATATTTTAATATTGAAAATGAGTAGACTATTCCTTTAAGTGTTTTGATTTTAGTTTCAGAGCAAAAGGCATTACTGATGTTTTGACCAAGTCTGGCTCAAAGAAACCTACATGTTAGCATTCTCTTTCATCTCAATAGTAGATGCCAACTGGCATAAGGTCCCCGTGTCTGAAATTGACTGCCTCAAAATGAGTAGTATGTCCAAATCCTAAGTATTGAAAAAGCAGTAAGCAAGAAATACTTGGATAGTTGATCAACTTGTCAGACACTCTTCTTGGTTTGGCTTTCACTTGTATGGTGGCTCTGATGCCAAACACCTCTCAAAATGTTTGCTAGATGATCCACATTTTTTTTATGAAGGACGAAAGTTTCAGAGGCAGTGTGTAAACGTGATTGACACAACATGAAGTCGTATTCGGTTTTTAACGTGTGAAAATTTTGGACGAGTATTTGAAACCCAATGTGCAAAATCTTTAGTCTTGCAAGCAAATGGCTGGAGCTTAAACTGGCTATAAACCACCTACATACACAAGAACTGTGGGACTACGGATGGAAATTAGCATTGTGCTAAATCCGGCGTATTTACGTCAATTCTTATTGTACGTTCATTAATATGCATTGTCCCATCTAAATAAATAAATGAAATGAAACAGACAGTCTGGCTGACATGTTAAAGTAATGAAAGTACAATAAATTTAAAAACCTAGGTGTACTTGTTGTTTTGACTTTAGATAAAGTCAGCCAATCAGATTAGAGTTTACTAGATTGCAAAAGTCTTGTCCAATTTTGTCTTATGTACTCTGTATTTTATGTTGATAATATAATCAAATATATGCAATGTTTATGTTTACGCTTGGATGCATTTTAATTTTGTAAGACTTGGTCCGGAGCTGTCTAGGATTTTTATTGTGGACATAGCCAGGGCTTTACCCCCACAGTCACAGACCTCAATAAGTTAATTATTGACCTTAAACTGCCTTTTATTAATAGGTACTGTGACATCAACTATTTATAATAACTGAGCATTATCATTATTCACAGAAATATTCACAACAAATTTTTCGATTAAAACAAATGAATAAATTCAGTGCATTTGGGAAATGACAAAAAGCATTAGATGAAATGTACCGTCGGCCTATGTGTCAAGGTATTGACTATTTGAGAGGGTAATCCATAAACATTGGGAGCTGCCTCACACTTAGCTGATGGGTCATTGATTAACACAGTGGAGATGATTGAGTTTCAGGAAATGACCCGTTTGACTGAGATAGATGCCAGCACTGTTTGCTTTCTAAACTTTGAACTGCGACCCATTACCCAAACTGATATTCTGCAACCTCCAAACATGTACTTCCTTTTGTCTCTGCTTGTTTGTGTGAGCGAACATGTTGTGCTTTCATTAACTTTGTTTGTTCAGTTATCTGGACAGAGGCCCAATATAGCCATTACTCTTTTTAAAAGGACTTCTTTGATAATGTTTATTGACGTACAAACGCACGAGGTGGGCACGTAGCTGATAGCGGGAAAGTTCATTATAAGTCAAGAAAGAAAATGTTGTCTATTTTCTCTTTCCTCACCTCCTCTCTCCACTCCTGACAATAAAGGTTTTAAAATAAATTTGAAACACAAGTTGAAACGTAAATAACGTCCGGCCCAGTTTGTAGCTTTTCAAGCCACCCGAGATGCAGGATAAGTAATTCTGACCGAGATGAAAAATGATCAACCAGCCAAGATTTAAGCGCAAATTACAGCCATCTTGCGGTATTTTTGATAAAGGCTTTTCACACCTAAATTTGTTAACCCTGGGTTATCTGTTTCATGTTTCTTAACCAGGGGTTAAGAGATAACCCCAGGAATTTATGATCTGAAGTTTCATAATGTGCAATCCTAAACCCTGGGTTAAAAAATTTTATTTGCATATTTGTGATATCAACAGTCATGATTGGATAAAAAGCAATGTCAAACTGACTGAATTAAAATAGCACACTGTCACTTTAAATAATCGCTTGTCTTGCGCTTTAAATAATCGCTTGTCTTGCACTTCTTCACAAAAGCGGTGCTAACCCTGCTTCTAAATTACAAGTGTGAAATAACTCAGGGTTAAAAGTAGCCTGGGTTTCCCCATGCTGCCTTGCACACAAATTTATTCACGCTGCAAGTCAGGCATGGGAACTGTGGACCAGTTTGGCCCCTGAAATAGGGAACCAATCACAGAACGGGGAGGGGGCAGCAAGACGATGATAACGTCTATGCGACACACCGAACATCTTTGTTTATCCAACATGGAGCAGACGCGAAGTTACTTTTCGATGCAGCTTTAGATAGTGTTCTAAGTAGTTCTGAATGCAAGTTTATTTAAAAAAAGAGCAACTTTTGGCGTTAATTAATTTCATATCCAAGAAGGATGTTTGGATATAGCAAGACATGATAGCCACAGAGTTTTATAGGACCAACCTGCTAGGCATCGTCGTTGACGAAGTACAATTAACGTATAAATGGTAAGTGGTATTTATTAATATCATATTGTCATTATGCCTGTACTGTGATTGTCACAGTGCCACTAAGTTGTGTTGCTTTTCAATATCAATATACAGCTACCGGTTTAGTTGCATAGCTTTCAGCTGTGTGCACATGTACCTGTTAAAAGTTGTTTACGTTTGAATTAATGTCGCTCCACATACGTCATCTGTTATAATTGACACGATTGGCTATGAGCTACGTACAGACGCATTTGATAGATATTCTTAGCGCCCAATAAACCACTCTGGGCATTAGTAAACCATGCCTCAAATATGAAAAAATGAGCATAGGGTTCCCAGACGACATCTCATTCTCTTTGAGACTGGTCTGGTGTCAAAAGCAGGGTTTTTAATGAAGATAACCCAGGGTTAAGTACAGTGTGAAAAGCCCATTTGTGATGTATGTGCTTGTGCAAAGTTTAACAATTAAGACATCAACACTGTCTGACACACTTTTAGCCTTCCTGAACAGTTAGGGGTTGTTTCCCGGAAAGGGTATAGATTAAGGAGAAGGATTTTATTATTTTAAGACATTTTTTGTTTTTACTAACAAAAACATGCATGGTGTGCATTTTGAGACAAAACAATGACACTCAGAAGAGTTTGGTTCCAAAACAAGATAACATTGTTTATAAAACAGATGTTTATTATTATGTTATTATGTTTTAATTGTGTTTAATTGTGCTACTTAGCTGTATTTTGCTGTTTAAACCAACTGCAGTTGGACTGATATTAATTGGAACGCACCATCAAAAAATATTTCTTGAGATATTTGGTTTTGGAACCAAACTCTTGATATATTTAAGATATGCAAGTGCACGCTGTTTTTAGTTAAGACTCAAACATACATTTTAGTCTGGTACTAGACTCTGTCTGGGAAGCGTATTGTAGTGTGTAGCAGTTACTGATATCTGATCTGTTTTGTCTCATGAGGGATATAAATCGAGCACAGGAAAGTAAAGACAATAAAGTGCATGACCAAACAATCGCTATAAAAATGAAAATAACAAGAACAATGAAATTCCTGTAAATAAAGATGAGTGAAATTCAGTGGGAGTTATATTTCAGTTTGACTTTGTAAGATTGGCAGACGTGGTTGCTGTTGTGGTATTTCCTAAAAAACACAAACAAAAAGGAGGTAATTTCCACCACAAACCCAAGTACGCTCTTTCAGTAGTGCCAGATTGGGCGGGATCCTGCCCAATTAGGCGGTTTTGAATTTGATTGTGCAAGTAAAAATACATGAGTGGGTTGGAACTGATTTGGCGGGCTTGCGTTACATAAATTAAGCTGTACACAAAACCCAAGTGTGCACTGTGTTCTTCAGGATCCTGTTAAGTTACCACCAACAGCCTGTTCCTGTTCTGCATTCAAAGGTAAGATCTCTATCACTCCAAGCCAATCCCCCATTTCACGCACAACCGAAAAATATGCATACTGACCAGTAGCCTATGTTTCATGAAAAAAGTGGCCTAACACTAGCATTAATGCAAGTCGACGACTGCCAAGGGTTTTAATTTTAGAAAAGTATTAGGATACTGACACTCCCGTATTTACTGTAATTTCTAAGGGTGTCAAACAACTTCTTAATAGTTAAAATAGTCTCACACCCACTTCTACATAAAATGGAATTTGAATTGCGAAATAAAATATAGGCTATATGAATTAAACATAATTATCTTGAACAGTTTATGTGTCTGTGTAATCAAACATTTTGGGCGCTTTTTGTGCATTTGAGTGGGTTTTTGACTTTGGCCTAAAAAACACCACCTCTATCTGGCAACACTGCTCTCTTTATCCCCCATCGTAAAACAAAAAGGCAAAACATAAAACGCCACGTACATGGTGATAACAAAAGCTGTTGATATTTTGCCACTCCCAACATAGCCAGTTTTGGTATGAGAAGACTTTAAACACATTCATGTCTATGATAATAGCTCTGTCAGCTCTATTAGATTAACAGGCGAATATTGCAATGTAATTAATGAAGTTGTGGTGACATATGACGTACGTGAGCAAGGAATTTGCAAACAATGGGGTGGTAATGCAAAAAGCAGATGTGGTGACATTGGGTTGACAAAAATACAAGTTAAAGGCATCCAGTGCATGTTTATTATGTAGGCTAACTATGCAAGACAAAGGCGAGAGCTTTTCTGTCTTTTATGGCAACGACAAGTGAATGTAAATAGGGCGTATTTGAATACAGGGCAGTGCACGTGACTAAGACGATGTGATCATTCAATAGTCTAAATTTTGATTGTTTATGATGTAAACACATTTTGATCTGTTGATGTGTTTTTGAAATAGTATAGAGGGAGCAGTGCTACAACAGAAATAAAACTTTTTCAAACATAAACAAGTAATTAAGATTGTAAACACTAAACAACCTTTGTTTCGTACTCTCTCTCCTTAAGCACATGCATCCACACATCCTCTTAGGCCATAATCTTGACAATGACGTTGTAGGAAACCTGCCAGGAGGGTATTATGAATAACAACTACACATGCCAATAGTCTTTCTGGGCTGTTAAGGAGATGTTTGTAACTTAAATGCAGTTGTTATGACCAATAATTGAATGTGAACCATCATGAGCATTTATAGGATTTGAAGTAGTACTGAAAAATAGTAGCTTGATTTAAGTGGGTGTGTTGTTCATATTATTACAAATTAAAGGGGCCATGGCATGAAAATCTGACTTTTTCCATGTTTAAGTGCTATAATTGGGTTCAGTGCTTCTATCAACCTAGAAAATGTGAAAAAGATCAACCCAGTAACTTAGTTTTGGTAAACCATTCTCTGCAAGCACATGAAAAATTAGGTCATTGAAATCTTGCTCTCCTTATGATGTCATAAGGAGCTCTTATTTTAATAATGCCGCCCCTAAATCTGCACTATCCAACCACGGCACAGCCATTTAGTACAGAGAGAAAGAAAGAGAGAGAGAGAAAATAATTACTATGTAAATGTAAATATGTAAATAATTAGATGTAAAAAAATTAATTTTACATCTTAAATAAGTCTTGTGACATGGCCCTTTTAATATCAGTAGAGCTCATTTCAATAATAAAAACATAATAATAATGAATATTTAAGCTGCATATCCAAACAAATCAATATTTATTTCATTTCTTGAGATGCGGAATACATTATACACTCTAAAAAAACAAACGGTGCTATATAGCACCAAAACAATTGCTTTGGATCGTAACGATAGAAGAACCATTTTAGTGCCATATAGCACCGGTGAAGAACCAGTGAAGCACCAGTGAAGCACCAGTGAAGCACCAGTGTAGAACCATATAGGGGCCATATAGCACCACATATGGTTCTACATAGCACTATATGGTTCTACACAGGTGCTTCACTGGTGCTTCACTGGTTCTTCACCGGTGCTATATGGCACTAAAAATGGTTCTTCTATCGTTACGATCCAAAGCAACTGTTTTGGTGCTATATAGCACCGTTTGTTTTTTAGAGTGTACAATCTTGTTACAGTAATAAGCCATGAAGAGACCAAGAACATTGTGTAAATATATATATATATATATATATATATATATATATGAAGAGTTTGGTTCCAAAACGCAATAAATCCATTTTGACAAATTTCGGTAAAAACATGTTTTTTATACCAAGAAAGTGACAAGATGAAAACCACTATTTTCTGTTACAAACTTTCACATAGCATCTTTATGTTATAAAAACATAAAAATTCAAATCCATAATTTGATTTTCAAAGATTTATTATAAAAACAAATTATTTTTTCCACAAAATGCAATAAATCCATGACATTATTCCAAGTTTATTTTTTCAAAATTCTATAAATCTATTCAATCAATGTATAAATGTGCATTCATTTTTGCCATTTTATATTCATTTAGTTGAACAGTTGTACACACTGATTAAAAAAATAAACATTAATGGCATTAATCAATACACTTACTTTGTCATATTAGGAACACTGTCATTGCTGCTGTTATACTTGACGTCATCGCTTAACATTTTTCACAACGATCAGGTGTGATTCTCGTTGACTTTGAGTAAAATTATGGAAAGTTTATCATAAGATCCCCTGGGGTCAATGTGATAGCACGAGAGAAGCTAGATGCTGTCGGGAGAAAAAGCGATCATCTCCCGAGTGCCTCTCGCATAAATTATTAGATGTTGATGGCTTACGTTTCTTTCCCGTCACAGAAAACCATCACAGGTTTATAAATGCTATTAAAGTATTATTTTGTTTTTGTTTGTTTGTTGATAACAAAGTACAAAGTAGATGTAAAGGAAAACTAGGATTCAGTGTACTCAAAGCACCGGCATTGTTTGTTTACATTGTGTGGAATGGTGCGCTGTAATTTGTGGAGCGGATTTATTGCATTCTGTAGAAAAGGAGGAGTGGCATTTATTGCGTTTTGGAAAAAAAGATGACAGAATAACACGGCGGATATTAGATTTTGCATAAAATTAAGAATTAACTTTTAAATACTGACCTGATATAATACTGATTTTGCCAGTAACTCATTTTTTTCAAAAATGGCCATTATTGCGTTTTGGAACCAAACTCTTCATATATATATATATATATATATATATATATATATATATATATATATATATATATATATATATATATAACTCTTCATATATATATAAGGTAAAGATTTCCAAAATGACACTTTTGAAGAGAGCCTATATATATATATATAAAGGCTCTCTTCAAAAGTGTCATTTTGGAAATCTTTACCTTCAATGACCTAAACTACCATCTGGATAAAGTCACTCACTCAAAGTCAAAAGTCCACAACAAAGCACAGGTGCCTTCACAAAACTGGTTGCATACCAAACAGGGTCATATCAAAGTCAAATTACATTCAAAGCAGAGAGATATGCAAACAGGTTGGGTTAGATTCATCTGCAATGCAAACTGTGTGTTCTAATGCTGGTCAGCTTAGATCGACTGCTGGTTGGAGCTCAAGAGCTGTGCCCTTGTGTTGTTTTACAGGTAAAGGTATCTGACATTTGAGGCAGGTGATTTCTTTACATCTTGTTTGCAATCCTCAAGCGCTGCAATGATTAACCGGCAACGTGGGAAGATTTGCTTCTCGTCCTCCTTTTGTGAAGGAGTTCCCATTTTGATTTCTCACCACACCCCCTTCAAAAGTTTCTGCCCTTTTTAATTCCCCCTTTTTTCTAGGTATCTCTTCTAGTCTCGTGTTTGGTCATTTCTTTTTGTGTTTATGGTGATATATTTCCTATTTTATTTCCACAGTGACTCAGAAAACTTTTTGACACCGCTAGTTACAAAGCGGAAAAGACTTGTTTGTGTGTCTGAGAGTGCGTGTGCGCTCACATATGTTTGTGTCTTACCACAAACACCAAGAAACTCCTCCAATAACTTTCACAGCCTTGCACGTAGGCGTTGCATCCTGTATTTCTAAAAGGTCGGTCGCTTGTGAGGGAGACCCCTCACTAATGTCATGGTGTTGAGATACAATATTGTGGTTTCTTTTCAGAGATATGAAGGCAGAAAGGAGTCCGCATTTCTCCTCATGTGCAGTAAGAAATTTAGGTGTTTTCCACAGTCGACCAGACATTAAGTCTTTACAGATTGTGAGTAAGCCGAGATGAGATTACTCTCAGGTTTTCCTGTTCCCTACTGAAAATTACATAAGTGACTACAAATCTTTTTTTTTTCAAAAATGGAAAAAAATAAAAACTGTCCGAAAGAGGCTATCAATCATAGTTGATTTATTGTAAACGTTTCGGATTTATGGACACGAGTTTAATGAACCATTAACTTGACAAAGCTTTTATAAATTATATATTACATTATTTCATTTCAAATTGATTTCAATCTTTGGTCTGACTTTATGCAGTATAGGTGAAATTGTCACTGAATTATCTTTACATTATTTACTAAAAGATGATTTCATGCAGAAAACACTAAAACATAATAAAAAAATGACTTTTCTGTAGGCCTACCATAGTTTTTACAAACAGGGTCACATATATTATTTCTCATGTCTGATTGTATACAATATAAGTTGCTGTAACTAAAATGTTTTTATGATAACAGTCATGTTTCTTTATAAATTCATGTGTTTATGAACAAGTTGATATAAACTGTTAACTACGCAACGTGTTATGTGATCTTATTTCTTTCAGTGTTTTTGTATCAGTTTTAAATGGCTTCAGTTCTCTGTGGGATTGCCTCAGGCATAAATCTATGCATGGCTCGTGTGCATAACTGAGATGTGTGGGAGAGATTTGCTAGCAGACGCTTGGGCATGCAGATTTTTGAGCATCTGTAGGAAATGCTAATGCAAGTCTGGTTCACAGACTCTCAGTGGATGTTGGACATTGTTATACAGATCTGTGCAGTGCATAGCATACAAAACGTAACCCCACCCCACCCCACCCTAGTTCTTTTAGACACCTAAAAGAACATAATAGTTTTCATTTATGACCTCACTGCAGCGACTATTGCAAAATTTTGCAAGGTAATTGTAAATGAACACCCATATGAGTAATGTAAGGCTACGTGAATCATGATGCATCATTAGTAAAGTCAAAATGTAACTATGAAAAAATGTTGTTTTTATAACATTTGTTATTGCAATAACATTTACTGTTTATTTATAGTAATTGGTAAAATATATAAATGAATAACTCTTAAATGCATAGGCTCTTATTTTTTGTTGCATGTGTATAAATATAGTTATAAATATATGTATAAAATATTTCAATACAATAAAACTGGATGCATTTTATATTTAAGCATTTGGCAGACACTTTCATCCAAAGTGATTTACAATGCATGCAAGCTACATTTGTTTCTCAGTAGTGTGTTACTTGGGATTGAAGCCATGGCCTTTGTTGCTAACATAATGCTCGACCACTTGAGCTACTGTGTGTGCAATATGTGTAATAACAAGGAATTCGGTTATTAGTACTCTCATTTGCCTTCACACGTTACATTTTATTTTCCTGTTATTTCCGTATTTCACAAACACAATAAGAAGCAAGCTGAAAGTTTCGAGAGAGAGAGAGAGAGAGAGAGAGAGAGAGAGAGAGAGAGAGAGAGAGAGAGAGAGAGAGAGAGAGAAGAAAGAGGGAGGGAGGGAGAGAGAGAATGAGTATGCATATCCTCCAGCAGGTGGAGTCGCCTCTGAGCTTCTCCCCATAACATTAACAGCTTGAGAGTGGCGACACATCTCCGGTACTGGCGTCATCGTCTTCATCTCCAAGCAACCCCTCCATCAGCACTGGCGTCACCGTACGACGAACCCGCACCGTTGCTCGGCAACTTGTGCCTTGTGCGCTCGCTCGGCCTCGCGCTCCGCTGCGAGCTCTGACGCGAGTGTGACGTTAATGAGGCGGGTCTCAGTTTGTTATGGGAGAAGTGGAAGGAGGCGGAGTTTCCTCCTCACACCACTGAGCCTGTAGCGTTTCTCCGCATGCCAGCGCAGAGCTGTTCACTAGAGCTGAAGCGCAGGTGGTCGGTCGGGAGCGCGCCTTGTAAATACTTTGCGCTCCCTCAGTCCGTACAATTGTATATCGATGTATATAGAAAAATACTACTAAGTTAGATGCTAAATATTTTCACGAAATATATTTTTCCACAAGTGCATAAGGAATGACTTGTAAATGCAATTGTGAAAGGAGAGAGAATTTGTCTTTGCGTTAAGGTAAGAAGACTTTCACTTTTAGGATATCTTTTTGAGATGACATACATTGCCTTTAAAAAAAATAATAAGCTGTTTTTAACCTATAAAGAATTTTGACTTTATGTTTTTTTATACAGTATTACAAGGACATTTATATTGCTGTGTGCGTATAGTCCGAAGTTAGGAATAAATGTTTAGTTTGGCAGCGGTTGATTTTAACTTCATTTAAATTCATTTTTAAGAGAGCTAAACAAATGTTAAATATAGCACATTCTAAAATCAAATATTGAATTTAAGTGTTTGTAAATATTAATTTTACAGCGATATCTGTTGACTTTTTTTATATGTTATGATGGGTTTGCATGCATGTGAAATTTATAATATCATTTTTTAATATAATTAATTTGTAAAATCAAATTTGTAATTTCCTAAGAAATAGATTTTGCAGCAATGTCCTATGACTCTCGTGTTATGGTTGCCATAGAGTTGCATGTGTAAGAATGATGATTATAATCATAATGGCGTTGCTACGAATAACAAATAGCCTAGTAAAATTATGTTTATGTGTCATTCAAATGTAATTTGTGCGCATTTGTAACCTTTCATTATATCTTTATTTTATTGCAGACAGGTTATCCTAAAAGTCCTTCTTCGAGACCTCATATACACACACACACAAAAACAGAGATCCAGCATCATGGTGATTATGACAGGCAGCAGCACGGGCCCTCAGTGCGCTCCCGCCGGGGTCCGGCCTTTGCAGGTCGGCTTTTATGAAATCATCAAAACACTCGGCAAAGGAAATTTTGCTGTGGTGAAACTGGCCAGACACAAAGTGACAAAAACACAGGTATGCCACTTGCATTACTCAGAATATATTTATATATTTAACTTTTATATCTTTTTCTTTTAAATTGTTATTATAATAAAAAAATATATATGTTTTACATGCATAAAATATATATATATTTTTTTCATGCAGGTTGCAATCAAAATAATCGATAAGACAAGACTGAACTCGGAAAACTTGGAGAAGATCTACAGGGAGGTTCAGATAATGAAATTGCTTAACCACCCTCACATCATAAAGCTCTATCAGGTAAGCTATAGTGTACAGTTTGTCTATTTAACTAATCTAATGAAATCCCTCGAGTATGCCAGTCAGTTGAGGTGGTAATGCGTATTTAGCATATTAGGTTAGTGATACTGAGAAAGTGTGGTCTTGGCATGTGGGTACATATGTAAGGGTTAATCTGATGGTGGGTAAACATATACAGTAGCTGTTGGTCAGGCGTGATATGCATTTTCCTGGGAGTACATCTGGATAGCATATAATGTATAAATAGACCGGTTTACTTAAGTACATCTTCTGCGTAGCAACTCTATCCACAACAATAGAGATACTTTTGCTGTTTTTAAACCACAAAAAATGTGCTTTATGTGGTAAGTTTTGTTCAATTAAAAACTTTGAACATAATGACTAATTCAACCAAACTGTGTTAAGTTGTTCTGAAGTAATTTGTTGGCTTTCAGTCCACGTTACTTTTGAAAAAGTCTAGGTATTGGACACGTTCTTGTCATCTTTACGTTGCCAATATTGCACTTGGTAAATTAGAGTCATGGGGAGAGAGAGACTATGGACACAGGGCTTTAAAACTCTGATTTACTGTAATTCGCACAGGTAGAGGTCAAATGCAATGTGTCTACAGAGTCACGTGAAGCTAGTTGTCTGTAAGAAGGAAAAATCTCTAAGAACTACAATCTGATTTGATCCCTCGACCTGTTTTGACCGTAGCTTGGCACACACACATATGCAAACAGCGGTAGGCAAATAAAGGCTGCTAATACGTCAGCACATTCTTTTCCTCATAGACTGTAGCATTTATGTTTGTTTTGCTAAATTGCGGATTAGCATTATGTGGATTATACTGGAGATCTAAGATTGCACAAGCTGTTACCTTAATGCTTCGGTTTTGATCTCCCTCTTTTCTCAGTGGGCAACTTTTTGGTAGTTTAATATGGGTTGGATGTACTGCTCCAGTATTGTCTTTAATAGTAATATAAAATATTAAATTATTCTTGCACCAGATTGAGTCAGTTTTTGCCTCATAGTTTTTTCCTTTCACAACTTAAGCACATGTCCCTGTTTATTAAAGGGAGGGAAGAGGTTTGAGAAGACTCAAAATGAATAATGTGAAGCTAGCGACCCCGTCTTGATAAACTGTTTCCGTTCTTTTGCTCTCTGTGCAAACAATCCTTTCATTTCCCTTAAGCTTTTAGGAGTCTTTTCTACTCCTAAACACACTTCTCTTTAAAACTATCAGTCATAGTCTCCCAGTCCTCTGTGGTAGAGAAATGTCTCTGTGGGCCGTACAGACCGGGGTTTCTAAGGAAGCTATGACATCATTTGGCACCTCTGGGTTGACACTATAGGATGGATTCTTTGGACGTTAGGCTTATCTACAGATAAAGGCCATTTTCCTGCCGTTGCTCTATTTATCAGCCTGACTACGTGTGTTAATACATGTTACGCAGTTGACTTTAAGTTTGGCATTTGTGAATGTGTGTGTATATACGATTACAGATACAATTTTCAGTTGAGCAAATAAGGCCAGCACAGAACCAGTTGTGCAACACTTGTTGGGCAACGTGTAAGCGTTAAGTATTTCTCCCTCAGGCCTCTCCTGGGAAGTTATATGACATTCCCGAAAAGGGTGAGGACGTCACACAGTATTTTTTTACTGCATTACACTACTAATTGAGTAATTATAATTCCGTCACTGCGTGTCTTCATTTATATTTATATCAACCTGGGGCGTATGAATGTGATTCATGGTACACAAGAAAGGTTATTACAGTTTCGGCTGTCATTATGTGTCAGTGATGGATCAGATGTGTGTGTGCTTATGTGCGGCTAAAAATAAAGGCCATTCAGGAAATTCTTGTCTACACTTTTATGCAATGGTGCACATCACTTGAAACCAATCTGTCATGAACGACAACAAGAGTTAAAATGAAGTTGACAGAAAATGAAAATTTGGCTTGAAACAGAAGCAATCAGAGTGAAACGTGTATATTTTGGGTTTTCAGCATTGATAATTGTTCCTTTTAAATGGTGCTTTAGTATGATAAATTCAATCCTATAAAAGTTGGTAGATGTTTAATAAGAGATGTTTTCTTTTTGTCTATACAGGTCATGGAGACCAAAGACATGCTGTACATCGTGACAGAGTATGCAAAAAATGGAGAGATGTTTGGTAAGTAGGACCAAGCACAGCCTAAATGAATTTAAATAATCTGTAAAATGATTGGCAGGCGTTTGTGACCTCCCAAAAACTTCTTGTTCAGTTGCTGTTAGTAATAAGGTCTGATGAGGAGAGAATTATTTAGATCTGCATTGCCGTCATAGCATTGACTCAGTGAGTGAGTGAGAAGCAGGTGTGGGATTTCAGTCTTTATATAACTGCGTAAAAGAGATAAGCTGCCGTACCTCAGCTTACATCCACCACCTGCAGATTTAAAGTCTATGATAGATATGTATCTTCACCTATCTCACATTTGGCCTTTCAAAGCAGATAATCTGTAGGCCTGTTTTAAACTTTATATAGTGTTTCTATCGAGGTTGCTTCTTCCTTTCTAAGTCATCTTTTGTTTTACAGATTATTTGACGTCGAATGGACGGATGAGTGAAAACGAGGCTCGTAAGAAGTTTTGGCAGATTCTGACGGCAGTGGATTACTGCCACCGGCACCACATTGTCCACAGGGACCTCAAAACTGAAAACTTGCTGCTAGATGCCAACATGAACATCAAACTGGCAGGTGAGCAGAGAAACTAAGCTTATTTCTGTGCCATGCTCATAAATACTGCTTAGTGCCAAGGGTATTCTGAAAAGAAAAGTAATTGCTGTATTTGGTGGTCGGATCAGTAATAAAATGATGACTTCAATTATGTAATCGGAGAAGTGCGCGCAGTGTCAGGGAAAAACATATAGAGGCCTTTTCTCTAGCTACACAAATCAGTCATTATCGCTGTTTGTGTAACACCAAACAGTATTGTGAAGAATTCACACCATTTGCACAGCTTGAAGCAGTTCTTATGAGTGATCCGCCATTTATTTAACAAAAAGCTAATTTCACTCCTGACCCTTTCAGACTTTGGCTTTGGGAATTTTTATAACGCCGGAGATCCTCTGTCCACATGGTGTGGAAGTCCACCGTACGCTGCCCCAGAAGTCTTTGAGGGCAAAGAATACGAGGGACCACAGTTGGACATTTGGGTATGTTATTATTTGATCCCCATCATACCTTCAACAATCTGGATAGGGATTGTACCAAATTTAAAATAAATGAACTAATAGTTTATTACATGTTCTATATGTGTGTCTTTCAGAGTCTGGGTGTGGTTTTATATGTGCTAGTGTGTGGGTCCCTTCCATTTGATGGTGACAGTCTTCCTGCTCTGCGACAAAGAGTTACAGAGGGCCGCTTCAGAATACCATTCTTCATGTCACAAGGTGAAGCTCATTGATTGGTAAAATGTACAATGTCACCCTAAGCCAACCTTTTTTGACCAAGACCTCTTATCACTCTATCTAGACTGTGAAAACCTGATTCGAAAGATGCTGGTGGTTGACCCAGCCAAGCGAATTACTGTGGCCCAGATCAAGCAGCACCGCTGGATGTTAGCAGACCCCAGTGCACCCCACCAGACCCTCTCCCTGTCCCTTTCTGACTATAACTCCAATCTGGGAGACTACAGTGAACCTGTTTTGGGAATCATGCAGACCCTAGGCATTGACAGACAGAGGACTGTGGAGGTGAGAAAATGGACAGATATAATAAATCTGAGGCCTTTTGAATTGAGGACAATGCAGTACTGGTCAATAGAGTAGCATGCATTGTTATTGTGCTGGTGTTTCCACCAGGTTTTCTAATTAGCTTCACCAATAAGATATGCTTTGCAGCATAGTTGAGCTGATTCATCAAAGCAAAATAAGCTAGCAAGGAACAGCATTGAAATTTATACCCGTCTTTCATGGCTGGTCCTTTCAGCAGGGTTATAGGCTTGTTTTTAAGGGCTTAATACATGATGGTTATAAATTGTCATTGTGTGACTCTAGAATACAGTCAGCATGCTACTTAGCTTCCCACAGCTTTAAATTTGATCTACTGCTGGCACCAAAAGGATAAACACAGTAGCATCTGTTTTAAAGCTGCCATATTGTGTTGCCTTTAGCTTTCACTAAGATCCCTTAAATCCCCTAATTCTTGACGCATACTGTCTACATTTAAACACACCTGTTTGACCAAGACTTTGTTTACAGCCTCAATAAAACAAATCTTCCATTTTCTCTGCAGTCTCTCCAAAACAGTAGCTACAACCACTTCTCAGCAATCTATTACCTGCTGCTGGAAAGAGTGAAGGAGCACCGTAGCCAGCAGCTCAGCCGCCAATGTGGGGCCTGGAATCCAAGATCCAGGACGACATCTGATTCCTCAACCCCGGAGGTGAATGTCAAAGCATGGCCTGCTCTGTGTATGTCTCCTGTGTGAGATTCAATCCCCATCTGCTAACTCAGCTCTTCCTCTGTTCATCTCATTTTCAAGGTGATTATGGAGTCATCAGACATCTTCAGGACTTCTGCCTTTTCTGCTGCCACAAAGGTGAACAGTCCTGTCCATTCAGAGATGGAGTGTGAACAAGGAGGCCTGTTTCAGGTCAGTACTAAAGTCAATGTCAATTTAGTCAGTAAGAAAACTATACTTTGCACAATACGTTGACTGTGTTGCATGCGCAAGAAATAAATGTAAATTCTCACTTCTCATAATCCTAAAGAGACATAAGTCGATCGAGAAAATCAATAGCTGCTACAGTCACAGTTGCACTCTATTCAATCTCTCAAGCCTGTATGCTTAAAAAGCCCCCTCCCTTTAGTAAATAGACTCCCTGTCCTGTTTCATATTGCAGATATGCAGTGCAACCCCAATACCCCTCCTTCATTAGAGACAGGCAGTGGCTAATGTGAATGCCTCCCTCCCTTCCCCAGCGCGTGGTGTGCCCGGTGGAAGCCAGTCTGAACGGGCTCTTATGGAACCGATCCATCTCACCCAACAGCCTGCTGGAGACCACTATCAGTGAAGAAGTGCGTCCTCATGACCTTGAAGAAGAAGAGGGACTGCTGCAGGTCCAGCCTCCCCATCTGCCCAGCACCACATCTCGCAGACACACTCTGGCAGAAGTCTCTGCACGATTCCACCAATGCAATCCACCCTGTAAGTATAAAACACTGATGAGCGAACTTGAGAGACCTTGCCTGATGCAACAGTTTGGTTTGAAAGAAATCTTTCTTTCTCTCACAGGTATAGTGGTTAGCCCATCAGACGGTGCTGCTTCAGACAGCTGTTTGAAGTCTTCTTCCAACCCAAACCCAGCTCTTTCAAATGCTATAGGGGACCTTTCCAAGCTGTTTAATTCTGGGACTGGCCCCAGGGCGTTAGCTCCTACTGGAACACCCCTAGCTTTGTCCTCCAACCTGCTATTGCAGAACCAAGGAAGTATGCTTGCAGCAAGCTTTCAAGAGGGCCGCAGGGCTTCAGACACCTCCCTTACGCAAGGTAAGTTTCTTATATTGACACCTTTAGTTAATGCTGTCATAACTCATGTAATATGTGTCTAACTGTTCATGGTGATGAATGATTTCTGTAGGACTGAAAGCATTCAGACAGCAGCTGCGGAAGAACACTCGTACGAAAGGCCTGCTAGGGTTAAACAAAATTAAAGGTCTGGCACGACAGGTGTGTCCTCCGACTTCATGCTCGAGGGGCAGCCGGGGTTCACTTGGCCCAAGTATGTGCCCACCCTCAAGCCGTAGCATGCTGGAAGAAGTTCTGCACCAGCAGAGGTGAGAGGAATCTCCAAATACTCCTGATTGTTGAACGCTGGTTACATTTATTGGACATGCCTGAATGCATCTTTCATTTTCTTCTACAGGATGCTACAGATTCAACACCAACCTCAGCCCCAAGTCCAGTCTCAACCCCAGCAGTCCATGCTGTTCCTCTCACAGTCTCTCCCCTCATCTCCTCCTTCTAACAATCTATTTGCCCCAGCCGCCCTCTTTTCCAACCCCCCCACTCAGCCTATCCTCCCTCCATGCCAACAGACCTCCATCGCCGTCCAGCACAACCTTTGGCAACAGCCTCTCGACTCATCTTCCACAACCCTGTCTCCTGTTGCTTCTGCTGCCCATCTTCTGGAAGCTCGTCTGCACATCAGCCAGCACCCACACCTCCATTCGCACCCCCAGACCCAACAGCACCTGCAGATCCACTCCACCATCCAGCCCCAGGGGCCTTTCGCCCTCCTGTCCCACCAGGCCAGTTGGAGCCTGAACACCAGCATTGATCCAGAACGGGAAGTCCAGGAACTGGCTTGTGCTGGTCAAAGGCAGCAGCTTAGCAGCTGTGTCATGGTTAAGTAAAGAAACTGAAAAGACTTCTTAGAAGATTGATAAATTTAGAGTGATGCTGAGTGCCTCCACCACTCTTGAACGAATGGTCCAGATGGAGCCAATGGTGTTGAGAACATTTGCATCAGAACCAGTGAGCAATGAGACACTGTAGTTTTCTAATACAAAGAGAAGACAATTGTAATATCTCTGGAACAACAAACAATTCCACGTTTGTGTCTATGTGTGTTGGAATGACCAGAGAAAACAAGAAGCAATAACCAAACTCTTCATTGAGCCCAAAACCCTTGCCAAGTGCTCCTGTCCACACAGCAATAACGGACAGGACACGAAAGCAGGGAATTATAGTGTTTCTTAGTTTTAATCAATTTGTGAGTGGGTCGACTCACATATAAAACTTGCCTCCATAATCTTAAATGATTATGTCAGAGACTTTTGTTTTTCCTTTATACAAGTATGAACATAGGATTGTTGTCTTCCATAGATTTTCCAAGGATTTCCTTTCAGGGTTTTAGGTTTTTTTTTAATTTAGTTTCTTTCCAAAGAAGACCAAAGTTGATTGCTTTTCGCATTCGTTTTATGCCTCTTTGATTTCTTTCCTAGAAGTTCTTGATACAGCATACAGTATCCCAAACTTCCAAAAGCAAGATAAAATACTGTAGTTGTGTCTGTAATGTAAAAACATGCATTGTGCAACTTAGCCAAGCTATTTGGTCAACGCTTTGCATATGAGGCGATCAGAAGCCTCTTACTATGAGGGGTAAATAAAGACAAATACGAGTAAGCTAGATATAGTGTAAGCACAAAAGGTACTGCGTAAGAGGTTTACTTAGACAGTTGTGTGAATGTGTGTCTTTGTCCTTGTGCTTTTGCTGTTTGTGACATTGACGTCTATTGCTGCTTTATGTTTTATCAGGTCCAGACAAAGACACTAGACAATTGCATCATACAAATGTGCACCAACCAATGACTTATGCTTAATGAAATTAGGAGACTTTGTCTGGCTTAGTTATTCAGAAATCTCTTCCGTCAGATCTCTACCTCCTGCATAACTGATCATTCACCTCAGAAGGCTGTAGTTGAATAGACACTGTATGAGTATAAGTTAGGCCCATTATAATTCCCCCTGACCATTATTGGTGTACATTTGTTTGTTTGTTTAGTTTTTTTTTTCAAGACAGTGAACAAAGATTATGACAATTGTGCAAAACTTCCCTTTTGAAATGTAGAACCAGGGCAAGAAGCTGTTGTAGGAAAGCGAATGGTACTAAAAGCTTAATCGTTTTATTTGATTATTTCCTATTTAGAAAGTTTTTTTCTATTTGCAATGATTGTACGTACAGGATTTTAAAAAATATGTATTAGCATAGGAAATAAGAGCTTGCCGATTATGTACGGCTCACGTGACACAGGTTGCCTTCGCATCAGGTTGGCTTTGCAAAAGTAGGAAAAGCCAAAGAGCAAGAAAGCACAGGAGATATTACTGCTTTTTCTACCAATGTGATAGTCATGAAAAGCTCTCTGTTTATCGAAGTGTAGCGCTTTTGAAATCTCCCAAAAGCTACAAAGATACAGTAGCTGCCTCCTCTAGCTAACAAATATTTGATAAGCAATTGTTTTTAGAGAGCAGGTCAGAGATGGACCATGCATTTACGTACTATTGTATTTTTTATTTCAAATGCACATATAGATGCATACACTCATAGCTGTAGCAATAGAGTTGAATTTTATACTAGTACTTACTTTCTAAGTTTGCTCACCAGACATTGCATCTAGGTGCTAGAAGTAGAAGCATATGGGTTTGCGTCTCGTTTATATGAAATAATCGTATGTGTTATCAATGTCGAAACTCAGTTTTGCTTGAGGCACTGTTTCTAAAGCCCTAAATGATCCTAGTGCATGTCTGTCTATGTGAATTCAACATGTATGTGCAATGGTTTCTAGTAGTTTAGAAAATAACTGTACTGTGTTGTTTCCTGATTTGCTAAAAAATTACAGTGTTTGAAACCAATTCAGAAAAAGATGCTAATGGAAGAAACAGTGTTAAGCATTTTCTTCTTCGCTGCTCACCACCAACACTTGTGCCTTTTTCTGAACAAATTTAATGGTGGTGAAACTTTGATTTTAATTCTGCAGAGGTGAAAATCGCGCCATTTTAAATTTTCATTTAATTTTTTTTTTACGATAATGCACTTTACAGTGATGACTGCTTATGTTAAAGAATAGTGTTTGTTTTCACTGCTGGTTTAGAGAAGTCTGAGGTTAATTTAATGTAACGTTTGAAACACTATGCTGTGTTGCAAAACCTTTTTTTTGTAATTTTGTTATATTTCTCTTGATTTGCTTGTATGTGTGCTCACAAAGAAATTAGAGAAATTATACATGGTTGTGTGAAAGTACATGAGAGATAATGTTGTATTTATGTGGCTATTTATTTGAATAAAAATTCACCCCTTGAACACCTCTTGAATTCTTGAAAAAAAAATTCTTAATGGAAATTCAATACATAACATAAAGGCACCCGTCTAAGACATTAGAAACCTTACTAACTGTTTTTAAATCATGTATAATATATATTGTTTGATATACTCTTTTTACTATTAAACAACAAAAACAATAATAGTAATTTATTTCTACAGTGTAACAACTATAGGAAAACCCATGACAATAAATGTGAAGCCCAGCTGTGAATATACAGGTACTGGTCTTACAATATCCTCAGAAAGTTGATTTATTTCACTAATTCCATTAAAAAAGTGAAACTTGTATATTATATTAATTCATTACACACAAACTGATATATTTCAAATGTTTAGTTATTTTAATTTTGATGATTATAACTGACAACTAAGGAAAATCCCAAATTCAGTATCTCAGAAAATTAAAATATTACTTAAGAATTTTTAGAAATCTTGGTCAACTGAAAAATATGAACATAAAAAGTATGAGCATGTACCCCACTCAATACTTAGTTGGGGCTCATTTTGCCTGAATTACTGCAGCAATGTGGCGTGGCATGGAGTCGATCAGTCTGTGGCACTGCTCAGGTGTTATGAGAGCCTAGGTTGCTCTGATATTGGCCTTCAGCTCTTCTGCATTGTTGGGTTTAGGATTTCGCATCTTACTCTTCACAATACCCCATTGATTTTCTATGGGGTTAAGATCAGGCGAGTTTGCTGGCCAATTAAGAACATACCATGCTCCTTAAACCAGGTACTGGTAACTTTGACACTGTGTGCATGTGCCAAGTCCTGTTGGAAAATGAAATCTGGATCTTCATAAAGTTGGTTAGGAGTAGGAAGCATGAAGTGCTCTAAAACTTCCTGGTATACGGCCGCGTTGACCTTGGACCACAGAAAACATAGTGGACCAACACCAGCAAATGACATGGCACCCCAAACCATCAATGACTGTGGAAACTTTACACTGGACCTCAAGCAATGTGGATTGTTTGTGTGCCTCTCCTCTCTTTCTCCAGACTCTGGGACCCTGATTTCCAAAGGAAATGCAAAATTTCCTTTCATCAGAGGACATAACTTTAGACCACTCAGGTGCAGTCCAGTCCTTTTTGTCTTTAGCCCAGGCGAGACACTGTCTGTTGTTCAAGAGTGGCTTGACACAAAGAATGCAACAGCTGAAACCCATGTCTTGCATACATCTGTGTGTAATGGTTCTTGAAGCACTGACTACAGCTGCAGGCCACTCTTTCTGATTTTCTCCCTCACATTTTTAAATAGGTTTTGTTTCACAATCCTCTCCAGCATGTGGTTATCCCTATTGCTTGTACACTTTTTTCTACCACATCTTTTCCTTCCCTTCGCCTCTCTATTCATGTACTTGGACAAAGAGCTCTGTGAACAGCCAGCCTCTTTTGCAATGACCTTTTGTGTCTTGCCCTCCTTTTGCAAGGTGTCAATTGTTGTCTTTTGGACAACTGTCAAGTCAGCAGTCTTCCCCATGATTGTATAGAGTACAGAACTACACTGAGAGACCATTTAAAAGGCCTTTGCAGATGTTTTGAGTTAAATTGCTGATTAGGGTGTGGCACCAGGTGTCTTCAGTATTGAACCTTTTCACAATATTCAAATTTTCTGAGATACTGCATTTGGGATTTTCCTTAGTTGTCAGTTATAGTTATCAAAATTAATAGAAATAAACATTTGAAATATACCAGTATGTATTTTATAAATAAATATAATATACAAGTTTTTTAATTGGGATTTTTCATCAAATGAAATATGATATATTATTTATATAAATAAATAAACTTTCCATTAATGTGTGATTTGATAAAATAAGACTAGATTTAGCTGAGATACAACTATTTGAAAATCTAAAATCTAAGGGTGCAAAAAAATTGAAATATTGTGAAAATCATCTTTCAAGTTGTCCAAATGAAGTCCTTAGAAACACATATTACTAATGATAAATACATTTTTGATATATTTACAGTAGGACATTTACTAAATATTTTCATGTAATGATTTTTGCCATAAAAAACCCCAATCATTTTGACTCATACAATTTACTGTTGGCTATTGCCACAAATATACCTTTGCAACTTATGACTAGTTTTGTGGTCCAGGGTCACATATACTCCAATGTGACAGTTTCTGTGTATGATCACAGGTACAGAAGTAAACACATTCACCCATCACTCTTGCTGTAACCAGTGGCTGAGTGCCCAGATAGCTCAGATTGATCTGTGCTGGGAATTCAGTGCTCATATGTTCAGCTACGAAGCATTGGTCCATGCCAATCATCTGTTCAAACCTATAAGCTTTAATGGCTGCTCGCAAAAGTGTCGCAGAGGCTCTGATTTATGAATCTGCCTTAAATATCCATCTGTAGCATGGGAGAGGGTGCGTATATATGAAGCTTACTCCGAAATCAAAGCTTGAGTGTTGATCCCATGATGTCCGTCCGCAGCAATAACAAACAGGGGCATAAAATATCAATTACCAGAAAGAGATATCAGTTCCTTTTAATCTGTGGCTTTAATAAACACCAATTGAACAAGTCTATTTACTCCAAGGGATTATGAAGGCACATTCATTCATATGTAATCTTCAAATCTGATGATATCACAACCTGATCTCATGAGAACTCATTCGTGTTTTACAAGTTGGCTAATTTGTATGAATTTGTATGAAGTGAATCGTGCAAAAATGTATGATTATCATAAAAACAATAGTGAAACCACACCCCAACCCCAACGTCACAGGGTCAAAATGTGGTTGTATGAATTAATACATATTAGCCACCTTGTAAAATACACTGTAAAAAGTGAAAAGTTTAATTAAATAAATCAAAATTACTTCAGTTGGTAACACCTAAAAAATGTACTTGTTTCAGCTTAATTTTTTCCCCAAAAGTTAAACTAAAGTGAACTTCTAAGTTAAAAAAAAAAACTTACATTTTTTAGGTGTTACCAATTGAAGTATTTTTTAAAGGAGAAAACCACAGTTTTTCGATATTTTACTATGTTCTTACCTCCAATTGGACAAATAAATACATACCTATCTTTTTCCAAAGCATACACTTATCTTTGTACAGCGTGTTGTGATTGTGTTAGCATTTAGCCTAGCCCCATTCATTCCTTAGGATCCAAACAGGGATGAATTTAGAAGGCACCAAATGCTTCCATGTTTTCCCTATTTAAAGACTGTTACATGAGTAGTTACACGAGTAAGTATGGTGGCACAAAATAAAATGTTGCGATTTTTTTAAGCGGATAAAAATGAGAACTATATTGTATGGCGGAAGAGCACTTACTTTGCAGCACTTCCACCTCAGACCCAGTATTATTGACGGATCTGATCCATTGACATTTTATTTTGTGCCACCATACTTACTCGTGTAACTACTCATGTAACAGTCTTTAAATAGGGAAAACATGAAAGTATTTGGTGCCTTCTAAATTCATCCCTGTTTGGATCCTAAGGAATGAATGGGGCTAAAGCTAACACATTCACAACATGCTGTACAAAGATTAAGTGCATGCATTGAAAAATATAGAAGTATGTATTAATTAATCTTAATTGAGGTAAGAACAGAGTAAAATATTGAAAAATGAAGGTGTTTTCCTTTAAGTTAATCCAACTTTTTCACTTTTTGTTGTGTATATACGAATTGCCTTGCCAATTTGAACCGTAAGAACAACAAAAATACATTAAACATTTGCATAACAACATGAAAGAACATTACAAATTCCTAAAGAGCGATAACTTTTAATTGAGTAGAAAAATAATTGTTTTAATTTAAAAGAACTCTTAGTAGGCACATTATTTGAAAACATGTTTATAGACATCTCTAGAGAGCTTCAATATGTTATGATGAGTATTAAGTTAAAGTCTACAGTGTTTTTAATGAGGACAGTATGTGGATGTAATGCCATAACATGGGTTATGGAGTGCAAGTCTTGTGCATGTAAGTGAAAAGTATTTTTGGTACCACTCAGCTCTACTTTTTCCCCCTGGGACATGTTGTGGCCGGGACTGTAAGCTGAGGTAAACAAGGGCGAGAGATGTGTTGAATCTGTCAGGGGTCATCTAAGAGCAACTAGACTTCTGTAGCAGCTACAATATCAGCATGTGTTTGTGACAACACAGAACAAAAACATGACGATATAAAATGTTTTGAGTTGTTAGTCTGCTATGAGTTGTCCATGAAGGTATAAGTAAATATAGATGTGAATGTGGATGCACATGGGATAGTAAATGCTCAAGATATTTTTAGAAACCCTCACAACTTCAGCTGATAGAAAAAAACGTTTATGTCTAAGCATATCATTTTGCCAAAGTGTGACAGGATTCCTCTTGAAGGTGATAATGATCTGACTGTACATAATTCTGGACGTGAAATAATGATTTATGGGGCAGTCTATAACACTGTCTCTGTTTGATATATAAAATTGCAGGTTACTTACTGTACTACATGGGTTGAAGTCCGGTGACGTCAAACTGATGTTTCCCGTGCAATCGAACCTGACAGCTCAACTAATAAATCATTATTATAAGCTTGCTGCTGTAAATCTAGGAAGAGATAATTTTCAACCCTGATTTTTAATGTACTTGTTAATGTACTAGATTTCATAAGTTCATTCTTAACGAATGCAGACCTTCCGCGGAGAATCCTTGTTTATTTTAATTTTAAGATGAGACGATTAAATAAACACATTGTTTGGTTTAAAGATGCATTGTGTAAAGTTTAGGAGGATCTATTAACAGAAATGCAACATAATATACATAACTACAGTATTGTATAAAGACCTTACATTATATTGTTTTGCCTAAGAATTAACAATTTTTTTCTACATACTCCATGGACCCCTTACATGGAAGTCGCCATTTTGTGCCGCCATGTTTCTGCAGTAGCCCTACACATACAAAGTGTGTTTCATTACTGTGCTGTCTCAGATGGCAATAGGTTTGTCCTGTGGTGGCTAGCATTGCTTCTCTATGTGTTCCGTTGGTTGCAATTCACAATCTCACCACTAGATGCCGCTAAAATGTACACACTGCACCTTTAATCATTTGTAAATATAATGTCATAATCAGTATGTTATTAAAACACATATTTATATTTAATTTTGTGTAATATTAAGGTTAGTGTGTGTTGTTAGTTTTAAGCAGTTGTTATCTGGGAATAACAAACCTGCAAATGTCGCTACTGGCCAGAGTCTCAACTGTGAACACAGGAAATCCCGAAAAAAATTCGTGAGACTTCAGAATAAGCATGGCGGAGGATATGCCGGAAGATTTCAATGATAGTGCTTGGAATAATTTTACAATACATTGGCTGTTTCTCAATATGCGTTCTTCAGCGATCTTGCGTCCTTGTGTTCTCGCTCTACGTCATCATTAACCTGCGAAGTTCAATTCCAATTCTCAAGAACACAAGTACAGAGGACGCATAAAAATACCCGGATGAGGTCTTGATATCGAGGATGCATCGAGTGCAGACTTGTGCGCTGAAATCTGGGGAGGTCACGTGACCAGCAAAAAGATCGCACACATCTCAATTCTCACAAGTGCGTTTTGTGTTCTCGCGACCTTCTGAGTTCGTTGCAAAACCAGTCTCCACGAGAACGCAAGTCCGTTCTTTGCATTCTTGGAATTGAGAAACAGCCATTTTATAAACATTTGTGCTGTTGCCATAAATCAACAAGCTGATCCTCCATCTATGCTGTCCACATCAACTTCACTTTGGCCGTTTCTCAATCCGAAGGCTGTAGCCTGTGGAGGTCGCATATGCAGGCTGCATACGTCATGAAACCTGGTTTATTCAAGTGAACTGAACATTACATTCGCAAGTCATAAGTATATTACAACAATATACGATAAACTAGGAATATTAGTCAATTTTATAACTGCTAATATTCTGAAATAAGACAGTCTTGATGATGAGTCCTGTTCCCTTTTTCTCCACCGTGTACTTTTTCTGTCCTCTTTTTACATACTGTACTATTTGTCCAATAAAGCAAAAAATGCCCCCAAAATACAAAGTTAAAAATAGCAGTAAAATCAAGATAAATGGAAAACTTAAGTTAATCTTCTCTTCATAGATGGTCAAGAAACAAAAAATGGAAAAACAGATTAATGTGCTAAAGAAAATTTTAAAATAGCAAATAGCTTTTAAAAATGTAACAATTGCCATAATGACATTGCCAAAGGTTATTGTTAGTTTCAAAGAGCTTTCCAGTTGCCAGAACTATGACTTGCAAATTAGATTGGCCTTTGCAGTAATATTTTACAAAGCTTACAGATTACTTTGACTTTAAAGCTGAGTTGTGAACCTATTGAAGTCATAAGACACCTTGCCTGTTTCCTTACACAACTCTTCACTGTAATACACCCCTAAAGATGACGCTATGTGTCACTATCTAGTAACATCCGGGTGTATAGACTGAAGGTAAAACTTTTATTCCTAAAAATGCAACTTCCCCTTAAGATTTTGTGACATTTACATCTTGGCAAGTTCATATGTTGCAAATTTTATGATTATGTATTTACTATTGCAAAGTCTTGCGAATTGCAATGTATATTCTCCAAATAAATCTGACGTAATTTACATGTTTCATTATACTTTTAATTATGCCATTATGATAGAAATAGAGTCAAAAAGCTGTTGAAATTTAAACTGTTGTGTGAACTATATGTCACTCTCTTCATCTTTATCACGCTTCTCTGTAATTTTGATAAATGACCTACAGCAAGCTTTGATCCAGGGCAGAGAGAGAGAGAGAGAGAGAGAGAGAGAGAGAGAGAGAGAGAGAGAGAGAGAGAGAGAGAGAGAGAGAGAAAGAAAGAGAGAGAGAGAGAGAGAGAGAGAGAAAGAAAGAGAGAGAGAGAGAGAGAGCTGCAGACTAAATCTGCACACAGCTGCTTAGTGAACTCAGCATGAAGGGGCTGTAATGGAATGCTCAGTCAGACGCCAGCGCCTCCTGTACAATATTAACTGGGTCTCAATGTGCGTCATTCAGCAAACAGATGACCCTGAGAGTACTGGAGCAAGTGAGAACCTCTCAGCCTTTTCCTCCGCTATCTAACTGCTTTCATTTTAATGGTTTACTTGTACCCTCACCTCGCATTGAAATATATCATCCGCAAGAAGTATTTGAACACTAGCGTCATATAACAAAATGTACTATTGTCACTGTGTCCTAATACATTTTGGGTCAATTTAAAATAATGTATAAAATGTAAAACCTAACAAACTTATTTTGGTAAAACACTCATTCGAAGGACAGCTTAACAGCAATGCGTTCAAATGAAACATTTCTATAGTTTCAAAATAAACAGCTTGCTTTCAAATTGTTATATGTGGTGTGATCATATTAGGCCTGTCCCAATACCCTCACTTTCGATCTTATACCTAATTGTCCTTTTAAGAAGCACCTCTGTAGTCCAATAACTACATTAAGTGTGCAAGTCTGGGAAGTGCTAACACCTACACTCCTACACTAACCCTAATGCAGTATTAATGTGTGCAACGTGTGTCTCATAAATCACCACGTTTAGAAGCATACCTTTCAAGGGAAGTAGTGTATGTCCCCAACAAAAATTCAATATTGAATTGACCGTCTTAATATGGGTCATGGGTGGTGTCAAGGGAGCCAGCCGTCCGTCATTCATTCCCATGAGGGACGCTCAGATTTGGTTTCCTGTCACGAGTTGAGGGTGACACAGTAGCGTAGTATGTGTCTAGAAGTCTAGAGGCCTTTCAAAAACAGGCCCATGATGACACCCCATCCCGTATTTGTTATGTGTAAAGAGTTAGTTCATTTCTCCCCTTCAGGAATCTGAGAACTCAGACATGGGGAATAGAAATTGTAATCGTGTTTTACAATGTCTGTCAGATGGTTTCCTCAGTGGAAAACAAAAAACATGTTTAAGAAACGTCATGCTCCAAGCACACAAACGTTATGCAAGACTTATGCTCATTTGACTTGGAAATTTAGCAGTCTGTTGAATGCATGGCCAACATGTTTACACAAGAGAAAAACAGCTGTGCATTTATTAGAGGGAAACTGCTGAGCTCCAGGTTTTATTTGGTCACGTTTAACTGTAAACTCTGCCTGGAGCTCCATTGTGATGTCATAATAAACACGTGCACTCAAAGACCTTTTGCATTGAGCCAGTAGAATTACGACTATAGACCAGTGTCATATTTACAGTGTGAAATGATCTTTGTTATTTCAATTGAACTTGAAATTCTATATGAATTCTAAGTTGTAAGATCTTGATTCTAAATGAAAACACAACAGTTCCCTTTTGAGGCAAAGCTTTGCGGAACGCCGCGTGACTGCGTCTGAACCATTAATACAATATGCCTTATTCAGCCTGCCGCCATGTTGATTTCCAAACGAGGCTGTGAGGGATGGACATCCAAAGTGTGCACTTTGAACCTATTGTTTAGGTTTATTTATACTGTGATGGTCATTCAGCCATCGAAATTCATAAAAATGTCTAAAAGTCCACTGTGTAGATTTTTAGCGGGATCAAGCACTGAGACTGTGAATTGCATCCAACGGCTCATTCAAATCTCACTCTCACTTTCTAATCATATAGAGATATATATATAGCTGCCACAGGACAAGCACGTCATCATCTATGACCATCAGGGCTTTGAACCAGTTTTTTCCCAGTTGGTTCATTCCGAACAGAAACAGTATTTTAACGTTTCCGGTTTTCGGTTCAACCATAAAATTGACGTTTCTGAGCCGGTTAGAATAAAAAAAAATAAAGTTCCTGAATCGGTTAATAACATTCCATGTCAGCTGTGGGACATACAAATAAGTAGGCTGATCATTAGGACATTAAACTTAAAGTATAATCTACATAATTTTCCACATCTTGTCATCAAACATTAAAAACGGCTACATTATGTTAGCGGCATAACTGTAATTTTGACGTGCCCATTTTTGTTTCAGCATTATACATGAATTAAGACAAGGACAATTTCTGATATGTCGTTTATTGGCAGACAACTTAATGTTTTTATTAGAAAAAGAATACTGTGGTATTTTGAGATAATGTTGTTTGTATCTGTCCTGTCAAGAACAGAAAGATTGTTCACTTGCTTTTTGAAACGCATCTCTCCGTGTATGCACTTCTCAGTGCACTTAAACATGCGCACACAAAGAGATGGAGGACGAATTCCAAATGGCGCTTCAGGAAGAAGATGCAGCATAAAAAGTCGCTCCACATAAAGTGTTGTTTTTCAGTGCTTTTTTCGCCAAATGTATTTTAATGGACTACAGTATGAGACACAGTAGCGCAACTCTCTCTCAAGTTATTGATAGTTGGACTGGATACATTTAACCACATGTGCATCTGTGCGTACAGAAAGTTGCTCAATTTAGCGCCTTTTTGTGGTTAAATTGTTTAAAATCACTTAAGTGTTAACAGTTGCAACCTTTGAAACACGTGCAAATGATCAACTTTCACCCGATTTAAATTTGCGGATTAATCCATGAATCGCATGTGAGCCGAACTGTGGGTCAACTTGGATCCGTTACATCACTTATAAGTATTAAAAAAACAAACATCTTGAGATACTTGGTAGCCTACAATATTTACCTCTTATGATTGTGCATTAGAGAATTGGGCTTGAGTAGGCTACTTGCTGGTGGCAAGCGTCTCATTTCTCCGATGAGTCAACGACGACCAAAAGTGAACTTCACTGAGTCAAATTGCACAGAAATCTTGTCAAAGAACGAAAAAAATAATGGTATTAACCGGTTACCATTATTTTAAATAACGATTCTGTTCCGGAACATCTATTTTTTGAAAGTTTCTGGTTTGGTTTCTGTTCCTTGCAAAACATCAAAAGTTTCTGGTTTTCGTTGTCGTTGCGTGAATTGGTTCAAAGCCTTGATGACCGTATTTTACCATGCTATTCCGCATCAAATAATTTCCGTATTTTTTTCTATATAAAATCCCACCGGCCGTATTTAATATTTGCTACATTTACCTCCGGAAAAGCAGGCGGCAGTATATCTGTAACATATCACTCAAACGACACCCACCAATGGAAGAAGAAGAAAAGCTTCCCAAGGGACGGTGGTGGAGGATGACCAGATGATGACAAACTGTGCGCAAAGCTAAAGCCACAACGCGCACTTAAAGCGCATGTCAGCTCAGACCCTGCACTTGGGTATACAAACTCGCACATTTGGATGTGCGCGCTGAATGCGTGTGGTCCGTTTTTTTATAACTCTGCATGTTGGGAAACACTGATGTTTGTACTTTACTGCTTAACTCAGAAGGTGTTAAGGAATGCAACATGTGCAACCTATCGTGTAATATAACAAGTGTCTTGCAAATGCGAGAGCCATAAAAAAAGGCATCTATTCCCTCGCATAGCAGGGACTTCCATAAGGGGACCCGGAGTGTATGTAGATAAAAACGTATTATGTACGTATTATATACGTAATTATGTAAGGTCTTCATACACCACTGATAATATAATTATGTTGCATTTCTGTCAAGAGATCCTTCTAAAAGTTACATAATGCACCTTTAAGGATTATGCAGAATAGTGTTTCATAAGTACAACAGTGTTTTTGGCACATAAAGCATATAAATGTAATTCGAATTCCAAAGTTTTGATTTATACTGTGTTGGCAGAAACTTGAAATAACTTTTCAATAAATTCAGACTGTCTCAAGTGCTTCTGTCTTTACTACAAAATGTACAGTGGTGAAGAGCAAAAGTGTATAACATCTGACATAAATACTTTTTCTGATTTTCTGATATCTGAAAACGGACAAAAATCTCATGGAGGTTGGTTGCTCTAAATAGCACCATTCTACCGCAGAGAGCTTCTCCCTGCAGAGTAGAAAAACTCCCAAATAATCCTTTTGCGTCAGCAGCTTTGGAAAGCTGCTTTTGTGTGTTGATTCATACACATTCATAATGATGAAAAATGATCCCGTCATTGAGCGGAAGGAGCATTGTTAACCATCACATTTTCTGTAGTTACAAATAATCATCCCACACAAGGCTTCATTAAAAGACTATTTATCAGCCGCACCTAATTTCTTAGTCAGATACCCAGCAGACAAAACATACTATCATTAAATTCAGATTTTAAATTGAGTTTTACCTCATATGACAGGCCTATGAGACTATAAAATAAGGTGAGGAGTCATTTTTAATGTTTTGCACGTCCCAACATTCTTGAGCTTTTTATCTCAGACGTTGTTTCCATTTAAGGGTGCCCTCCTCTGGTTAAGTCTTATACACAAACTGTAGTCCAAAGTAATGGTGGGATAAACACAATACGTAGTGTTTAAGGTAATATGTAAGGTTATGATCATTATGAGAAAACAATGAGACTCTGAGCAGTTTATTTATGCAATTGAAACATTATAAGGGTTAACCAGATACCAGATATGGCCTTCAGGAGAGCTGACGCATGAATGAACTTGAAATTGTTAGGAATCACACACAAAACAGGAATCCCAGCGCAGAGGTTTTTAATTCAAAATGTATAATAGAGCACACTCAATGTCATCAGGTAGGAATATAAACGGGAAAACACTTGGTGAATCAGTAATATATAAATAGATAACTCTCAGTGTCCGTGTATGTAATGGATAGACGAAGAGATAACACTAGCGATGCAGACCACAGCGATCTCCTCTGGATGGTCACAATGTGGGAAACACAGCCGGGCTGTAGGACTTTCCCCGAACAGCACACTCTGAGATGTAATCCAGGCGGGCAAACAGAGAGATTCCTGGCGGGGCACAGAGAGAGAGAGAAGCGGTCAGTGTCTTCAGCAGTAAGCACGCTGGACAGCGCACTGCGGCCGTCAGAGCGATGAGCAGAATTACGCGCTAGAGCGCACTGCAGCTGTCAGCGTCTTCAGCAGAATTACGCGCTAATGCGCACTGCGGCTGGACAGCGCACGGTGTGAAATGTTGCTTGGAGAATCCACTGACAGAGAGTTCGTAAAGACCTGACAGAAGTCACACCAATCGGGAGAGACCGACAGCAGGGCAGGGAAATCTGACGGGGCAAAGGCAGCAGAGAGCACGGAGAATAATAAATATCTAACAGGAAACTGAGACATGACAGGACTGGAACTAGACAAGCTAGCGGCAGGCACATACAAAGACGAACTTGCAAAGAACAAAGGAAACGAGGGGAATTTAAATCAAACCGGATTGGACAATAATAAGAATCAGGTGCGGGACGCTGGTGAGAGAAGTCAGAGGTAATGAGATCACCAGGTGGAGGACGCGCACGTGTGGAGCTGTCAAAACAAAAACACAACACATAGAGAAACAAAGACAAAGCAGCCAATAAGACCGAAATCATGACAGGACTCCCCCCCCACGACCGCCACCTGGCGGTCCATGAGGAGACTCACCCCGTCGCCGGCGGAGATCCTCTATCAGCCCAGGGTCCAGGATGTCCCGGGCCGGTACCCAACACCTCTCCTCCGGACCATATCCCTCCCAGTCAACGAGGTATTGAAATCCCCTACCCCGGCGACGCACATCCAGTAAAGACTTGACTGAATACACAGGGGCACCATCTATAAGTTGAGGGGTGGGAGGGGTGGGGGCAGAGGGAACAGGATTAAGGTGGGAAAAATACACAGGCTTCAGCTTAGACACATGAAAAACTGGATGAACCCGACCGAGTGCTGGGGGCAATCTGAGCCTGACCATCACGGGATTAATAACCTTGACAATGCTGTATGGCCCAAGGAATCGTGGAGCCAGCTTGCGAGAAGGCTCCCGGAGAGGTAAATCCTTGGACGAAAGCCATACTTTCTGCCCACAGATAAAACGGGGCGCGGTTCTACGGTGACGGTCGGCCGCGGCTTTGGTTCGTCTGGAAACCTGGCGTAATGTAAATCTAGCCTTTCTCCAGGTGCGTTTGCAACGACGGACAAAAGCTAGCGCAGACGGAACCACCGCATCAGGTTCCTGTGATGGGAATAAAGGGGGCTGAAACCCCATGGACGCTTCAAAAGGGGACATGTTAAGGGAAGAAACAGGAAGAGAATTATGGGCGTATTCAACCCAGGGTAACTGTTGGCACCAGGAGCTCGGATATTGCGATGTCAGACAGCGGAGAGCTCTACCTAAATCTTGGTTAGCCCGTTCACATTGCCCGTTGGTCTGAGGATGATACCCTGAAGACAAGCTAGCTGTGGAGCCTATTTGTCTACAAAATTCCTGCCAGAAACGAGAAATAAACTGAGGACCCCTATCTGAAACAACGTCTGTGGGCAGACCATGTAAGCGAAAGACGTGCTCGATCATAACCTGGGCAGTTTCCTTGGCAGTGGGCAATTTGGGCAAAGGGACAAAGTGAGCCGCCTTGGAGAAGCGGTCGACAATGGTCAAAACTACAGTGTTTCCCTTAGAACTAGGCAAATTGGTTACAAAATCGATAGCGATATGTGACCAAGGACGAGAGGGAATGGGTAATGGTTTGAGCAGACCAATAGGGGCTTGATGAGAGGCCTTATTACGGGCACAAACCTGACAGGCTAACACAAACTGTCTGACATCGGGACCCACAATCGACCCGCTGGGCACCCTTCTGGCACTTCCCCCTCCCGGCCGGCCCGTCTCACCCGTTGTTCTATTCCCCAGCGCAGGGCACCCACCACCCGCCCCTCCGGGAGGATGGTTTCGTCCCCAGCGGAACCGGGGCTTTCGAACAAACGAGAGAGAGCATCGGGCTTAGTATTCTTGGAACCGGGCCGGTACGAGAGGGTGAAGTTAAATCTGTCAAAGAAGAGCGCCCAACGAGCCTGACGAGAAGATAACCTCCTGGCTGAACGGATGTATTCGAGATTCTTATGATCCGTCCAGACCAGGAAGGGCTCCGAGGTCCCCTCTAACCAGTGACGCCACTCACCCAAAGCCAGTCTGACCGCCAGCAGCTCCCGATTGCCTATGTCATAATTTCGCTCTGCTGGGTTTAACCGATGGGAGAAAAAGGCACAGGGATGCACCTTGCCATCCTTAGCAGACCGCTGAGACAAAACGGCGCCTACCCCGACATCCGATGCATCCACCTCCACAATAAATTGAGCAGCCGGATCTGGAATAGAGAGAACAGGAGCAGAGATAAACCGGGACTTTAAATTATCAAAGGCCTCCTGAGCGCTGGAATTCCAAACAAACCTCTCCTTAGTGGAAGTGAGAGCAGTAAGAGGTTGAGCAATCTGACCATAATTTCTGATAAATCGCCGGTAAAAATTGGCGAAACCCAGAAATCTTAATAATTCCTTACGGGAGTCGGGGACTGGCCACTCGGCCACCGCTTTGATCTTGGCTGGGTCAGGACGGATCTCACCGGGGGCAACAACAAAACCCAGGAACGAAACCGACTTACGATGGAATTCGCACTTCTCCGCCTTGACATACAGCTTATTTTCTAACAACCGGCGTAAAACTCGGCGGACATGCTGAGTGTGTTCCTGCATGGAGGGGGAAAAGATGAGAATATCATCTATGTACACAAAGACAAATTTGTTAATCATGTCTCTCAGCACATCATTGACCAGAGTTTGGAAGACAGAGGGGGCGTTACAAAGGCCGAACGGCAGAACGCAGTACTCAAAGTGTCCGGTAGGGGTGTTAAAGGCTGTCTTCCATTCATCTCCCTCTCTTATACGGACCAGATGATAGGCGTTGCGTAAATCTAGCTTGGTAAAGAACTGCGCCCCCTGCAGGAGCTCAAACGCAGTAGACATTAAAGGAAGGGGGTACCTATTCTTAACAGTAATGTCATTCAAACCCCTATAATCGATACAAGGGCGCAGGGAGCCGTCTTTCTTACCAACAAAGAAAAACCCCGCCCCTGCAGGCGAGGTGGAGGGACGGATGAGACCGGCACGCAGGGCATCATTGATATACTGGTCCATAGCCTCTCTCTCAGGACCCGATAAGGAATAAAGTCTACCCTTAGGCGGAGAAGTGCCGGGGAGGAGATCAATAGCGCAATCATATGGCCGGTGAGGAGGCAGGGAGGTGGCCCGGGCTTTACTGAACACCTGAGCGATATCCGCATACTCCGCCGGGACTCCGGTCAAATCGACCGCCGGAACCTGAGGAAGAGAAAGAACAGAACCAGAAACAGCAGAACCAAGACAAGACACATGACAAGACTGGGACCAAGACAAAATAACACTATGCTGCCAATCAACGTGAGGATTGTGTTGCGCTAACCAACCATGCCCTAAAATAATGGGAGACAGAGAAGCATGAAGAATATGCAACACAATCTCTTCACAATGATTGCCAGACACAGAGAGACTCACAGGAGAGGTGCAATGTGTAATGCGTGCCATCTGCTGCCCCTTAAGGGACCAGACATCCAAAGGGGATTGGAGAGGGACAACCGGAACACCCCAGGCGCGAACCAAAGCTTCATCTATAAAGTTGCCCTCCGCTCCAGAGTCGAGAAGGGCAGTGGACGGATGATCACGCCCAGCGAAGGACAACATGACGGGGAGTTGGGTACTGGAAACAGGGGAGAGTTTAGAAGTAGTGGCGCCCACCAGAACTCCTGGGCTCATAGAAGGGCGACGGTTCTTTAACGGGCAAGTCTTCGCAAGATGTCCGGGCCTCCCGCAATACAAACACAGAGAATTCTGTAGACGTCTATCTCTCTCTCTCTGTGACAGGCGCATGCGCCCCAGCTGTATGGGCTCCGACCTGACAGGGAGTGAAGAAGAAGAGGGGGAAGCGGTGGCCTCGTCTATAGGAGTTCGCTGGCGAAGAGATCGTCGCTGGTTGCGGAGCATTCTCCGGGCTTCAATCCGGAGAGCCAGATCAATAATGGCATCCAGCGTGGGGGGAAGATCGTGAACAGCGACTTCATCATGGAGATCATCAGACAACCCCTTCGCAAACTGCGCTCGAAGAGCCGCTTCATTCCAGTGGCAGGCCGCCGCTAAGGTCTTAAACTTAATAGCGTAATCGGTGACTGTAAGGCCTCCCTGAACCAGAAGAGCCAGCCGAGCCGCAGCGGCGTCCCCGCGCACTGAACGGTCAAAGAGCCTCTCCATCTCCTTGCGAAAGTCACCAAACGACCGACAGCAAGGATCGCGAGCATCCCACACGGCCGTAGCCCACTCACGCGCCTTGCCAACCAGAAGGGCAATCACAAACGCCACCCGGGTGCGCTCAGAGGAATAGCGGCGGGGCTGGAGGGCAAAAACCAATGAACATTGTGACAAAAATGCCCGGCAAGAGGAGGGATTACCATCATATGGAGGTGGGGCTGTAGCATGAGGCTCCGTCGGTGAGGACTGCAGCTCTGTCTGCGACGACTGACTGGGTTGGGTGGCTTCCAGACTGAGCAGGTCCAAACTTGAGGAAAGGTCCGACATACGGACAGAAAAGTCCTCAACCTCCGCGGGATTCATACTGGCAAGTTCGTCCTGTTAGGAATCACACACAAAACAGGAATCCCAGCGCAGAGGTTTTTAATTCAAAATGTATAATAGAGCACACTCAATGTCATCAGGTAGGAATATAAACGGGAAAACACTTGGTGAATCAGTAATATATAAATAGATAACTCTCAGTGTCCGTGTATGTAATGGATAGACGAAGAGATAACACTAGCGATGCAGACCACAGCGATCTCCTCTGGATGGTCACAATGTGGGAAACACAGCCGGGCTGTAGGACTTTCCCCGAACAGCACACTCTGAGATGTAATCCAGGCGGGCAAACAGAGAGATTCCTGGCGGGGCACAGAGAGAGAGAGAAGCGGTCAGTGTCTTCAGCAGTAAGCACGCTGGACAGCGCACTGCGGCCGTCAGAGCGATGAGCAGAATTACGCGCTAGAGCGCACTGCAGCTGTCAGCGTCTTCAGCAGAATTACGCGCTAATGCGCACTGCGGCTGGACAGCGCACGGTGTGAAATGTTGCTTGGAGAATCCACTGACAGAGAGTTCGTAAAGACCTGACAGAAGTCACACCAATCGGGAGAGACCGACAGCAGGGCAGGGAAATCTGACGGGGCAAAGGCAGCAGAGAGCACGGAGAATAATAAATATCTAACAGGAAACTGAGACATGACAGGACTGGAACTAGACAAGCTAGCGGCAGGCACATACAAAGACGAACTTGCAAAGAACAAAGGAAACGAGGGGAATTTAAATCAAACCGGATTGGACAATAATAAGAATCAGGTGCGGGACGCTGGTGAGAGAAGTCAGAGGTAATGAGATCACCAGGTGGAGGACGCGCACGTGTGGAGCTGTCAAAACAAAAACACAACACATAGAGAAACAAAGACAAAGCAGCCAATAAGACCGAAATCATGACAGAAATTCATTCATGCGAACATAGCCTACTGTAGTTACAGTACACACATACACAAAACAGGACAGACTAGGACTGTGTTTGGCAGTATGGACATCTAAAATCACCAGTTTATGTTAGCTTATGTTGAAATCACAGGTTTAGGTGATTAAGGTCATTCATATTTTCATTGCCAGTTGAGGTAGTAGTATAGAAATAACAGAGTTCGTTTACATTACAAATGAAATAAGGTGTATTCAAAACTTCATAAGGTTGTTTTGCAAAAATGATGTGTTTAGAACTCTAAACTACTGGATTTAGTATTTTGTTGTCATCCATACACTTTCAAATATACTGTTTACAAGAAAGGCCAAAAAAGCACTTTTTTATTATTTTTTATTCAGATGCCAAATTACTTTGCAGTGCTTAAACATAAAAAGGTAAGTATAAATGGTTGAATGTTACGCTTGATTAATTTCTGACTTCTGAGAGGACTTAAAATTGGGTATAATCCAGTTTGACACCACTTCTGGTCAAAATGGTGAAACCCCAAGAACTCTCTGAAAAGGTAAGAATCCACATTAAAGCACTCTTTTGGTGCTGGATGGCAGGTGCTTTGATACATTTGTTAAATGTCCCATAGAATGCATTAATAAAATATGTTAAATTGTTCTATTATATCTACATAGAAGGTATGTGAATTTATTAAGAGCAAAAATTATCCAGAAATGGTTTTACATTTTCATTTACAACCTCAGGATTTGCCCCCAGAATTAAATTGTCTATTATTACCTTATTTGGAAGGGTCATGAATAATAATGTTGTCCTCTGCTTTGATTGGCGGTTTTACATCGAGGCTTATGAGGCTCATGTCAGTAGTTTACACAACGTAAACAAACCTTATATGTGTGAGCCTGTATCATACAAAGATATAGATTTTGAGGAACAAACAATTGTCAATTGTATAACTTCAGCCTAAATGCTAGCATATAGCATTAACTAGCATATAGCCAGCCTCAACAGTCACAACTTTGTTTTTAGCTTTGTAACAACATTGTTATTAATTTAATGTGAAATGTAAAGGAACACTCCCCTAGAGTTAAACATCTACCGTTTTAACGTTTGTAATCCATTCAGCCAATCTCCCGGTCTAGCGGTACCACTTTTAGCATTGCTTAGCATAACGCATTGAATCTGATTAGACCAGTCAAGTTTAAAATAGGAAAAATATCGAAACTCTTTGGTTATGTTTTAACACGATGCTAATGGTCTAATCAGATTCAATGGATTATGCTAAGCTATGCTAAAAGTTGTACTGCCATACCTGGAAATCAGCTGAATGGATTCCAAAACAGTAAAACTCAAATGTTTAGGGGAGCTGAAAATTCTGCTATTTTTTTAAAGTTGAGTGTTCCTTTAACTCTTTCCTCGCCAGCGTTTTTTAAAAAAAGTTGCCAGCCAGCGCCAGCATTTTTCATGATTTTTACAAAAGTTTAATGCCTTCCACAAAATGTTCTTCTTTAAATATATGAACAAATAATATCTCAAATGAAAGATTAGACCCTATGCTTAAAAAAAACATTACATCCTACCTTCATTAGTTCTCTTATCACCTCTCAAATATGGGTAGATTTCTTCAAAAACACCCAATTTTGAGCAAATTCCATTTTTGTGAAGGACTTTTAATAGAGATCAGATGCAGAGCGATCTTTAAAACATAAACGGAGTTCTTTCTCTTTCATGTGAGGCGCTACTTCCGGGTTGTATAAGTTGCAGAAGTGCGCCACTTGGTGGATAATAGTAGTATTACGGAAAGCCGAACATTCTCGTCATTGGCAGCCAAACATTCTCGTCATTGGCATCTCGTCAATGACGGCGAAAGAGGTTATGTTGGGGCGTACATCCGGACTGTAACGTCACAGTTGGTGTTATGTTAAAAATTTGACCTGTTTTGTTTTTCAAGGTTTACATAAGAAGGGGGAAACAATCGTGTTTCCCCAGGCACGTGCACAGATAGGGCTCAACCTGTGCAGAACACATGCCCTTTTTGTCCTTACACTCCGAAGTGCCCTTTTTTTGAGGTGTTTTATTATTTTTTTAAATATATAAATTAATGCTATTGTTAAACATTTACGTCTGTCTGTGTGTTTTACAAATATATTTATCAAATAAAATTATTAAAAAACTAAATATTTTTGGATCCGCTCAAACTGTCTGTCAAACATCTTAACTCCGCCCCCTGAGTGCAGCGAGCTGAAGTTCCACAGCAGTCAGAGGCAGCTGAACGTCTTGCAACGGTAATCTTGTTGTTTGAGTACAATGCTGTGTCATTACGAAAGAAACACTAGTATGTATATAACGGCGCATGTTTTATAAATTTGAGCAGAGCCGAATTATCCATAGACGGGATTGGTCGAGTGGGCAATCAGAGGGCACTAAGGGCTCCATACTGCAGCAAGGGCTGGCGCAAAATGCGACCAAATTGAGTTTTTGACAAAGCGCGAGCAGTTTTTAAACAAGTGTTCACCCATGTGAAGGGCACCCGTGACAACAATACGGAATGCACGGTCGGGTTTTTACCGGTTTTTTTGCATGACGCGTATTAATCGTTTAACTAAAGTCAACACATCTCACGCGAGAAGACGCGCCCGCGCGGGTAAATGTTTAGCCTACATTAACACCAAAAACATATCAGATTAGAAAGGTCTTAGACATCAGATGCCCAGTTGGGAAAACTGGATAGAGACGAAAAACGTGTAAAGGATACAAGTATGTACATTATATTGCCCTGTCACTCATTACAGTATGCAATCTGGATATAATTTATTGTATATGCATGTATCTTATGCCTTGAATTAGTCAAGGGAGTTGTATGATTATTTGGTTTATAACTTTTTATTCTGAAATTAACTGCATAGAGTTAAGTCTATTTAGTATTTAGTATATTTTTTTAGTAATGCAGTTATTTGCACCTTCAAAAGACCAAGGTTCCTGGTCCTCAGCACCAGGTAGGCAGATACATGTTGAATATGCTTATGGTATGGCTATAGTATAGTATAATCTCCTATTTTGATCTTTAATATCCTATTTCCCCCTCTTCTCAATCACATGCATAAACATGTTAACCAAATAATACAAATTAGCTTATAAAACCAAACAGAATACCTTTTTTTCTTCAAACATATTTTTATGTAAATTTATGTATGTAAGCAGAGGAAAAAATTTAAATTAATATATTCTACAATTAAATAAGAGCGAGCACTTCACAAACACATGACTACAAATAGGCCTAATACAGACAAACACCCAGGATGTAAATTGTTAAAGCCAACTTACAAGGGCAGATATCCTTTGCACTGTATAATGCCAAGCTATCATAAAATGTCATTTTTCATTCATTAATAGTGATTTTTTTTCAATCATTAATAGTGAATAAATATAAAGCTATTAAGATGATTATTAAGTGATATTTATTTGGAGGGGGTGCCCTTTTTCAGTTTCAGCACATGCCCCTCAAAAGGTCTGTGCACGGCCCTGTGTTTCCCCCTCATGATATGTCATTACCATGTACAGAGCTCTTATTATTCATCTATGCCTAGGTAAATGCATTCTACATTTTACATTCTACAGCACTTTTATGCACTGTATGTATTCAGCTGAAAATTTAAATTAGGAGATTTAGAGTATAAAAGCGAAAAGGTGAAAAGCCAAACACATTTTCTTTCTCTGCCAGGAGATATGCTTTGAGCATTGGCTGTGACGTCAATGTGGACTCATGCAGGGAATATTCATCATCAACTGTACACTATATTCAACACGATGTTTAGTCACCTGCGTAACCCTCCTATATGGCTGACTGACTCTAACAACCTCTTAATGTTCCCCTGCTAACCAACTTCTCATTTCTCCTTACAATTATTTTCTTCTTTATGCTTTCACAATGATATTGAATCTTCTCAGGATGCAGCTGAAATCAGAAAGAAGGTAAGGCAGGCTGGAGAACAGGAGTGGGCTAAAAGCATGTCATTTCTATGATTTATGGCATTCCAGGGAATGACGCAAAAGATGCTAATTGAAACTAAGGTTGTCCTCCTTTACCCCACATTTACCCAACTGTCAAACCTCCCAGCAACAATTTTTAAGTGTAGTGGCTCAGCCATGTCCGGCTTTTCAGAATCAAACCACGCTTTTCTCAATGCTGTACATTGTGTGGCATCCTGATTGGGGGGGGGGGGGGGGGCAAGTGCATCTTAATGGGATAGTTCACCCAAAAATGATGTTATTACAAACCTGTATAAATTTCGTTGTTCTTATGAACACAAAGTAAGATATTTTGAGGAATGTTTGTAACTAAACCATTTGTGGACCCCATTAACTGCCATAATAGGAAAAAAGAATACTTTGGAAGTAAATGGGGTCCACGTACAGTTTGGTTACAAACATTTCTCAAAATATCTTCCTCAGAACAGAAGAAATTTATACAGGTTTGTAACAACATGAGAGTGAGAAAATTGTGACAGAATTTTCATTTTTGGGTGAACTATCCCTGAAAACCCTGACCTCATTAAAACTGATTTCCCAGCAGGAGAATGCATGGGGAATCGATGTTCCTTAGCAAGTAAATGTTGTATATTTGGAGTGTATTTTGGTCACGTATTGTTACGGGTACCAACTGATATGATTATAAATGTGAAATCGCCTACATTGTAGTCAAGAAAAATGGCTTTTTAACCATACTAAATGTCTTAGTAAATAAAAATATTTATATATTTATATGAATGCAAGGATTGTAGGGAACAGTTTACTTCTGCAGCCAGTTGACGTGGACTCGATAACCTAAAGTCTATATTTTCATATTTAAAAAAATTGCTACTGACTATTCAAACCATGAGTCAAACACGAGTTTTGTGCAGTGTAGAGTAACGCTTGTTTTTTGTCGTTTCTACAATCACAAATGCAGACATGGTTTTATGTTTTAGTATCCTAACCTTACCAATCTGTTACATTCTGCTCAAGCCGCCCTGGTAAAGCTGATCAATCAGCTTGGTCATCTGCATTTTCTGGATCAGATTTGGCCTGTACTAATAAGGTATAAGACAATATTATCTCCTGTTGGGATCTAATCTTCCAATTATGGAAAGGAGCGCCACATTTTCGGCACACTTGAGGTATTCAGCCAATCACAACATACTGGTTAGCTGGCCAATCAGAGGACACCGCGCTTTTCAGAATGATGAGCTTTGAAGAAATCAACACATTGAGGGTGTTTTCACATATGTTGGTACGCACCTCAGACCGCACCAAAATAGATTGTATCATTTTTCAGTTAGTGCGGTCCGTGTTCACATATGTTGTTTTTACCATACTCGAAACGCCGCACTGTACACCATGTGACACAGTCAAAGCTGTCATTGGTCGATGACAGCTCTTACCATCTCATGACCACCCCTCATGTTTCCACGACAACCTGCCTGACAGTAAGAGCGAGGCTAGCAAGATATGGAGATAAACGATGCACGTCTTTGCGAAGTTTCTTTGCTTTAACGCGATATTGCACAACTGTTCTATTAAAAGCCCTTCTCACGGAGCCAGCACTATTTGTGTGTGTGGAGGACGGCTGTGCATTTATAAAATCATCAGCTCAAACGTCCAGGAGACAGTGAATATCTGCACCGGACCAAGATTGCGTTGTTTGTTGTTAACCCACAATATAACACCCGGCTCACATCACGACGGAAGCCCAGTGGATCAAACATGTGGAGAACTTCCTGTATTTGGTTCGGCACAAGGTCGAGCAGCGTTCACACCACAGATGGGTCGCACCAGAGTTCGGCGGCAGCCGCTCCGAGACCACCTGTTTAGAGCGGTCTCGGAGCGGTCGTTTAGTGTGCACCAGAGTGCGGCTGTTGTGTTCACACTGACCCAAATGAACCGTACTCGGACTGACACGTCATTCAAACCTAATCAAACTTACCCACCTGTGATTGTCTAGTGATCATGAAGACCTAGATTAGCTTGCTCAGGTGTGTTTGATCAGGGTTGGAGTTAAACTCTGCAGTGCTCCGGCCCTCCAGGGTAGGATTTGGGGAACCCTGATGATGAAAATAATGTGTCTTGGAACCATTAACGTGAACACATTGAATTGCACCAAATACACAGAATAACATTCTTTTTAGCAATATAGTCAACAAACAATGTTGTGTAGTGCGCAGTGTATATTTTCAACTTTAGAAGTTACTGCATAAGAACAGCAACACCCTCTCAAAAAATGAAATTAGTAAAATGATTTAGAAATGATTTACTTTATATGAGAAAAGTACACCAGGAGGAATGACCCTCAGAATGAGAATGAAGTCAATGCTGCATAATGATTTAAGAAAGGAGTGTGCCAGGCAGCTTGTGTGGCTCACACTGAGTAGCTCTGGATAATCATTTCAATATGAATTTTCTTCAAATGATTTTTTTCTCAAAGAGAGGGAATGACGCAGTAGCTTACGTAAGTAACACATTAGAGGAGCTACAGGTCTGTGTAAGCAAACAGGGCTCTTTACAGCACATGTAATAAGTGTAATGATGCGGTTTAATAGAGGGGAACGCTTGCATCGTCTGCGAGAGTTCATTTGCCTTGCGGCTTTCCAGGCATCTCCTTGAGTTGGGGGGGTCTTACTGTGTTATTGCCTGGGTGGTAATACAGTACGTCTGTAAAAACATTTTAGCAGTATGTGTGTGTGTTTCCTGAAGAACAAACCCCTGACTTTTATGTTGCTAGTGTAATGCTGTAATAAATCATCTGGAACAGTAGCTCAAACTTGAACTTGATTCATGCAATGACCGGTAACCAGCCACGCTCTTCTGGCCTCCTGAAAGATTCAATATTCTGAAGCAATTTTGTTTAGGCTGGATAGACAAGAAGTTCAGTATTAGACAGGGTGAGTTGGAGGTAGAGTATAGTCTCCTCTCATTCATGGAAGGCAGAGATGGTGCCATTACAGCATGATCAACAGGTTGTCTTCAAAAAAGCATGTCCCTGTATGATAGGTCCTATCGTGTAAGAATATTAGTGGGCCTAGCACTGATCCTTGCGAATCCCCAGTGACCATGTTATGAGATTTAAACACTTCTCATGCACCATGATATCCCAAAGAACCTTCCAAAGGTAGGACTCAAACCTTTTCCAGTTATGAGAGGGGTGTATGTTTCAAAACAATTACATTTAATGGGTTTGAATCAAAAACTAAAGGTGGGTTTTTACACATTTAGTTTTAATCACCCATATAGTCTGAATATATGGCTGGAAAAAACTATAAATGAATAATACCAGAGGAAGTCAATAATAATAATAATAATAATCAGATATAGACTGCCTTTGTACCAGGAATAAAATGTATCTAGATATTCTATTTAAAATATATCCATTTACAACAGGTTTTATGTGACACCACTTAAGAAAAACAAAACACTTTTAGCTGTAGTTAATGTTTACATGCTGTAATCTTGACTAAGTGGGGAAGGTTTCTGTACAAAGTTAGATTTCCCATAACATGCCAAGGCCGACTGCCAGGAAGCTTCAAAGAAAGAACCAGTGACGTTACTGATGGTCAATGGAGATGGATTGGGGGAGTCAGCTAGAAGATGACAAGTTTCCAAAACAGCTTGTACGTGCAGTCCTGCAGACCTGCACCATATCACACCAGTGTCTCTTTTGACTTTGTTTTCAGTCAATACAGAGCACATTTTCTTTACAAAACCTCCACTGGCCTGTTTCTTATCACGTTAAACACATGCCAATAAGTCTTAGCATAAAAGCCAGCTGTAAACACTAATTTGTGTCAATTCTCTGGGAGCCATGAATTAGTGAATTAACAAACATTAACTTTATTCCAGTGAAACAATGAAAGTGTTTCAACAGTGGATAAAGACAAAGGTGTTAAATCAAATGCCTTCCCAAACACTTTTTGAAGAAACACTAAACCACAGATTATAACTTTTTGTTGAATAAATGTATTCATGTAATAGAGAATATAATTTCACTCTACAAAATGCTGGATTATTTTTAATTCAGCGCTGGGTCAAAAAGAGACGAACCCAACCTTCTGGGATGTCATTTAACATTAAACCCAAATTGCTGAGTTGTTTTAACTCATTATTGGGTCAAATGTAAACATTTTCTGGGTTAATTGAACCCAATAGCTGAGTTCGTCCATTTTTTAAAAATAACCCAGCATTTTTAGAGTGCATTTAAGTCACCACAGACAAAACTATGAACAATAAATATGGCTTATCTTAAAGTAAAACACCACAGTTTTTCAATATTTTACTATGTTCTTACCTCAACTGGACTGAATTAATACATACCAATCTTAATTCAGTGTGTGCACTTAATCTTTGTACAGTGCATTGTGAATGTGTTAGCATTTAGTCTAGCCCCATTCATTCCTTAGGATCCAAACAGGGATGAATTTAGAAGCCACCAAACACTTCCATGTTTTCCCTATTTAAAGACTGTTACATGAGTAGTTACACAAGTAAGTATGGTGGCACAAAATAAAATGTGGCGATTTTTAAAGCGGATAAAAATAAGAAGATCTAGTATGCAGCATTTCCACCTCAGGCGCAGTAATATTTATGGAACTTTGAGTGAGAGGGGGAGTAGTCAGGAGTGATGATGTTACTGCATGGCGGGGTCGAAGTGCTGCAAACTAAGTACTCTTCCGCCGTACAATGTAGTTCTCATTTTTTATTTGCTTGAAAAATCACCACATTTTGTTTTGTGCCACCATATTTACTCATGTAACCATGTAACAGTCTTTAAATAGGGAAAACATGGAAGAGATTGATGACTAATTTCATCCCTGTTTGGATCCTAAGGAATGAATGGGGCTAGGCTAAATGCTAACAGAGTCATGATGCGCTGTACAAAGATTAAGTGAACGCATTGAAAAAATATAGGTATGTATTTATTCGTCTAAATTGAGGGAAGACCATAGCAAAATATTGAAAAACAGTGGTGTTTTCCTTTAATAACCCTATAAAACATATTGTTGTTTTTATTTTAGTAAATATTGGTCAGATTATTATAAATAAATCTGTGCTGCACTCTAAAAACCTTTTTGGCTGTTTCACTATAAAAAAAATCCCCGTACCTAAATTTTTAAGTTTAATCAACTTGAATTAAATTTACAATTCATTCCAACCTTCAACTTTGAATTAAGTTATTTCAATTTAAATACCAACACCTCACTAGTCAAAAAAGTTCAAAAATTAATTGTAATCGATCAAATTTATTAAACTATTAAAATATTTAAGTGCAACAAGAAATTTATTAGTGTAGTTGGATTAAGTATGGACAAAGATTTTGGGTTATAAATAAAATGCTGGATTGTTGTTACCCAACTATGGGTTAAACAACCCAGCATTTTTAGAGATGGGGTTGTTACCCAACCTAGTATTGGTTTATTTACAACCCAACAGTTGGATCTGTCCATATTTACCCAAATCATGGACCACAACAATATATTTTTTTGAGTTGCCATCTATCCAGGCTCCATCCCTTTAGTCAAGCTGTAATGATGACACTTTCAAAAGTAAATGAAAGTTAAATAGAAGCATTTCAAGGGGAATTCAGACTGTGTGGAAATTCATAAAAAATTATAGCTTTACTCTGCTGGCCTCTGGTGTCAATCAAGAGAATTACAACCACTTTAGGAAATACAGCCTTTATTTTTATCTAATAATTGTAGCAGTCAGACTTTTTTATTAAAAAAAGGCAAATCAAATGACAATCAACTGTAGAATAGACAAACATTCTGATCCAGAGGCCTTCAGCAGCATGCACTCAAACAGTATATATGATAGCATCACTCACATTCATTAATTCACATTAAATCATATATACACACAATCAATGTTTTTTTTCTTTAACATGGAATTTCTTAGCTGACTTACAAGAGTTTAAAAGACTTACGAGAACAGAACACACAAAAAAAAAACAAATACAAACCAAGAACATATTTTGTGTAACAGAATGGTCTGTTTAAAGCTTTGCATTGTGGCAGCTGCAAAAGCACCTTGTTACATTCACCCTGTTTCATACTATCTTGTTTCAATACAAGAAAAATACCACATCACCCCAACTGGGTGTCATTTGGTTTGCCAAACCATTACCAATTTCATCCACCAGGTCTACAAAACTTCCAATTTACTACAAGAATCAATGTACCAAGACCAGAACATAATGGATTTTCCTGTCTGTAAACTAATGTTGCCACCAGGTGGCGATATAGTTTTAGACATCAACTAAATAAACCCTGAACTATACCGCAAGCAGTTTTGGGAAAATTAAAATGCATAACATTTATTGCTTTATTACATACACTTTGATAAAATTAAAGTACATTGAATCCGAAAATAGTGGTTCAATGACACGTCATAAACTCAAATGTAAACTTAGACCAAAGAATGAAACCCAGCAAGAGATAATAAACGTCAGATGACATGTAAACTCAACTGATTGCAAAGAACTAAACTAAAACAAGTAGCATTGATCTTTCTGTCTTGCTAAAAGCAACCCTTAAGATATATGTGCGTTGGTCATTCACTGGTCTTCTGACAGGGAACATTCAGACATCGATCTTTCTCTCCTCTCACGAATAGCCACAAAGTTTAGCAGATCAATGGCTGTGACGACCCCAAACACCATCTGCCTCATCGTGGAGGATCCATCGCCCATGTCTGCAACACAGGTACTGCAATTCAGACTGCTGACAGCATCCACTGCAATGACAACATGCAATGCCATGCATTTTAATGCACAGTTTCTGCATGCCATTTTGGTAACATTTTACTATAAACGGGTTCAGTAACAGTTTAATGCATTGGGCACCACTAACAATAATAATTTTTTTAAGGATTTATTAATTTAGGCTAATGTTAATTTAAATATACCATTCTCACTGTCAATTCGTGAACAATTAAGGTAATTGAATGCTATAAAACTATTGTCCATTGTTAATGTAATAAAATGGATAAATTAAACAATGCTAACAAATTGGCAATTTGATTAAAAAAAGCTTTGTTGTATAAGGATGCATCTAAGAGTGCCTAAAGGCTTGGTAAAATCATGCATTATGTAAATCTTTTGATATGCAGAAACTGGCAACCAAACAGTAAAGAAATAAACATTTTGACCACATTGTAATGTTGTTGAACATGATGCCCCAAAGGCAAAGTTCACTGTTGTGCCATAGCACTTGGCAGAGGATTACGGAGTAATGACCTTGAACAGATACAAAATGTTTTTGCCAGAAAGGGATGAAAACAAGTGTCTTATGTCAGGGCTTAGTGCTCCATTAGATGAATAAGACTTCTGTTCCTGTGTCCTGTGCTTTACGTAAAGACTTTTGTCTTATCTGGTACACCCTGTCATAAAAAACTGTCACTGTGGCATGCCCTTTCAAAAAAGTACAGGTGTAAACTTAAGTTCATATTAGTTCCCCTAAAGGTACATATGGGTAAAAAATGTTTATATCTACCTAAATGGTACTTATTAGGACCTTTTTAATGGGTACTGCCCCAGTGAAAGGTTTTATACCATTTTTTTCAAGTGTAGATACTTTCTTTATAATATGACACTTATTAAATAATATTTCATATTTATTACCCCAATTTGAATTTTTTCCACCCATCAGAACCCAGATTTTGCATCGGAAATCGAAGTCGATTATATAAGCCTATTTTAACTTTAAAAAAATGCATTTAACAAGTTTTATCTTTATGCTCTTGCAGACAACTAAGGTGGCAAGTTCATTTCAAACATATTGGGGTGGTTTCCCAGATGGAGTTCATCCTAGTCTAAAATGAAAGTTTGAGCTACCAAAATTGAAAAACATCTTGCACTGACATAACATATATCAGTGCCATTGTTTTATCTGAAGATGCACACCAGTATTGTTTTCTGTAAGGTAAAAACTACTTAAATGTCATCATATAACTAAGACCTAGTCCTGGATTAATCTAAACCCTGTCCGGGACATTGCCCCTTTATCATTCATATTTTTCTTAGAATACGCAAAAAATATAAATAACAATGAAATTAGGCATAGAAAACATTAATAAAAACTCAAAGTACATACAACAAATTCACATTAATAAGGCCTTATCAAGTCAAAAAGACGTATCAAGTCAGATGTACAGTATAGTGATCATATATAATTATTTCTCAGTCTCTTTATTAGAATACAACCAGAAAATACAGGAAATGTGTATGTAGTATTAAAAACAGTATAAAGTATAAGCTTAAGTGTCAAGTATTTAGGGTAAACTACCCTGTTCCACTTGAGCAATAGCAGGCAGCTGCAGGATCTCTTAAAGCAACACTAAAGACTTATTGCTCTTTGCTCCCCCTACAGGTTAGAAGCGTAATTGTCCATTACCCACTGTCGTAAATACTGCAGCATAGCTGGCTCTGATTGGATTGTAGGTCTGCCGTAAAGCAAGTTTTTGTAGTTTTCACTCGAACTACAGGACCACTACCCGACGGTTAGAAACTTCTTTAGTGCGGTTTTGGCCGATAGAGGGCTGCAAAGCGAATGTGAAAGTGCCATTCACCCTGTTTTGAGTGGATGAACCACTGAAACTTTTTTGGAAACGTTATTTTAAGGTAAAAAAAACTCTTTGGTGTTGCTTTAAACCTAAATAAAATTAAATCCTAATTTCGAATTCTAATCAAATGACTTCAGGACTTCAGTCTCCTCAAAAAAGCTCAAGATGTGTTTCGAGAGGTCACACTAAATACTGACTGATGCCTGAAGAAGACATTTAGTTCTGAAAATTGTTTTGTTTTTAATTTTGTGTACATATTTCCTGTATTTTCTATTTGTATCTTAATAAAATAAATATGGATGGATATTAAAACTTTTCTAAAACAACAAGCTGGTGATGGTGGCCTTTTGACCACAGTACTGTAAAACAAAGAGTCAAGTCATCCATACTTACACTGAATCTGTTCATGAACAACAAGAGCGAAATGATCCGTCTCAAGAATGCGAGAGAGTTTGCCCAGGTTATCAGTTAGGCGCACCTAACAGGAAAGACACAAGTCAGCTATTAAGGGATCTGATTACTTCTGTAAAAACATGTTATTGAACACCATTCATTAACATTACACAGATCTTAATCCTGGCGCGCATTATATAACTACTATCAAGCACAAATCAGGAATTCGATAAACAGAATTGTCTACAAAATGTTAACCATACCTAAAAAATACCATTGTTTTCCTGTTCCTCTGCTGTATTATTATAGACGGAAATGTTTTGTGCTCACCTGTTTAAATTGTTTGTAGAGGACTCTACTGATAGGATCAGATGGGCTGACCTTACCAGCCAGAACAGAAGAGAGCATGTTCCCCAATGTGACCATACCCAGAATCTGCCTACAGAGTGAAAACCAGACACCAGACTTCAGTTACCATCTGTTATACCATTATGACATTTCTGGGTCAATGATCAGGATATATTAACTTAATAACCAAGCAGTTCAAATGCAAGAACACATACTGAAATAGAATTATGTTAATTCTGGGGCAACAATAATATCGAAGAGATTAAACATCTAAAGATCTTCTAGATTCTAAACTTTAATTTATTCTATAAACTTCAATTTACTTGTAAATATGTAATATGTAAATATAACTAGTACTAACTGTACAAAAAAGCTATAATGTAGGTTTGTTGTAACTACGATCTGAAGTTAATTTCATAGCGTTATTAAGCACATATTTTATAAGATGTAAATTAGCAACAATAACTGTAAAAATATAGTTGTCTGTAGGATTATAACTGAAAAATTTTATATTATAATATAGTTCACCCCAAAATTAAAATTACCCCATGATTTACCCCCCCCCCCAAGCCATTCTCATTGATTATGATTATCATCTTTCGGACCAACACAATCGGAGTTATATTATAAAATGTCCTGGCTCTTCCAAACTATATAATGGAAGTAAATGGTGCTTCTGATTTAAAGCCCTAAAAAGACCATCCTTCACAGAAGTAATCTACATGTGTAATCTGACAGTGCTCCGACATAAGGTGCAGACGCACTTCCGGCGACCTGAGTTCGAATATCATACCCCCTCTCCATCCTGTACTTTCCTGTACGAGACATAGTGGCGTAGTGACAAACATGGAAGTGCAGACAGCTAAACAACACGTCAGTCAGGAAATATAAATACACAGTGTCACTTCGCCACTTAATCTCGAACGCTCAATTGCCCCCAGATGGCCTTTAGTAACCCCTTGGAGTCACATGATTACTTCTGTGAAGGATGGACTTTTTAGGGCTTTAAATCAGAAGCACCATTTACTTCCATTACAAAGTCTTTACACCAAAACTCCAGTGGAGAGGCTTGAAACTGATCAAATTTTGGATTAAATGCTCTGGATGAATAACCTACCCGGCTTCATCCACGACAGGGGCTTGGTCAAAAGCCTTTACTTTCAGGATCTGAATGGTCTTCTTAATAGACACTGACGAAAGCACAGTTAGTGGGGCGGAGAGTCGCAATTCCTGAAGTGTCAGGTTCCACCACCTACCAAAAAGATGGGGGCAGGGAGACGGTTTAAAGTGGGAAGACAGTAAAAGTCGGCTTCAAGCTATATCAACCAGTACACAGTCGTAATAGATTTCATAATAATAAAGACATTACACCCTACCCATTAACCTGATTCTGACATAAATCAATTGAAACATAAATGTGTACAATGACCGTGCCAAATCTTTGCTTTAAAGATAATAGTCCTTATTAGTTTCTGATATGTTTGAAAGAAATTTGGCACAAACCTCTGCTTACCACATTCAGCATGCCTCTATATTTAAAAGCGTATCTGTCGCATACTACAGTAATTATAGACTTGGCCATCAGATTATATTTGCTTGTAAATAGCAAGCATGCTTTCCTCACATGTGTATGTTTATGTGTGTACGTGCTCACCATGGCTTGTTGACAAAAAGATCCTCCTCTCTCAGGAAGCCCTTTTCACACATCCATTTGTCACTTAGAAATTTAGACCTGGGGAGAACGAAAGTGGTTTTTAAGGGAAAGTTTAGGGATCCGTTAACATACCCTTAGGGTACACCTGAACAGTTTTTACAGAATACTATTCTAGCAATATCTAATAATGAATACAGTATACAGTTGTGTGGTTACTGTCAAAATAAAACAGTTTGGAAACCTTTGGGTAAATGTAATTCACAATTCATGCCATTAGGGTCACTTTACGCATTGAGAATATTTGCATACCATGCTCACTGCAGTGTAAACATATGATGTTCATAATGGAAATATGAAGAATTTATTCTTTAGGGTTCGTTCGACTGGTTCATGTTGCCAGTTTCAAAGATTATTTTTCATCAAATTCTTTTATAATGCATTTTATAGCAAATTAAAGGTTTACACTATACTTTTCATCTCATTGACCCATACATACGCATGCAAATTCTGGAGACTGGAAACACAAGCTCATTCAAAAATGTTTTGCATTTTGGCACCTTCCAGTTTGGTAAACACTGACTGGTAAATTTGTATTATGTTAAAACATGTGACCAATAAATGACAGATACGTCACGCCGTGACCTTTATCATGAACCGCAAGATGGAGGAAACACTGAAAATATTTGCAGGCATCTCCATGGATTTAACATGCTGAAAGTGTAGTTAAAAATGCATCAGTTTTTATATATTTAAAGAAATACAGCCACTCTAATAGCTTGTAGTGCAGATAATTACTTATCAAAAGAACAGACTGACTGTAGTTTAACCACTTTAAACATCCATAGAAGCGAAGTGTAATTTTGTGAAGTTACAAGTCCACAAACCGTGTAGTCTGCAATTTCAAACATTCTGACTTTGTAGGTTTAAGACTAAAACATCACAATAGCACGCTTATTGCCTAATCCACCAGAAAACACAAAGCACACATTCACACCACAGCTATGCACTTTAGACTGCTGGGAAAACCCACATGTAGTTGCGAATGGAGTCGGGGAGGATCACCACACAGCGCTGGCCTTCCTTCAGCTCTTTAGCCACATGCACAGCCGCAGCCATGGCTGTGCCTGAACTCCCACCTATAATAAAAAATAAGCTTAGTTTCACAAAATATCTCACACCTTATATGTGAGAAATATACCAAGAGTCACATACCACACAAGAGACCTTCATCTTTGATGAGCATACGAGACATGGCGAAAGACTCTTCGTCGGTAGATTTGTACCAGCTATCGACAACCTAAGAAAGTCAATTCAGATACGATAAGTTTGTTTTTTATATTACACAAAACTAAAACTACTGCTAAAGCAGGATTGATCTGTAATGTTTTCAAAGGGATGATCCATTCAAATATCAAAATGACCCTATGATGTACTCAACCTCAAGCAATGCGAAATATACATTTTCATCATCTTCCAGACGAACACAATTGGAGTCATTTTAGTAAATGTCCTTTGACCACGCATTATTTTAGACTTTAAAACCTCAATAAAGTGCATTCATCCTTCACAGAAGTAATCCACACGGCTCCAATGGGTAATAAACGGCTCCTGTGGGTAATCAATGCGATTTTGTACGAAAACTATCCATAATTCAAACTTTATAAACTATAATAACTAGCCTCCGGTAACGACGACATCTTGGACTCACGCGATTCACAAGTTTTAACGTAGTGAGCATTTGTTGCCATGGGTACGTTGCGCAGTGACTCTCGTGAATCGTGTGAGTCCAAGATGGCTAAAGATTCCAAAAGTGACTCCAAGATGAAGCTAGTTATTATAAAGTTTAAAATATGGTTATTTTTCTTACAGTCTTGCATTGATTTCCCACAGAAGACCCATTTTAACCCCTTGGAGCCTTGTGGATTACTTCTGTGAAGGATGAATGCACTTTTCGGGCTTCAAAGTCAGACATGGTTCCCTGTTTTCTCCCATTATAAGCTTGGAAAAGCACAGACATTTACTAAAATAACTTCAAAAGGGTTTGTCTAAAAGATGGGTAATTTTGATATTTGACTGGAGTATGTCTTTAAAGTAGGGGTCAAGTGGCATCAGTAAACATCTTCATCATGGCCTATTGGGTACTGTATACACACACTTACAGATCTGTCCAGAACAGTGGGGATGAAGTCATATCCAATGCCTTCCACCTCATATTGAGTTTTATCAGTCTTATTCAGTTCTTCTGGTTCAGCTAGGATTGAGCCTTCAGGATCAACGGCAACAATCTGAGGCACAAGACATTTCTTAGAAGAAATAATTCTTTGCGAGAACTTTAGGAGTAATGACAAAGATATAGGATCTAACAAGACTGAGCATGCCTACTACAGTCTTGAATGACTGAAATAGTTGCAGTTGAACATACATGAATGAACCACAGGCTTGAATGTTTTGGTATTTAACAACATAGCTGACTTTGCTCAAAGGTCAAATCACCTTGATATTAGGGCATTTCTCCTTCAGCTTGCGGGCAATGCCAGTGATGGTGCCACCAGTGCCAGCTCCAGCCACCAGCATGTCAATTTTACCTACAGACACAAGACAAAGGAATCAAGATGTGATGCAGCAGTCAGGAGTAAGGAACTAATCCAGACACACTGATGCTACACAATTATTTTGTTACCGTCGCACTGCTGCAGAATCTCCTCTGCAGTTGTGTCATAGTGAGCCAGAGGGTTACTGGGATTGCGATACTGGTCCAGAATGTGAGCGTTTGCAATCTCATTCTTCAAACGCCAAGCCACACCCACATGAGACTCGGGGGAATCAAAGCGAGCTGAGGTAGGGGTTCGAACAATCTCGGCACCAAGAGCACGAAGGACGTCCACCTGGTAGCATGGTACATAAAAGTGACCAACTATACATGGGACACACACTCATTGCTAAATATTGAGAAAACTATTACTTCTCATAAAAATAAAAAAATTAATGAATTCACCTTTTCCATACTCATTTTCTCGGGCATGACAATGATGCAACGATAACCTTTGACTGCTGCGGCCAGGGCAAGACCAATACCTGACCAACACAAACACAGGTTTGTATTGATTTATTATTGAGGAGAGAACCATAACATCCAATGTTTTCATTGTCAAGGTGTAGAAATTATTCAGTTTAAAAGTAAAACATGATTTGGCCAATATATAAGCAGTTTGCATTTTCTTAAAATACTTTAACTCGTGTTTTTGTTGCTAGACTGAGGCCCTGTTTACACATACATGGTTATTTTGAAAAAATGAGACATTTCCCTTTATTTGCACCCGAACTCGCCTCTGAATCTGATTCTTTCTAAAAACTCCGGCCAGAGCGGAGATTTTGAAAATCTGTGGTTGCACAGTTGCGTTTAAACTGAGACAAACGGATGTTTATGTGCCAGAGCTTGCACCTACGCCAAAAGCGCGACCTTGTTCAAAAGAGGAACAGGAAGTGATTTGTTGCTGTTTTCAGGATTCTGATTGGCTTACGTGGGCTTGAGCTTCTCGTTCAACCACCACCTAAAGGTTTGGCATGCTCTTGACGGCATATATACATGTGTACATGTCAACGAACACTTTTCTGAAAACTGACATGTGTGCACAAATTTCTTTTTGAAACCGGAGAGGTTGAAAGGTCTGTTTATGAAAATAGCCGCCCACGTGTAAATGTAGTCTGAGTGGTAGAGGTGTGCCAGGGTGTGCCTAGTTGGTTTAACTGGTCCTTCAGTATTCCAATACCCGAATTACTCAAGGCGTGGCTTCTTAGCATTAAAGTTATACAACCAGTAGGTTCATATTTTGAGAGTAAACTGCACAAGGCTGCTCATGGTGAACATACACACCTGTGTTTCCTGATGTGGGCTCTATGATGGTGTCTCCAGGTTTCAGAATCCCATCACGCTCAGCATCCTCTATCATACGCAGACTGATTCGGTCCTTTACACTTCCACCGGCATTGAAGAACTCACATTTAGCCACTGAAATTACACACAGAAGTTGTTGATATTAACTTTACAAAACAATTTCAATATGGTGAAAGTACAACTGCTTTTTAGGCAATCTATTACACCAGGGTTTCCCGAACTGGGGTTCGGGGGACTTGCGGGCGGTTTGTGAGTTGATAAAAAAATCAATTATAATTATATCAGAAAATCTAAATAAATAATTTTAAAATAAAAAAACTTAAATAAAACATGCTCGACCTGATTTTTGCAGAGTAAGAGACGTCCTCAGGGCAACATATTGTCTTGACCCAAGGACAACATTTTTATAAAAAAATAAACCCACCCAAACCCCAACCATAACCATAACTGAACAATAAAATCAGAGGATAATGAGTAGAAATAAAAAAAAATGATCTAAAAGCAAATACATAATGTTGCCCTGAGGACATCAACCACTTGGCAAAATCCATAAAACCATAAGAAACTAAGAATTAAAAAAAAAATGTAATCTACATGTCATGTGACTATGACACAAAATTATCAAAAAACTGAAAACTAATGTAAAATGGACTGATACATTTTATGTACCAATAAAAGAAAATTACCAGACGGAGGTCCAATAACAGGTAATAATAATAATCACAACTATGTTAAGAACTACAGATAAATAAAATAAAATCTCAGGGGGTACTTCAATTAAATAACTTAGGCCAAGACACAAAAGTTTGAAAACACATACATTACACAAAACAACCCCCAAAAAATCTGTTGTGATTATGTCCACATGTTAATCTAGACTGGTATAATAGAGACACATTTCTGAAGAAACAATACCAATAGTGTTTTGAAGTAAATATCACCCAACCTGGCACTAGAACTACTTTTATATTTGCATCCACAAACACTGACATTTAATTGCTATTTTTTGCATGTTCCTAAAAGCCATCATATGTCTTCAGGAGAAATTAAAATAGGACACAAGCCATACTGAATACTCGTGACAAACAATTTGCCAGTAATATTTACTAATTTCTTATTTTTACTTGCTCTTATTGGCCAGTGCCAACATTTTGATGTTTGTGATTCCCACTTGTACCACGGGCCTGTTGAATGCTTTATTCTGATTGGTTCAGAAATTTTCCACTGGTGTTGATTATTTTTTCTGTAAAATGCACACCTGTCCTGTCAAATGTATTAAAATATCCAAAAAAGCAATGTTTGTGGTAACCGTGGTATAAGCTGAATAATTGACAGTGCATTACCACCTCAGGTGTGCATTATTTTCTAATTATTCAACGGCCCGTCGTCAATTATTCCTTACATAACAACCATCTGAAACTAATAAAATGGCATCATTAAAATATTTCAAATCAATATTTAGTGTCCACATGTTTGTAGCAAGTAGCCGTGGTATAAGCGGGATAACAGCCACCCAGTTGTGATTGCAAATAAACTCCTTTATATATATAAATTCTGTGATAACAAACCGGATAGCTGTCATTATACATCACATCAAGTAATCCATAGGTTCCCATTTTATTATACAAGCCATTCCATCCGCATACACACTAAAACACGCAAATGTCAAATATAAATCCGATTAAATGAATCAGCCTCTCAAAATCAACTGGCCAAAGATTAATCTGTTTCACATGAAATTACTAGACATATAGAATGACCATTATACAGCCAATTAAAGTGTTTCATATGAAAAGGCTTTACACAATGACTCAAAAACAATGCGTATTAAACCAAAGAGAAGCTTAACTACGGGCATGCAACACTGTTGGCCTGATAAACTAAACTCAGTCACCTTTCACTAAAGCAAACATGAAACCATTTTGTGAGTCTACATTAGTCAATACAATCTGAGGTGTTGTAATCGGGGGAGGGATAAGGATGATACTAAGGGGGCCATGGTCAAACAAAGGGCCCCAGCAGAACCCCACTCTCCACTTTGCATTTGGGGGAGGGGCCTTGGGGCCCACAGTACTAATTAGCCATTTTGTAAACCTGCATTATTCAAAAGCATGTGAATAGAAACTGGACATTTTCAATTCATTTCCTTGACTCAATCCTAATAAAAAGTTTTTGCTCTAAAAACTTAATTTGGCGACTGCCTGAAATCATGAAGTATGCCTACTCTGACACACCCATTGCAGATCAATATTAGCACAGTTGGGATGTAAAACAGAAACTTTACCCAGGTTAACCATAGGGTCATTCTCCCAAACATATAAATCTCTGGTTTGAATGGTAGTAACAAAGAATGTGCATGCTTAAAATATATAAAAATACATCGTATGCACTCAAATGCATGAACTGCAACTCAGTAAGGTCAATCTGGCAATGTCACGTCCTCACTTGACTTCCTCAAGACTGAAACCAAACACCTACATTCCTCATACCAATATATCCAAACCCCCTACTTCCCAAGAACACAGCACCCCCACCCATACACACCCGCCAACACATGCAGCTTATAGGCTGCCCTAGTCGATCACAGTTACTTCCTCATAGCGCACTTTAGGAAAAATGAGTGCTAAAATTAGTGTCCAGACACTTTCACTGCATATATATTTTACGGATACTTACAGAGCTCACACTTAAGGCCGAACGCTTTGGGAATCTTGTTCATGCGGACCAGAGGGGTGTCTCCAATTTTACTTAAAATGTTGGGGAGGATACTGGGGTTTTCAGTCCTGTCAGAAAAAGAAGCACATTATATTGACCCACATATACAAACATTAAGGTAAATGATAACAATCAGCAAGTTCAGACCATAAAAGAATTGATTCATTGTGACTCGTAGGTGAATTACCACACCCTTGTTTCTCTACATATTTAATTCCCAGAGAAGTCATTGTTATTCAAAGAGCATTGCTGTTGTTGGCCCTTCAGCCTGACTATGCAGTTCATTTCTTTTTATGGTTTGGTTAACCTAAAAAATTTGTAAAACAAAGCTGACATTTAAATAACGGGTGTAGACCTGCAAATGGTAAAATAGCACAGTTATTACATTTGGTCTTATGTTTCATATAAAATTAAAGGATTTCTTTCTTAAATTAACAGTTCAGATTACTCAGTGATCAATATATAAAAACTATTGCAAAAAATGTCAACATACTTATACAAATTACTGTATCTATAAACCTATATGTTTTGTGGTCGCCTATTTTATCTTTCTTCTCTATGCTTTTTCCTTGTGTGTTATGCATTTGCATTTTCATCCAGATGCACTGCGCAAAACTTTATAATTTTTGCCAAATGTCGACAAAACGCTATTGCGAAAGGACAGTGTTTCCATTAACCGATGTTATGTGAGTAAAGCGTAATAATCTTTTCTCGCGATAAGTCAAAAACCACGGTGACGGGTGTGCTCGACTTCATACGGCACTGCGCAGACAACATTAAAATACAGCCAGAGCGACTCGAAAGCGTCCTGAGCAGTCAATTCCCATTTTCACTGTATTTTGATGTCATGCGCTTGTCGATTATTGTGTCGCCACATTAAGTCAAACACACCTTTTTCTGTCGTGTCCTCCAATCAAAATCACCACACCATATTTAAAGAATGATCATTTGACTTTTGCGCATGTTAGGTGGCCTTTAAATGTGAAAAGTTTAGTTTTGCAATATATTCCTTTTTCGAATTGCCTAAAAAGTCACCTCATCAGAATGTAGAAATGTTTTTTTTTGTGTGTGTGATATATGGGAGTTTATGCAAAATTGCAGTTTCCATTGACCGCGTTTTAAATTCACAATTTCAATTTGCGCATTTTGAAGGGTAATGGAAATGCAGCTACTATCATGGGCAACAAAAAACATTTCCCCCTAAATGACATTTTCAGGAAAGCATGTTTCATGGGCATTTATGGTGCTTACGGTTTGAAGTGGTTGTGGGGCGAATCTGTATTGGGGAGGCCGAGTTTCCAGGTGCATCTACTGGGCAAATCTGGGCGAATCCATTTCCTCTCAGGAGTTCCACTCTCCATATGATCTTCATCCACTTTCTTTACATGATGACCAGTCATTTGGGTTGAATCTTTGATACTAGAATTATGCCCATCCTTGCCATTTAAGACAGATTCACAGTTCAGCTTGCCATCTCTATTAACCACAGATTCTCCATTCTCACCCTTCAGGAGGACCTTGGCAGCATGTGGGCAAACAGGTGCGGACTCCGAACTAGATGGCATGGCTTACCTATGAGCAGAAAAAGAGTAAGTACCCAGTTTCATTGTAAACATTGAGAAACGTTACAGAAAACTACGCTCTGCCCTCCATTAACGTAGGCGTTTTGGTGAACTTCACTCTAGTTTGGTCCAATACTATTCTCTTATCACCACAGTTCTTACATAACATTGACAGATCACAACATGCCAGAGAAGGCCAAAACCACTGTTTAAGTGTCACAAATGTCTTTAATTTCATTTACTTCAATTCAATATTCAAACAAAAACACGATGTGCTCACAAATCTGTTTGAGCGGAAAAAAACAGTACTAGCCTGAGAAAGGTAAATATATTCAGATAGAATTGCCTTAAGTAAAGATTTGATCATGCTTTTTTAATTGTTACATAGCACTCTAATATATATAGACAAATATCAAATGTGGATGGTCTTTAAACCCAGCTAAAGCCATTCTTTGTGATTTACGGGTTTCTACAATAAATCATCTTACATAGTGTAAAGAAAATTCTGTGAAAAATAACCTTGATATCTTTTAAACTGACTGAGTAAGGTCATGTCAAAGACTAAAATTGAAAATGAGATTGTGAGAATTCAGCCTTGATTTCACAGACAGGGTCACAAATAATGACCACAATATCTATGTATGGTTACACCAATGTTTTCACTTTCATAAAGACAGTAAGAGGAAGAAAACAACCTCCTATCATTCAGAATGTGTACAGAAACACTTGATTCCTGATAACGCTATCTTTTAAATTAGTTGGCAAGATATCCCAACTTCCTCCCATCTGCTTGGATTAAAGCGAGAGTAAGCAAAGGTCCCATAAAGATGTATTAGGTAACCTTTTATAAAACAATTAATGGCCGTGTTTACATGCAGAAGAATATTCTAATATTAATATGACTAAGTACTGATTATGTTTCATTTATGTAAATTAACTTAATCTCATAAATAAACTAGATTAAGCCAATATTCCAGTTTTAAGAAATCTAAATAGGACACCTGTATCCTCAGAATTTTTAAATAAGTGTTTAACCAATTTAAGGTCCTGAAATGGAAAATTGTGAAGTGTCAACATGGTAAACTTGATCTCTCTGGAAAACTGTACGCTGAATAAGTCAGTTGTGAAACACATCTATCAGGAGCTACAGATATCTGGATCTCTCTTGGGAACTGAACAGCTGGTGCTTAACCACTAACCAGTTTCATACCTTGCGCACGGTGCAGTTGCTTGCGTAAGAAATGATGTGTAATAAAAGTGCGCTAAAACACAACCTAAAACAAACATTTTAACCAAAAGGGCAACAAGCATTTTGTGTCTTTTCATTTACATTAAAGGGGACATTTAACAGGACTTTTTTAAAAGATGTCAAGTAAAACTTTGGTGTCCCTAGAGTACATAAATACCAAATAGATCGTTTATTATAGCATGCTAAAATTGCCACTTAGTAGGTGTGAGCAATTGAGTTGATCTCTGCACTAAATGGCTGTGCTGTTGTTGGATACTGCAGATTAATGTGCGATTTTATCCCCTTCTGACATCACAAGGGGAGCCAAATTTCAATTACCTATTTTTTATTGCTTGATGACAGAAAATGGTTTACCAAAACTAAGTTACTGGGTTGTTCTTTTACACATTTTTTAGGTTGATAGAAGCATTGTGAACCCAATTATAGAACTTAAACGTGGAAAATGTCAAATTTTCCCTTTAAGACTTACATTTATTTTGTAACTTTAACAACTGTTAATCATGTAGAAGGTAAAGGAAACTCCACAACTAAACATGCCCTTTGGCTAAACCCAACATATTGAGACGAACAATGCTCACTTCTGCTTTCCACAGATGCCTTTAGTAAAGTAGTAAAGGGATTTCCAGACAATAAAGAGGATGCAAAGATTTGGTTACACTTTACTGATTCACTCTCTTAAACCCTGATTCAGACATCGTTTGCAACAACTCTAAAGCTGTGTCCCATTTCAAGGGCTGCAACCTTATGAGCATTCGACCTTAAAAGATGAGCACTCGGTCTTTCAAGGTGGAAGCCTCAGAAGTTCGCGAAGAGAACTGAAATGAGACGGTCTAACCTTCGGAGGATCCATAATTAGCGTCACCTGCTGCACGCGCCCGCCTGCACGTTTCTGACTTATTAAAATAAATATGACATCAGAAAAATTATTAATTTATTTGGCACGTTGATGTATATTAAACTATTCAACAGTTTACCAAATTAATCAACCTCATAAATATACGCAACATAAAAAGAATATTATTAACACAAAACATAACTTATAATACTAAAACAGTGACAAGAAAAAATGTTTTCTGATAAATACACTTTTATTTAATAAAGGTTTTAATTGTTTATTTTAGAATATCCATCCATTATATGCAGCCGTTGCAGACGCGCAATGACTCTTGGGATATCCTCGGCTGTTAAGGATCCATTCGTTCTATCCTTAACAGCGCGGAGAAATGAGGACGCATTTTGAGGCTTCATTCTAAGCATCCTTTGAAATGGGACGGCCTTACTGGCCTCAAGTCGCGCTGCTGTGACGCAATCGGTCTTAAAATACGTCCTTAGAAGGTCGCAGCCTTTGAATTGGGACACAGCTTAAATATTACAGAGAGTGCGGAAATGACTATGTGCACCCAACCAAAAATCCACCCAGTAGAAAAAAAATCAACTAATGCAATAACAATGCAAGGAAAAAGAGAAAGTGAAAGTCACCTTTTTCTAGACGATATAAATATAAGACTTTGTGGGTAGCTGGCACTTTGATTCATGTATGTTGTTTTACCCAAGATTATTATGAACATCATTATTGTATACATGTACTGAATGCAGACAAAAACACTTTAGTTATTAAGTTATACATAAGTCTGCCTCAAAATCTTTCTTCCCAAATGTATTATTTTATTATAGAAAAGTCAGTGCATGTTATCTATATATTAGTTATTATTTAAATTTAAGAGAAGAGTAAAGCAGCGTGTTTGAAGAGCTTTATGAACAAGAGGGCAGATCCGGGTTGGATGCATCAAAATGTATCTTAAATGTATCTTAAACTTGATTAAAAGTAATCTAACACTGCAGGTGTATGTATGTACGCGAAGTATGGCTTTTAGCGTCATATTAAAACCAAATATAGTAAAAGATAAGATGATGCAATCTGTAAGGTATTGCGTTCGTTGTGTTAGCGCTGATCGTGATGCTGTGACGCAGGGGTCGATTTCATCATGCTTGCGGCTCACTGCAAGCTAGCGCCGCATTCTATTATTAGCAGTCGTGACAAAATTAAATCATCATATCAAAGAAAAATCGTTTACAAAACAATAACATATATTACCCGTCTACATCACACAATTTAGAGTGTATGGTTGGGGCTTTATTTCCCTGTTAAAAATATTAATAATATTAAGTTTGACGTCTTAGCGCTTAAAATACAAACGGGCATATTTACTCACCTGCGTATCAGATAGATTGGAAGTTACAACCCAGTGAGGTCCGATTACACGGGCTGATCTCTCTGTAAGTGAGAAAGTCAGCTTGCCGACTGATCACATGCGTTAAAGAGACAAACAGGCATCCAATCGCGAGGCAGTAAACCTTGTTGGGGTGGCGCGCTGATTGGCTGCGGTGGGGGAGTATGCTCTTTCATCACAGCCAAACACATGTTGACATTTAGTCGTGCCCTCATGGTTTTTCACTGCGCAGTACGGTCGCATCATGACATCATAGTACCGCGAGAGCTTTTCAAAAGCGGTTTTTTTTTTTTCGAAAGCTGGGCTTCTGATTTGTTCACCCGGTACTTTGATGTGATACGCCAACATCCGGCGCTGCATGAAGTCAAATACACCACAGATACAAAAGCTAAGCCAAACTTTGAACAATTTTTAAAAGAAATTAAACAATATGGTATTACATTAGACAAAATTAAAAACAAAAAGGCAAGAAAAACCCATGAAACTCTTTATTTTAAATAGTTGTAACTTACCACTGGCATTATTTTTTCTCTTTCTTTTACTTATTTATTTCTTTAACTACTTTATAATCTTTGTTTGCTTGATCTAAAAAAAGTTGCGAGTTGTATATTTATGTATAACTCCTTGTATAATTTTTGAATTTCTCAAATAAAAATACACCACAGATAAGGTTTTATTGCACTTATCTCTTTACATTAAAAATTGTAATCTAGTTATTACGCTTAAAATTTTAAATTCCGTAAAGTAATTAACAATTTATACTTCACGTCCTTAAAACAATTCTTGCCTTCGGAACTCTGCTCTTTTTTTTACAGTTGGTATGATTTAAAATGTAAACAAGGAAATTAACATTCTGTTAATTAATATTTTACAGTGTATAAAGCAAATTCGTAAATCCTGAGGGATAAGATAGAAAATATGGTATGTTATAGATATATGTGGTATAACTAACCGTCATCATTTTGTGATATTGATAATAAATAATAATAATAAGTACTAAGTCTGTAAAATTTCTAAGGTATCTTTATTGAAAAAGGAAACAGTTTTTGCATAAACAGTTCAGAAGAAGGAATTCAGGGAGAAATTCAATTTTTCATCAACATTTATCACATTTTCATCAGGACAGAAGTTGGACAGGGCTTGGGGAATGAATGCTAGCCTTAGAAAGGAAGGCGTTTAAAATCGTCCCGAGCGTTCTCTATCTCTTGACCTCCGTCTCTCACGGTCTCTTCCACCACCACCACCGCCTCCTCCTCCGCCGCCGCCGCCGCCACCACCACCACCTCCTCTATTGCGTTCCCGAGAACGAGACCGTCTCTCACGAGAACGCGAGCGAGAGCGATGCCTGATTGAGAAGAGCACACATTTTACTAAAGGGGCTAAAACATCTTTACTTGATTTTGTGCAAGAATTTATATTTGGATAGGCAAAGTTCAAACCTTAGACTGTACTTTTTTATATTCGATTACAAATGACAAAAATATTATTTACAGCAGTTTAAACACAGCAATGTGAGATTACAAATAGCCCCACCATCTATACTACTCATAAGTAAATGGTTACAAACTTTGTTTTTGTTTTATTTACAAACCTCTTTCTTCTACGCCCATACAGTTCTCTCCTGAGCTCCCGTGAGATTGGCTTTAGGTGCATAAAATTGCAGAAGCCACCTCGAGTGCACTCTCTGCAGGAAAACAAATGTACTGCAGTCAGGCACAGTAAAGCCAGTAGACAGTAAAGGTAAACATTAACATCTTCAACTGAACCCACAAAGTGTGGAATTGGGTATGAAAATATGTTGGAAACATGTGGGAATTCAGCACTGTATGCGGGTGGGTTTGTCATTTTTCTTTCCATAAATGTACATGAGATGTAGAAAATCTCTGTTGGCAATTGATGACTTACCCCATCTCATACTGTCGACAGCAGGCCTCTCTGAAGTCAGTAACAGGTGAGAGCTCAGCATGGATGGGTTGGCCATTAAACCAACGGTTATTCAAACTTATCACGGCTTTCTCAGCATCTTCTTCTCGGCGGAACTGCACAAAAAAAAAGGTGAGGTTTTGGTAAATAATAACACAGTAGTAAGCCACAAGTGTGCTACAGTGATTTATGGCAGGCAATGTGTCATATGATAAGAGGGATTAATGATAAAAAATATTTAATATGAATATTAAATGTGTTTATTTAAACACAGCTCATCCAATCAGAATAATCTGTTTTCAAATTGTTAAATATTTCATGTGTGCCGTTATTTAAGTAAATTGGCAGCACTGATTAAATCCGATCTTACCTTCACGTAGACATTTCCAACCAAGTGATCTCCCAAATTATCACAGACGTTCATCTCCTCGACCTCTCCGTACTTCTCTTCCATTTCAGTGAAGACCTCCTAAAGAATAAACAAGAAAAAAAAAATCAATCTGCGTAGTGTTTTACATTTGTGTTTCTATGCTAAACAAACATTCTGAAACACAGCTAAATCTCAAATTTTAACTGATGGTTATTGAGGTATTATTAAGTTACCCCAATTTCCATGACCTCTTCAGTTGAAATGATGGCTTGTGCTTTCAGGCACATTTATCAAATCACTTTTATTTTCACATCACCAACAGCACATACGGAGTAAATGAGAGAATTTTCATTTTGGGGTAAACTATTCCTTCAATCCTAAAGTCTGCTTTTCTATTTGGGGTCTATGTAAGCAATCTTACTTTTTTATTTTGTTTTAGCATATACTGTTAATTGAAAATTTTGTTGAAATTAGTATTGTGAAAGCATGTTACATTTACCACAAAAATCCTCAAACTAATCCCCATCAATATTATAGTGGCATAAATTATAGCCATATCAAGCAACTAAAATACAAATTTCCATAACTCTAGGTATAAAAAACATATACAATTTCCTGATAGTTCAGTGTTTCTATGCCCATAGCGAACCCATGAGAACAGTTTGAACCTTAAATGCAGTAAGATTTCTTTGTCTGGTTGTCTTCCTCGCCACATTCCCAAATTTCAAGGACAGGGTACGTACCTCAAAGAACTCATCATAATGTTCTTGCATCTCGACATCGCTGACAGCATCTGATAAAAGACAAGTGAAACAAACAAACAGTCACATTCACAAAATATACACCGGGATATAACTTGTGTATAAGAGTAAATACTTACTTAGTCCATCAGCAGACTGGGCTGTGTTTTGTGGGTTACGGTAAATGTTCAGGAGAGCAATGGTCTGAAAAACAAACCCAGTAGGTAACTCTGACAAACAAATCTAAGAGAAGTGTAACATTTTTGTAAAAACGTGCACGTACCTGGCTGAACGTGGGCTTGTTGTGGAGTCTGGAGCACCGGTCTCCATGGCGACATGCTCCAATTTTAAAGTAGAACGAGCAGTTTACCCTGTTGAAAACGAGAGGGGAACAAACAAACACGTCAGGTAAATTCCTCCGATTTTTTTTCAACACAAAGGTTTGCTAGTTTCGGTTAATGCTTTGTGGATTATTCGTCAAACGATAATGAAATAAGCACTAACGTTACCCCTACCGTAGAATAAAGTATATTTAAACTAGAAATAGTAAAAAATATTTTACTGGTCCTGATCTTCTTGACTGTACTAACGTTACAGCTTATAGGCTAAGTTAACGCACATCAGATCGTAACACAATGAATGAAACAAACTAAACCCACGGCGATAGCACGAGACAAAGAAAACAAATTGTAACTTCTGTCTAAAATATTTAACTACGATACAAAAATTCTGAAGTGTAAAAAACCATTTATTATCAGTATTGTAAATATGATGGTTGCACGCCGTGTTAGCAAACATCAGCCCAGCTGATAATTACACGAGGCATGGACAAATAAAACATAATTTTATAACCTACCAATAACCGGCATTAAACGACAAATGTTATAAATGACTCAAAATTACCAGATGCATGAAGTAATTCAAGAATAAGCGCCCACTTACTTATCTTTTTCAGTCCCAAAAATCGACGCCAAGTACTCGGCCATTTTGAAATAAAGAAAGGCGCTGGGTAATTTTTTTCTTCTGCTGATGAAGCAACAGCGGGGACTCTGAAGCTGGAGAGCGAGAGTGCTGCCACCTAGTGTAGTGAAGCGAATCAAGCGCAAACCAAAACAACGTGTTACTTTTCTCAGCGCTGGTCAGGACATTGTAATTCTTAATGTGAGGCTCAGACAGACACAGGACAATAGTATAAAGAGTTAAGTAAAAACTACATTAAGATATAATTGGCCTATTTACAATATAGTGTTGTATATACAAATTTATCAGCATGTGCATGGGGGCGCCTGCAGGATTTAATCTCAGGGTACACACAGTATTGCTGCCAAACCCCACAAAGCACACATATTAGAGGATTCGTTAGACTTTATATTGTCCATCACGTTTAATAACATTTTGTCATAATCAGTTACAACCTGGCATTTTAATGATTATATGATATTTAATAGCTTTTGTTTTCAGTTTTTAATTGATCAATTCCAAAAGACTAATTGTATCATGTACTAATTTTTAACAATAACAAACAGGAATCAAAACTTAAAAGGAAAAATATATAATGACATTAAATAAGGAAAGAAAGTATAAAGAGACAAAATTATAAAAGGTTTTATTTATTTTTTATTTATTTAACCTTTATTTAACCAGAAAATCTCATTGAGATTTAAAACCTCTTTTTCAAGAGAGACCTGAAGTATTCTTTGACATTTTTTAGAGATTTTTTTTATGCCCATCAAAGACGAAACGTAAGAAATACAATTGCCCAGAAATACTGAAAAATGGGTCTTTTTGTCAGAAATTTGCATTTATTGAGAAAGAATTTGCTGCAATAAAAAGATTAACAATATACTGATAATAATTAAAGTGTTAATACATATTTCAACAAGTGTTTTTCCCTGAGAGATGGGTACATCAATCATTCCAAAAGACTCAAAAAACACATTTTCTTTCAATAATTGTCTTTGAATACATTTATTGAGAGCACTATTACAAGGCATCTAGGTAATATTTTGAATGCGAAACCTTGTTTGACAATAAAATTTGTGTTGAAATGACCAAACCATCTACTAATTAATATCATATATCATCCATTTTAAGGAAGATGTTGGAAAACATTTTCTATTTATGTGCATAAACAAAACATTTAACAAAATTTGTTATCAGAAATCAAAACTATGGAAGAAAAATAATGACAAAAGTTTTTGAATTAAAATAGCCTGTTGAATTGTACTACCTGAAAAAAAATGCATTGTATTAACCGTACTTGAATTTTAATGCATTGTATTTTTATGTTTTTGAATTAAAACAGCCTGTTGAATTGTACTACCTGAAAAAAAATGCATTGTATTAACCGTGCTTGAATTTTAATGCATTGTATTTTTAGGTTTTGCATTTTTAAGGGCTGAAATTCAACATGCGTGTATATTTTCTGTATTAAAAATTCAATAGTCCACATTCACCTTTTAGATTTCACTTTAAAATATTCGGTCTGTTTAAAAATACAACGTAAAATATTCAGCAGGCAAGTTTCAGTCCATTTAAATTCGCGTCCAAAAATTCAAGTCCAAAAATTCAGTCGTACAGATTTCAACATTTAACATCCGGGAACTGCAGGAAAAGCAGTAGAGTACCGAGTATAATCTCATCTGCTGTTAATCGATCTGGCCAGCAGGTGGTGCACGTGTTCGCCAAAACTTTGTACATGTAAGATGATTTATCCACTGCAGTGATGAATGTTGGCTTTTATGTTCAGTTTTAGTAGAACAACTGTAATACACTCATACAGAGAGTGTATTGTTTGGTTATGTTATTGACAGGATACTAAACGGTTTTTAAATGCCATATAAATTAAATAGGGCCTTTCTGCCTGCTATTGGCTTCGTTTCTCAAAAGCTAAGTTGATTGTAGATTTTATTGGTGGCAATCTACCATCTTCTTATGCCTACGAGAAACGGACACGTTTTTGTAATTCGTCACCTCAGTTTATAAACCATACTCGGATTATTGAACTGTTCAAGTTACAAATCGTGCGCGCGGATTAATAAACCATACGCACAATTAAACAATCAGTGCTCTCAGATTTTCAATCCATATCCACAAATTCATAAACAATAAATAAACCGTGCACACGCTTTCGCAATGGTTTTGCAAACTGAGTCCACTACCGCAGAGGTCCCCAACCACCGGGTCGTGGACAAGTTGCCACCGGTCGCAAGAACATCCTGAAAAAATGTGTATAATAGCTACGTTATAGTTTAATCAGGTGTTTTGTCCTTTACGAGCCGACTTCAAATAACATATCAATCCACTTCTATACAGGGCCGCGCTCTCTCTTTTCCTTTGTCTCTCTCTCTCTCTCTCTCTCTCTCTCTCTCTCTCTCTACAAGCGCATCGGCGATCACATTGCTGTCATATTAAGGCCGTAGCCAGGATTTTTCAAATACCGAGGACAACCCCTACATTTTTTTTTATTATTTATATTTTTTCCATATAACAGAATAATAATAAACACGTCCAAACTACAATAGCACAAATGTAACTGTGTCTGTGAGAATTTTTGTTGGTGACTAAAAGCATCCAAAAAAATCAATGGTTACATTTCATCATCTGAAGTCACCCTTTCAGTGGCGGATGCAGAACGTGACATATGGGTGGGCATGGATCTATGGGTGTCACTTTTGAATAAGAAACTATAACAAGTCTATAAAATTCGTCAAAACTTCAGGAATCACAAGCGTATTGGTGAGATCACCCGAACTGCACGTCACATTTTTGACATTATTGATATACTTTAAATTGTAATGCAACATGACATTAATTAAGCCTTTTTGGTTAAAAAAATTATTGGGCTGTCATATAGCCTACAAAAAAGAACCTGCACACAGTGACAAGAAATATAAATGAACACAAAAAACCTAATACTTTTTAAAATAGCCTAATAAAACTGTTTAAATAAATTAAGCTACTAAATGCTTAAAATGAAGCTTCACTCTGAGCGAACACATACCTTGACGAAGGCTATTTGCCGATACGTTGGTTATAATAAATAATTTTTGCAAGTGAGTGTGCAGTCACTATTTTGTGTTATAAAATAAAGCTTCTAACATCATATTCTCTTCATACAAATCACTAAAAATATATTTTCGTTCTCACATATTTAAGTTAACTTACTAAATAAAGAAAGAAAAAGGGAATTGCTAGAATAATGTTTGACTCTGAGGTTAAAAGAAATGACAAATAAATAAACATTTAATATACTTTTTGATGACCATAAGAAGCGGGTACTCGTAAAGAGCGGAGCCGAGGAGCGCGCATTTCAGACGTGAACACGAAAGGAATAATGGGTTTAGTTATGCTTTCACTTCATTTCCTGACAGTTTCACTTGTTAGTGGGGATAGTAATAACTAACAAGATGACACCGAATTACATACAATATAATTACCTAACTAAATCTGAGAGAATGCAAACCCATTACAATATTTTTTCCTCCGACGGGCAGGGCGCAGATACATCTTTGTAGCCCGACAGGAATTCGCCATAGCCCCGGGACAGTTAGACATGGATACAACTTCATATGGTGTATTTTACCTATTGCATGTTATGTTAAAAACAGTAAAATTATAAGTAAGCCTGATAACTATTTAAAAACTATTATAAAGAAGTTGAATGTTGCGTTATATGGTTCTAATGAAAAAAATATTCCCGAGCAGCTTTCAGCCATGATCACTTTGAGAACTTTTTTTGCAAGCAAGTGGAAAACGTATTTTGAATAACAATACGTTATAAATATGTGCTGCGCGCTTTCCTCTCAATAACATAAACACACAACAAATATGACAGCGGGGTAAAAAATAGAAAGGAAACATCTGATCACAGTGATGTTGTTTGATAGCCTACCAGCTCTCTAACTCAGCACTAAGTCACGCCATGTTTATTGCTACACTTTATACAATATAGTCTATTGCGTTTAGCAACAAATAGCCTATCATAACAACCTATAAGCCTACTGTGTACTTGAGACATTCATTTAAGAAATGCATTAAAAGCAGAAAGAATAGGCTGCGGAAATATAGTGGGTTCACTATAATCCACACCACAGACGTTCTTGGTTTGCTTCTTATTTATTAAATCGAGGCAATTGTTTGATTAAACATTGATTAATATTAAGATACAATTTATACAAAACTAAATTCACTTTAAAGAAAGTCTTTCTACAAAACAAACCTATGCAGGGCTCGCAAAATCGCTACCCCCGACGTCCCGAGTATTTTTTTTTTTTTTTTTCATTTCTGATTGGGCGGGCCAGCTGTCAATCTCCGCGCCTGCCTGCAATTAGTTTCATTTGCGATATCAAATGAATGTCTTCATTTTATTCATAAAGTCATACCTTTGCAATTCTTTGATCGATTGTGTTTTAGAAGTACTGTATGCTTGAACTCTAATGACAGCAATGTGATCGCCGATGCGCTGGTAGAGAGAGAGAGAGAGAGAGAGAGAGAGAGAGAGAGAGAGAGAGAGAAAGAAAGAAAATGAGAGAGCGCGGCCCTGTATAGAAGTGGATTGATATGTTATTTGAAGTCGGCTCGTAAAGGACAAAACACCTGATTAAACTATAACGTAGCTATTATACACATTTTTTCAGGATGTTCTTGCGACCGGTGGCAACTTGTCCACGACCCGGTGGTTGGGGACCTCTGCGGTAGTGGACTCAGTTTGCAAAACCATTGCGAAAGCGTGTGCACTGTTTATTTATTGTTTATGAATTTGTGGATATGGATTGAAAATCTGAGAGCACTGATTGTTTAATTGTGCGTATGGTTTATTAATCCGCGCGCATATGGAAGAAAAATAATGACAAAAGTTTTTGAATTAAAATAGCCTGTTGAATTGTACTACCTGAAAAAAATGCATTGTATTAACCGTACTTGAATTTTAATGCATTGTATTTTTATGTTTTTGAATTAAAACAGCCTGTTGAATTGTACTACCTGAAAAAAAATGCATTGTATTAACCGTGCTTGAATTTTAATGCATTGTATTTTTAGGTTTTGCATTTTTAAGGGCTGAAATTCAACATGCGTGTATATTTTCTGTATTAAAAATTCAATAGTCCACATTCACCTTTTAGATTTCACTTTAAAATATTCGGTCTGTTTAAAAATACAACGTAAAATATTCAGCAGGCAAGTTTCAGTCCATTTAAATTCGCGTCCAAAAATTCAAGTACAAAAATTCAGTCGTACAGATTTCAACATTTAACATCCGGGAACTGCAGGAAAAGCAGTAGAGTACCGAGTATAATCTCATCTGCTGTTAATCGATCTGGCCAGCAGGTGGTGCACGTGTTCGCCAAAACTTTGTACATGTAAGATGATTTATCCACTGCAGTGATGAATGTTGGCTTTTATGTTCAGTTTTAGTAGAACAACTGTAATACACTCATACAGAGAGTGTATTGTTTGGTTATGTTATTGACAGGATACTAAACGGTTTTTAAATGCCATATAAATTAAATAGGGCCTTTCTGCCTGCTATTGGCTTCGTTTCTCAAAAGCTAAGTTGATTGTAGATTTTATTGGTGGCAATCTACCATCTTCTTATGCCTACGAGAAACGGACACGTTTTTGTAATTCGTCACCTCAGTTTATTAACCATACTCGGATTATTGAACTGTTCAAGTTACAAATCGTGCGCGCGGATTAATAAACCATACGCACAATTAAACAATCAGTGCTCTCAGATTTTCAATCCATATCCACAAATTCATAAACAATAAATAAACAGTGCACACGCTTTCGCAATGGTTTTGCAAACTGAGTCCACTACCGCAGAGGTCCCCAACCACCGGGTCGTGGACAAGTTGCCACCGGTCGCAAGAACATCCTGAAAAAATGTGTATAATAGCTACGTTATAGTTTAATCAGGTGTTTTGTCCTTTACGAGCCGACTTCAAATAACATATCAATCCACTTCTATACAGGGCCGCGCTCTCTCATTTTCTTTCTTTCTCTCTCTCTCTCTCTCTCTCTCTCTCTCTCTCTCTCTCTCTCTACCAGCGCATCGGCGATCACATTGCTGTCATTAGAGTTCAAGCATACAGTACTTCTAAAACACAATCGATCAAAGAATTGCAAAGGTATGACTTTATGAATAAAATGAAGACATTCATTTGATATCGCAAATGAAACTAATTGCAGGCAGGCGCGGAGATTGACAGCTGGCCCGCCCAATCAGAAATGAAAAAAAAAAAAAAAAATACTCGGGACGTCGGGGGTAGCGATTTTGCGAGCCCTGCATAGGTTTGTTTTGTAGAAAGACTTTCTTTAAAGTGAATTTAGTTTTGTATAAATTGTATCTTAATATTAATCAATGTTTAATCAAACAATTGCCTCGATTTAATAAATAAGAAGCAAACCAAGAACGTCTGTGGTGTGGATTATAGTGAACCCACTATATTTCCGCAGCCTATTCTTTCTGCTTTTAATGCATTTCTTAAATGAATGTCTCAAGTACACAGTAGGCTTATAGGTTGTTATGATAGGCTATTTGTTGCTAAACGCAATAGACTATATTGTATAAAGTGTAGCAATAAACATGGCGTGACTTAGTGCTGAGTTAGAGAGCTGGTAGGCTATCAAACAACATCACTGTGATCAGATGTTTCCTTTCTATTTTTTACCCCGCTGTCATATTTGTTGTGTGTTTATGTTATTGAGAGGAAAGCGCGCAGCACATATTTATAACGTATTGTTATTCAAAATACGTTTTCCACTTGCTTGCAAAAAAAGTTCTCAAAGTGATCATGGCTGAAAGCTGCTCGGGAATATTTTTTTCATTAGAACCATATAACGCAACATTCAACTTCTTTATAATAGTTTTTAAATAGTTATCAGGCTTACTTATAATTTTACTGTTTTTAACATAACATGCAATAGGTAAAATACACCATATGAAGTTGTATCCATGTCTAACTGTCCCGGGGCTATGGCGAATTCCTGTCGGGCTACAAAGATGTATCTGCGCCCTGCCCGTCGGAGGAAAAAATATTGTAATGGGTTTGCATTCTCTCAGATTTAGTTAGGTAATTATATTGTATGTAATTCGGTGTCATCTTGTTAGTTATTACTATCCCCACTAACAAGTGAAACTGTCAGGAAATGAAGTGAAAGCATAACTAAACCCATTATTCCTTTCGTGTTCACGTCTGAAATGCGCGCTCCTCGGCTCCGCTCTTTACGAGTACCCGCTTCTTATGGTCATCAAAAAGTATATTAAATGTTTATTTATTTGTCATTTCTTTTAACCTCAGAGTCAAACATTATTCTAGCAATTCCCTTTTTCTTTCTTTATTTAGTAAGTTAACTTAAATATGTGAGAACGAAAATATATTTTTAGTGATTTGTATGAAGAGAATATGATGTTAGAAGCTTTATTTTATAACACAAAATAGTGACTGCACACTCACTTGCAAAAATTATTTATTATAACCAACGTATCGGCAAATAGCCTTCGTCAAGGTATGTGTTCGCTCAGAGTGAAGCTTCATTTTAAGCATTTAGTAGCTTAATTTATTTAAACAGTTTTATTAGGCTATTTTAAAAAGTATTAGGTTTTTTGTGTTCATTTATATTTCTTGTCACTGTGTGCAGGTTCTTTTTTGTAGGCTATATGACAGCCCAATAATTTTTTTAACCAAAAAGGCTTAATTAATGTCATGTTGCATTACAATTTAAAGTATATCAATAATGTCAAAAATGTGACGTGCAGTTCGGGTGATCTCACCAATACGCTTGTGATTCCTGAAGTTTTGACGAATTTTATAGACTTGTTATAGTTTCTTATTCAAAAGTGACACCCATAGATCCATGCCCACCCATATGTCACGTTCTGCATCCGCCACTGAAAGGGTGACTTCAGATGATGAAATGTAACCATTGATTTTTTTGGATGCTTTTAGTCACCAACAAAAATTCTCACAGACACAGTTACATTTGTGCTATTGTAGTTTGGACGTGTTTATTATTATTCTGTTATATGGAAAAAATATAAATAATAAAAAAAAATGTAGGGGTTGTCCTCGGTATTTGAAAAATCCTGGCTACGGCCTTAATATGACAGCAATGTGATCGCCGATGCGCTTGTAGAGAGAGAGAGAGAGAGAGAGAGAGAGAGAGAGAGAGACAAAGGAAAAGAGAGAGCGCGGCCCTGTATAGAAGTGGATTGATATGTTATTTGAAGTCGGCTCGTAAAGGACAAAACACCTGATTAAACTATAACGTAGCTATTATACACATTTTTTCAGGATGTTCTTGCGACCGGTGGCAACTTGTCCACGACCCGGTGGTTGGGGACCTCTGCGGTAGTGGACTCAGTTTGCAAAACCATTGCGAAAGCGTGTGCACGGTTTATTTATTGTTTATGAATTTGTGGATATGGATTGAAAATCTGAGAGCACTGATTGTTTAATTGTGCGTATGGTTTATTAATCCGCGCGCACGATTTGTAACTTGAACAGTTCAATAATCCGAGTATGGTTTATAAACTGAGGTGACGAATTACAAAAACGTGTCCGTTTCTCGTAGGCATAAGAAGATGGTAGATTGCCACCAATAAAATCTACAATCAACTTAGCTTTTGAGAAACGAAGCCAATAGCAGGCAGAAAGGCCCTATTTAATTTATATGGCATTTAAAAACCGTTTAGTATCCTGTCAATAACATAACCAAACAATACACTCTCTGTATGAGTGTATTACAGTTGTTCTACTAAAACTGAACATAAAAGCCAACATTCATCACTGCAGTGGATAAATCATCTTACATGTACAAAGTTTTGGCGAACACGTGCACCACCTGCTGGCCAGATCGATTAACAGCAGATGAGATTATACTCGGTACTCTACTGCTTTTCCTGCAGTTCCCGGATGTTAAATGTTGAAATCTGTACGACTGAATTTTTGGACTTGAATTTTTGGACGCGAATTTAAATGGACTGAAACTTGCCTGCTGAATATTTTACGTTGTATTTTTAAACAGACCGAATATTTTAAAGTGAAATCTAAAAGGTGAATGTGGACTATTGAATTTTTAATACAGAAAATATACACGCATGTTGAATTTCAGCCCTTAAAAATGCAAAACCTAAAAATACAATGCATTAAAATTCAAGCACGGTTAATACAATGCATTTTTTTTCAGGTAGTACAATTCAACAGGCTGTTTTAATTCAAAAACATAAAAATACAATGCATTAAAATTCAAGTACGGTTAATACAATGCATTTTTTTTCAGGTAGTACAATTCAACAGGCTATTTTAATTCAAAAACTTTTGTCATTATTTTTCTTCCATACGCGCACGATTTGTAACTTGAACAGTTCAATAATCCGAGTATGGTTAATAAACTGAGGTGACGAATTACAAAAACGTGTCCGTTTCTCGTAGGCATAAGAAGATGGTAGATTGCCACCAATAAAATCTACAATCAACTTAGCTTTTGAGAAACGAAGCCAATAGCAGGCAGAAAGGCCCTATTTAATTTATATGGCATTTAAAAACCGTTTAGTATCCTGTCAATAACATAACCAAACAATACACTCTCTGTATGAGTGTATTACAGTTGTTCTACTAAAACTGAACATAAAAGCCAACATTCATCACTGCAGTGGATAAATCATCTTACATGTACAAAGTTTTGGCGAACACGTGCACCACCTGCTGGCCAGATCGATTAACAGCAGATGAGATTATACTCGGTACTCTACTGCTTTTCCTGCAGTTCCCGGATGTTAAATGTTGAAATCTGTACGACTGAATTTTTGTACTTGAATTTTTGGACGCGAATTTAAATGGACTGAAACTTGCCTGCTGAATATTTTACGTTGTATTTTTAAACAGACCGAATATTTTAAAGTGAAATCTAAAAGGTGAATGTGGACTATTGAATTTTTAATACAGAAAATATACACGCATGTTGAATTTCAGCCCTTAAAAATGCAAAACCTAAAAATACAATGCATTAAAATTCAAGCACGGTTAATACAATGCATTTTTTTTCAGGTAGTACAATTCAACAGGCTGTTTTAATTCAAAAACATAAAAATACAATGCATTAAAATTCAAGTACGGTTAATACAATGCATTTTTTTCAGGTAGTACAATTCAACAGGCTATTTTAATTCAAAAACTTTTGTCATTATTTTTCTTCCATACAAAACCCCTTGACCTGGAACATACTCTTTATATAAAGAAGGCTTGTACACTGTTTAAAAGAGTTTTAATATGAATTGCTTTGAATACAATAATAATCTTCTGATGAAATCCCAAAATCAAATAGATTTTTTAGACAATTCTAAGATGGAAAAAAACTGACCATTGTCATCTGATTAACAAAATGAATGTAATTTGAGTAATCTCTCCAAACATAATGATTTATTTCTGTAAACAATATTCTGACACTCTTGATAAACCCCTTTGCTTTTGATAATAGCCCTTGACCAGTGAGAGACAAATCTAAGCAAAAAAATTATTTTCTTTTTAATCACATCTTTGATAGGATATAGTTCATTTATGAAAGGGTCATATCAGGATTTAGGGATATTTTTACACCCAGATAATTAATAACATATTTGAGCTAAATTTCACAAATTGTTGTTTTATCAATTTCTTTAAAGACATTATTTCACATTTTGAATTATTAAGAGAAAAGCCAGACATCTGAGAATAAGTTAAAAAGTGTCTCCAATCCTTTAGGAAACTCTGTTTGATATATATGAACATGACATTTGGGCATTGTTCCAGTTGTAAGTTTTACATATAGCCTAGCTATTTCCTTCTAAATATGAAGAGTTTCGCATAATAATTCATATATTTATTTTGATGTATATTTTTAACTTAAAAATGTGATTATAATACCCATATTTATTATTGTATGACACCTCATGTAATGAAAAAGTAAAAAATAAAGTATTTTTCTTATGTCTTGGAGTTCTGTTTTTAAACTGTTAAACCTTATAAAGTGCTGAAAATAAAATATAAAGTGCATAAACAACAAAAATAATCCTCCTGACTGCTGATAAATTAAAAGGTTATTTATAGCACCACTGTGGTTCTATGTAGCACTTTTTAAGGCAAGGGTTTATATAGAAACATCTAAAAAAGGGTTTGATATAGTACCAAAAAGGGTGCTGCTATTGTTACAAGCCAAATAACCCTTATTTGGTACTATATAGCACCATTTTTCTTAAGAGTGTTGCTTTCATCAGTCAAGTCATCCAGGCCATACATAAGACAGATACCAAACATTTACAATCATTATTTAATAATGTGATTGTGCAGTAGTCATCAATCAGAGGAGTACATTTTTGTGTATTTGGATTTTTGTGTATTTGGTATTAATGACACCCTCTCTCTTATTGATGGAAGAAAGTCTTTTATTAACAAATGATTCTTCATAGCTTGCCAAAGGAATCTCATACTGTATTTGTCTTTCTTTTCATTGTTGATTACTTACTTTGTGGCTTTTCTCTTGTCTTGTCTTCTTACTGTATGTCTCTTTTTTATTTAATTTTAGGCTTCATATGTTCTTAACTGTCTTCTTTATTTATATTTCCTCTGTATTTTGTCTATATTTTGTTGTCTTGTCTGTATTGGTGAGCCAATTGGTGAACTGTGGACTGAGGTGTTGATTGCAATTCAAATTCCCACCGCTAGATGCCGCTAAAACTCTACAAAGTGGACCTTTAACTGCATATCAACCACATGTAAAATAAGTGCTAACCACATGTAAAATAAACCAATCAAAACACTGTGTGCGAGGTCATTATTATTATAAATCCTTTTTTTTTTGTTTAACCCTATCAGTAAAAATGTTTTAATCCTTTAAAAATGATTGATTACGCCAGGGGTATTCAAACTGGGGTCCGGGGACCCCCAGAAGGGCAATATAACATGTGTTCATTCACTCAGAATATAATTGATGTGCTCAAATATCTGTCAAATAGCTTTGAGTGAAGATGAAAGTGAATTCGAGATGAAAGGCTCAAAGCTCAGAATGGAGGTGTCCTAAAAAGAAGGAAACAGAGAAAAAGACCACAGTGTAAAAAAACTACCATACCAACTCAAGGATCTTTTCTTTAAACATTATTATTACCATTTCAATTGTTACTGTAGCCAAACTCATGTTTGTTCAAGGAATTCACCTTTCTGCCAGTAGAGTGTGCCAGTTGCTGTCCCATACTGGTTAGAGGCTTCACAGAGATACAAACCACTGAGATCAGATGTTAGTTTCAAGAAGTACAGCTTATTGCCCTCTATTTTAATGGCATCATTATCGATGGTCTGGTCCATCCTAGTCCATTTACAAGAAGAAACAGAAGACAGACCATTGTGTCCATTTGTGTTCATGTTAATTCAATTATTTATCAGTTGAGTGCTTTAAAACAGTAAATGCAAGACTTACAGTCCACTTAAACATGACCCATGCTTTCACACACATGCTTAGCCGAAACCAGGATCCTAGTTAAATTAGGATATTTAAATAGCTTTTATAAATGTGACTCAGAAAAACATTACGGGGGTGCATCCAAAGGTCCAAAGTGGTTTTCATTTAAGACGTCTCAAATGTGCTTTTTAGTCCGGGACTAGACTTAAAGGTGCACTGTGTAGATTTTAGCAGGATCAGGCAGTGAGATTGCGAATTGCAACTAATGGCCACCACTCACCCCTCCATTTTAAAGCACAGAGGGCATTTTCCAAACGGATGTGCAGAGCGGATTTTCCCGAGTGTTTGAATTGAGGGGGCGCTGGGTGGTCATGGACCTTCTATAAGCATTGATGGGCCCACTATAAAGCACAAAATATAAATTAGGGGGGTCCCCTGGTTTGTCCTGTGGTCCCCTGGTTTGTCCTGTTTGTTGAAGTGACTGTACAGCTTACACAGCAGCTACCATTCAGCACTTTCCTACAATCTAAACCAGCCTTTACTGCCTTTAAACCTCAGGTCAATCAGTGGCGGATCTAGACCATTTCAACTCGGGGGACCAATCTGGAGCCAGTTGTACTGTTAGAGGGGCCAGTTACATATAGACCTTATTCTTGTCATATTATTTTCTGCACTGCACTGCAAAAAAAATGATTTTCAAGAAAAAAAATCTTAGTATTTTTGTCTTGTTTTCAGGAAGAATATCTAAAAATTAAGTCTAGTAATAAGTCTATTTTTTAGACAAAATTATCAAATGTAAGTGATTTTGTGCAAAAAGCAAGCAAAAAATCTGCCAATGAGGTAAGAAAAAAAAATTAAAAATTTTTTCTTAAACCCTAAATACATGTTTTATGCATAAAAACACTTAAATTTGATATTTTTGGTCTAAAAACTAGACTTATTTTCTTGGGGTCGTTGTGTTCATCAAGAAAAAGCTATTTAATTTAAGAATTTTTTGATATTTTTACTGAAAACAAGACAAAAATAAAGATTTGAAAATCTTTTTTTGCAGTGTGCACCAAAGGCATTAACAGGCCAAATACAATGTTAATGCTACTGTCTAATTACGGATGTAAAAAACAACGATCGCAAAAATATTAGTAAAAATTATTTCACACCCCACATTTGGGGGGCCACAAGGGGGTCCAAGCTTGTTGTCACAGGGGCACTGGCCCCCGTTGGCCCCTCCCTAGAACCGCCACTGAGATCAATATTGGGTATTACATTAAAAAATAAAGACTAGCTGAATAATTCAACTTAGATTTGTATGTAAAGTCGATTTCCCATGCCATATTTTCTTCAAACTGCATTGCGAGAACTCATTACCCAAGATTACGTGATCAAGTGACCATGGCATGTACACTTTGCCTACGGACCTCTGGAAGGGCCTTTCGCGGAGGGGTTCAGGTAAAGACTTTGGTTTGAAATGACCCTACAAATGGCTTCCCCTTCACGAAGGTCCCTTTAAGGGTGCGTAAATGCAATTTGGAAAATGTCCATAAAGTAGCTACGGTAGCTGCCACAGAACAAACATGTCGTCACCCGAGACAACATAGTGACGAAACACACTCTGTAGAGCAGTTTGTCCGTTTAGGGCTACTGTAGAAACATGGCAGTGCAAAATGAAAACATTCATGTAAAGGAAACCTGTGGTTACTGTAGATAAAAATGGCTCATTCTAAGGAAATGAAAACTACACTTCATTATGTACAGTCTTTGTACACCACTGATAATATAGTTATGTTTTATTGCATTTCTGTCAAGAGATCCTTCTAACATTGCACCTTTAAGTCTGGTCTGTGATACCGGGCATTGGGGTAGCCAATACAAACAGACTAGTTATAAAACATAAAACAAACATATGCAAAAACATACAAAAATAGTGATTGTCCCATATCTCAATAACTATTTAGGGTAACATGTAAAATATGTGTTTGTCCCTAAGTCAGTTTGTTATAAAGGAAATTAATGTAAATGTCTAATGTAATGTAAACTGGTTACTCCAGTTTTACTGTTTTGAGGAAGCAAACTGTATCTAGACAGTGTATCTGCATGTTTCACTTCTTGATAATTTATTCAATCATGTTTACAGAGTTATGTTTCGGTTCAACTTAATCTTTTCCCACAGTGGGAATGAAGAAAATTTCTCAAATTTGTAATTTCTTACTTTTTTTGCATAATATGCATACTGTACTACATGTCCTACTGTGGATGCATGTGTGCGCAACCAGTTGAACTTGAAACTTGTACATTTGAATCTTTACAACATCATGCAAAGCTTGTTATCAAGTTTACTACCAGAAAAAAGTTATAGCTCATGCCAAACTACAAAAACAAGAGATGTTTTGATCCAAGTACTGAAAATATCATCAATCTATGTGCACTCTTAGAAAAAAGGTACAAAAGTTGTCACTGGTGGTACCTTTTCAAAAAGGTATACCTTTTTATACCTATAGGTACATACAGTCTTGTTCAAAATAATAGCAGTACAATATGACTAACCAGAATAATCAAGGTTTTTAGTATATTTTTTATTGCTACGTGGCAAACAAGTTACCAGTAGGTTCAGTAGATTCTCAGAAAACAAACAAGACCCAGCATTCATGATATGCACGCTCTTTAGGCTGTGCAATTGGGGTATTAGTTGAAAGGGGTGTGTTAAAAAAAATAGCAGTGTCTACCTTTGACTGTACAAACTCAAAACTATTTTGTACAAAAAAATTTTTTCTGGGATTTAGCAATCCTGTGAATCACTTAACTTGTGGCACCTCTCAGCTGTTATTCCACTCCATGATTCTTTAACAACATTCCACAATTCATTCACATTTCTTGGTTTTGCTTCAGAAGCAGCATTTTTGATATCACCCCACAAGTTCTCAATTGGATTAAGGTCTGGAGATTGGGCTGGCCACTCCATAACATTAATTTTGTTGGTTTGGAACCAAGACTTTGCCCGTTTACTAGTGTGTTTTGGGTCATTGTCTTGTTGAAACAACCATTTCAAGGGCATGTCCTCTTCAGCATAGGGCAACATGACCTCTTCAAGTATTTTAACATATGCAAACTGATCCATGATCCCTGGTATGCGATAAATAGGCCCAACACCATAGTAGGAGAAACATGCCCATATCATGCTCCATGCTTCCCTGTGTACTGTGGCTTGAATTCAGAGTTTGGGGGTCGTCTCACAAACTGCCTGTGGCCCTTGGACCCAAAAAGAACAATTTTACTCTCATCAGTCCACAAAATGTTCCTCCATTTCTCTTTAGGCCAGTTGATGTGTTCTTTGGCAAATTGTAACCTCTTCTGCACATGCCTTTTTTTTAACAGAGGGACTTTGCGGGGGATTCTTGAAAATAGATTAGCTTCACACAGACGTCTTCTAACTGTCACAGTACTTACAGGTAACTCCAGACTGTCTTTGATCATCCTGGAGGTGATCATTGGCTGAGCCTTTGCCATTCTGGTTATTCTTCTATCCATTTTGATGGTTGTCTTCCGTTTTCTTCCACGTCTCTCTGGTTTTGCTCTCCATTTTAAGGCATTGGAGATCATTTTAGCTGAACAGCCTATCATTTTTTGCACCTCTTTATAGGTTTTCCCCTCTCCAATCAACTTTTTAATCAAAGTACCCTGTTCTTCTGAACAATGACTTGAACGACCCATTTTCCTCAGCTTTCAAATGCATGTTCAACAAGTGTTGGCTTCATCCTTAAATAGGGGCCACCTGATTCACACCTGTTTCTTCACAAAATTGATGACCTCAGTGATTGAATGCCACACTGCTATTTTTTTGAACACACCCCTTTCAACTAATTCAACTAATTTCCCAATTGCACAGCCTTAAGAGCGTGCATATCATGAATGCTGGGTCTCATTTGTTTTCTGAGAATCTACTGAACCTACTGGTAATTTGTTTGCCACGTAGCAATAAAAAAATATACTAAAAACCTTGATTATTCTGGTTAGTCACATTGTACTGCTATTATTTTGAACAAGACTGTATCTATACCAAAATGGTACATATTAGGTACTTTTGAACCTTTTCTTCTGAGATGGTTTAACAATTTTATTGAGGGAAAAACTCAATCAATTTATTTAAGATACATAAAAAATAGAAAAAAAATTGTTTAAATGAAGCATAAATAAATTTATTGCAACTCCTTACCTTAAAAAATGGAGTAAATCGAATGAATCATTTTTTTTTCAGTGTACGAACTATGGGCAACATTGCCATTTCATTGTTATTTGTTGAAATTTCTGGAATAAGACCTGAACTGGAGTCACATCAATTCTTACTAAACCATCTTCAATGTTAGCAGGCTACCTTTTCCAGTTGAAATGTGTGGCTGTAGGATTGGCATCTGCTTCACACTGAAACACTTCTCCACTGGAAAGTTTCTTCAGTGGTTTTACATAGACCAGCTGAGGGGGATCTTTAAAACATACAGACACGACTGACAAATCAGTATTGAATAAACTACTCCTAAATGAAGAATTGCTAGCAATTCACTTTAAAACTACAAAAAAATTGGTGTTAGCATCATTTAGAGAGGTCTGTTTAGTTGGCACAAAACCCAGCATAAGCAGTACCCAGATTTTAAGAGAGTAAATTAAAATGACAGGTTTTGATTAAACAAGATAGATGTACCTTCCTAATGTCAGCACAAAATCACTGAAGCGGTACTAAGTTGTGTTCCTCATTTCATGTGTCACAGTGATTAATCTACAGGTGTTACAGTAACACATCCTGAAGGTCGCCTTGTCAGAGTTAAGTTTAGTTTAGTTCTGCTGCTAATGTGGCAATTTTCTGTGTGTTACAGCATTTATTAAAACATATTTAAAAGTCATATCTTAGCTTTTTCACCTCCACCTATTAATTTACAGTGTTTCCATCCAGAGGTACATTTTGATCTTACGCATAAAACAGCTGGATGGAAACATGCTACAGTTACATTATGTTGATAATTTTTATTATGCTAATTTAATTTAATTTTCAGAGATATACTCTTGCTGTGTCCAATAACAAGTGTGGTCTACCAGGTGCTATTTTATACAAAAGTAGAACGAGTATAATTTCACTTTAACATACTGTAAGTTGCAGCTGGGATGAATGTACTTGTAAGACACAGGTGGGTCAAAAGTAACACAACAATACAAGGCACTACAAAACTGTTTGCATCTTTTGCAGCTTTTGCAACTCAGATTTACAAGTCATGTCAACAGAGATGAGTTGTCACAACTTATAAAATATAGTTGAGAAAAGTCAACTTAGTTTTATAAGTTATAACAACTCACCTGTAGTTATAACAACTCATCTCAAGATAAATAATAGTAAGTTGAAATGACTTGTAAATCTGAGTTGATTCAACAAAAAATTTTAAGGCAGCAAAGTATTTTTTACAGTGCATGACAACAGGGGACATGGCTGCGCATGTGTGAAGTTTAAACTTTCTGCTAAAATATTTGTGACTTTTTGCTACGGAAATGCAGGGATTATGAAATCATGCAATATTTTGTGAGCAGAAATCTGCAATTTACGGGGTGAAAGTGGGGCGTATTTAAAAAAATGCGGCCCCCACATAAATATGCAGGCTTTGGCTGATTATGCATTGAATCATGAGATCACATAATCGCGTTTTTCTGGAGGGACTGATAAACTGATAAAATATATATTAACATTTTAATGTCAGCAGAGTAGAGAAAAAATTTCAGAGAAAAATAAATTAAATAGGACATCTCTCACTCCAATTATTAGCAAAATATGAATGAAGGAAATCTGTTCACTTATGCTGAATGAAATCATCTTTTAACCAAACATATTTTTAACAAAAGACTATTCTCAAAAAACTCACCATGCCCTCTCTATTTTAAGGTGCGCTTGTGGCATATTTTAAGTGGGAGTGTGTGGGTACAGAAAAGAACATTACAGGAGGGGGAAGAAAATATATGTGGGTGGGTCCTGTTCCAATCTCACACCTATGCTTACAGTACTTTCGTCCCAACCGTGAAATTATACTCAAGTCTGGTATTGATAGACCACACTTGTGAGTTATTAACCACAGCAAAAATATATCTCTGTCTTAAACATTATCTTTAAAAATGACCCTGTGCTAGCAATTTCTAATGCAGTCAACACAATCTTATGGAAATTTGGGTGAATTTAACACATTTTACAAAGTGGCTTATTTGCATAAATACGTACAAAAATTGTATGCTTTTGGACGTTTTGCTTTCGCCCCTGTGACGGTGGGTTATGGGTGGGGTATTATTATTGATTTTTTTTTAACAATCGTTTTGTACGATCAACTTCATACGAATTAGGCAAGTCATAAAAACATAAAAAATTTAAATTAATCAGGTTGGAACCTTAACTTTTTACAAACAATTACTATATGTCTTGCTTGAGCCAGGAGAATCTCTCTAAATAATGCAAACAAGCAAGCTTGTCAAATAATCACCTTATAAAAGAACCATGTAACTTACAATGCACCACTATCTTGTGATCGATTCCCAGTTCCTCTTGCATGGATGAATGTTTCACCACACACTGAACATTTTGCTGATTCATCTGTACAGTTGGGGTACCAATGAGAGTGCTTGTGACTGTGTACATCTCATCCAAATCTTCAACGGTGTTTTTTATTTCCTTCACTGATTTAAACGGAGTGCCCAGATGCCATGACACCTCAGCTGGAGACTGGGATGTGGAAACCGTGCAGGTTGCCAGATTGACCTCAGATTGTCCAACGACAGGAATTTTATCAGCGGACACATTTGCTTTCAAAGGGCTCGCTGTGGTTAGAGAACAGTCAGAAAAACTTTTTTAAACATTTTCAAATTTAAAAAGTTAATAAACATAATAAAACATACAAATATGGTAAATTAATACAAAACCATATGAAGAGCTCAGATGCAAAAGCCACTTAACGGCACCTACATCAAAATTTAGATAATGATATTGAGTAAATGCTCTTCGCATGTATGTTCAAGAAATAATGTTGCTTAACATCTGCTTAACTCCAGGCCATCCGTTAAAGTGGATGAACAACAGCATGCGTTCGTCAAGGTTAAATGGGGTTTCCTAAATATATTAGGTCCTAGATATTTACAGAATTTTTGAGCCTTTTATAGTCTATAACTCTGTATTAATATGTAGGCTATAGGCCTTTTAAATTATGTTTTTTATATTGATTATGTTGATTTTTTATTTTTATGCATCGATGTAGAATCGTTTACATAGGCTAAGCATCATGAAAACCTTTCAAAAAAAAACATAAACATGTATAATTCTAGATACTTTATTTGCTTTTTATAGATCGGGATCACTAGACGAAAGCTTAATAACCTTATTTTTGTGAAAACCTACATTTCTTAAATTGTTTGCCTGTCGTAATTAGCCCGTGCGCATTCTGCCTTATTCGACATAAGGCGAATTCCAATTCCGAAGCTTCCCTATATTTCCTCTGAGGATCCGAGCTATTGATTGCACAGAGAGCAATTGTGTCTCATTGTGTGGTCGTTAAAAATACATTTGGAGAATAGAGCTGTCACTATCTTGCTCCAGTGTTTTCATCATCATCTGTTTAAATGATCGCAGCACGGAGCCTGAGAACACCGCAGATGGAGAGCCTGAGCCTGCAGCAACATGAGAGCCAGTGCATACCACAACTGAGCACATAATCCCCCCAGAGCCCGAGCCTCACTTGCTGTGTCTTGGTGGAGTACAAGGGCTTTAAGGGAATCCCAGCCCACATCCTCACATCTGCAAATGATGAGCTGTAACAATCTACTGGCCAATTTGATTGTTTTAATTATGTGTTTGGCTGTCTGCAGCCTCTGCTGGTCCCAGCCAGCTCTCCTCTGTCTTCGCTGGTCCTGCCCAGCCTCCCACTGTCGTCGTCAGCCAGTGAATCAGCCATGAGTCAGCTGGGGTATGTAAACACCCTCACCATCCTCATTTCCCAAGTCTCCATCCTCCAAGACTCTGACTCCACTTCGGCCCTTCGACCCATCAGCTCCACTTTAGCAAAAAAATAAGTCCACTAAACGAGGCCATAATTCTAAAACAAGACTAATAAACCCCAAATCTGACTATTAATTCCCAAACACAGAGTAAAGATAAGTTTGCATAATGTTATCACTTGCTCTGCCCTCCTCAGGAGGTTTCTGAGGAGAAGGGCATTGAGGGAGTAGTATGAAATCCAGACAGGGATCAGGGAGATGGCTGACACAGTCTCGGCTGCCCTTATTTCCTTACTTAACCGGTTTTTGATGACGCTCGATGGCAATGGCAGCTCATGATTCCTCATCCGAGGGGTGCGAATTCAAAATAAGTGTTCGGAGTTTCATGTGTGTGGTTCCCTTTTCCAAAATATGTGTCGTGCGAGTCGAGAGATACTGTGTGCGTCACGTGTCCTGCCAAAATAAGAGCCTGCTGCACACGCGTCAAAACCGTTAAAGAGATGCTCACGTTCACAAAATACACGCAAGACACTCCCTTAACAGTAAACTTTGATTACGCATATATGCAAGTATCTGGAAAACGCGAGCGTCTCTTTTATTATTAACCCTTTAGACGCGTCTGCAGCAGGCAATTATTTTGGCATGACACGTGATGCACACATGATCTCTCAAAGCGCAGAACACATATTTTGAAATTACGAACCACGCACATGACGTGCAACATACATGTTGTGATAAACTTCGCATCCAGCACCCTCAAAAACAGAAGTCACCGGTCGCCACTGCTTGATGGGTATCGATTTATAGTTGTAAGTCCACTGTTTAGGGGCAGGACTCTGGTTCTTGTAAGTGATTCAATGCACAGGCCAGTGACTTCTAGTTCTCCATAAACCAATCTGTGAAGAGTCTGTCACAGGGGGAGACGTTGTATTTTCAATACCTAAACTAACTATTTATTTTCCCTCAAACAGGTATTGAAAACTTCACCCTGGCTCCTTCCTCCTGAGACTCCACTCTGGGGCTTCATCCTGGCTGTTCTCTGGACCAACACCTTGCTCCTCCTGCTCCCGGCTCCTCCCTGGCTCCATTTTCATCTAATGCCACATTCACAATGTTTTCAATATAAAAAAAAAACACTTTTTCTAATAAACCTTGACGCTGCTGTTTCTTTCCTGTGGATGCCTATATGGCTGTGATGATGATATACTAGTTTCCAGCTAGGAGCGTATTAACCTTATGGATGCAGTTTCGGTGTTACTTACATATGTACATAGTGGGAACGTTGACTCTCACTGTGTGAAATGTACTAAAATTAATTGTGTGATCACTGCTTTAATATGAGTGAAGTTGGTGTTCTGAGTAACCTTTTGGAAAAGCATACTGTCTGATCGTCTGTTTTTTGTCTGTTTGTATGTATAATGTGTTTTGTCTTTGGTTTGTTTTGACAGGGGGACATATGCGCACCTGTCATTGTGTCGTCCTCCCCCCACCTTCGTCATCTCATTTATTCCTATTATGTTCCTCCTAGTTCACCTGTTTCATGTTCCCCTTTCATTGTAGCTTCTGTTTATTCCCTATTTCTCTTGTCCTGTGTGAGAATGTCAGTCCTTTCATGTAGACTTTTGTTGCTCTTGCCCAGTCTAGTTCAATTAGTGAGTAAAACAATCTTGTTTGTTTTGGTGTGTTTTCTGGTTAACATCACCTGTCTAGTCTGTCAGGCGCCAAAACACTTTCTGTGCTTTTCCCTTCTGCCTCCTCTCTAAGGCTTTCACACTTGAAATAGTTAACCCCCGGGTTATTGTAAACCCCAGGTTAATGGAATCCTGGTTTATCTGTATCACGTTTTACACTGTTCATAATTTACCAGGGTTTAAGAGATAACCCTGGATCATAATCTGATTATTTCACAATAATCGCTTGTCTTGCACTTCAGAATGACAGAATGACACTTTCTATATGATCATATGTTTCTATGGGCCCTATCTTGCAGCCAGCGCAATTGACTTTGTCAGGACGCATGTATCATTCGTATTTTGCACCGGCGCACAGCGGGTTTTTCCTTCCACAGATACACGTCGGCAAACTAGGGAATGAACTTGCGCTCCCTGGGCGGTTCAGCGCAAAAAAGGAGGCGTGTTCCGGCGCAAACCATCCCTGGTGCTATTTTGCAGTTTAAAAAAACAATTGCGCCACTGACCAGAAAAAAAAGTTTAAAGTCAGTGGCGCGTCGCGCGTGGTTCAATATGCTATTTTAAGGGCGCATGCTTGACCATAATGTATAGTGTGCACAACGCGCACACACTTTGCTTATCTAATCTACACAGATGCAACAGTTATTTTTGCAAATCATAAATTGTTACACTAAAAAATATGAATACACGAGATAAGGGAAATCATAGTGGTGAGCATTGTGGTGATAGTTTTTATTTATTGTGTGGCTGCGTTAAAAAATTCTCATGCAAAATTAAAATATTTTCATAAGTTTGTTGTGTGGCTGTATTACGTTTATTTTATGTAAATAATAATTAAAATGTTTTTATAAGAAACCTTAATGTATATGAACTTGATTTGTAAGAGTACTTTGGGGTTGGACCTTGGTTGCGTTTCTTGGGTCCGATTTCAAAGCCCCCAAACCCTTTCAGCGGTGAGGGTGGACGCAGCGATGTCCTCTGCTGGCGTCAGGTCATGTATAGGCAGATCCACCTCCCGTTACACGGCGTGCCCGATTTATGCTGGCAAGTTTGGAATTTACAAGAACGTCGGTCTCCTCGGCTGTGAACCGCTCCTGGCGTGCGCCTGGTAAATCCGTCATAATAATAGCAACCCGCCATGGAACTTGCGCCCTTGCGTTTAAAGGGAATGTTGGATAGCGTTCTGATTGGTTTATTTGACGTTAAGCCCAAACCACACCTATGAATATTGAACCTACTTCAGACCAACCCCTTATTGATTTGCGCCCGGCGCAAGAGTTATTTCTCCCGCCGGGAAAATAGCAACAGCGCCCAAGATCCGCCCACAAACTCACTTGCGCGTTGCGCTTCGCACTTGCGTTTCAGATCGTTAAAATAGAGCCCAATCTGTCACAAAGCTGAATACGAAGCCATATGGAGTTTATGTATGGAGTTCAGATTTATGGGGGTGGAGTTGCCACCATATATATACCAGTAGCAGTACAGTAAAACTTTAGCAGATCTTGCAAGATCTCCTCACGGCTTTATTTTGCTAACAATAAAGTCAATCTTTGAAATCAAAACATAAGACTGAAGACAGTTTCAATGTATTATTTTTTTTAGATTGTGCATTGTTACTGTACCATTATGATTTATGACTGTTTAGTTTTTTGCAAATAAATTGTTAGGTCTCATGTTCAATCTTCCATCACTGTCTTTAATCTCTGCCAGTGTGTTTGTTTTCTCTCTTTTATCGTTGGAAATTTCAGATGTGTAAATAAAATTGTAATTGCTGCAGGGACAAAACTGTTTTTGTGTCTTTTTGTTCTACACCTACAGTAGGGATTGTAAACCTACGCCCAGAAGGGAGAAGCTCAATCTCTCTGTGCAATGAATGGGAACTGTCATTTAACATTAAACCAGTTATGCGCTGCAATTGTTTTGTGTACAAGTTCTCCATGTTATGTTGTGGCTCGCCGATCAACCTGCCAAATCACTTCACTATTTGGTTGAGTTTTTATTTTTCACAGAGGGGTTCCCAAACCAGGCTGCTAGTGCAAATGATAAAACAGATTCAATAAAAGCGTGGTAAAAGAGGGTCATAATGGATGTGGTAGTGACTCAGTTACCTCAAACAAAACAGTCACGGATGTCCTCCTCACAGCTTCACAATTCAAATGTGATTTTTCAGTCTATTACCGTCCCCAGGTATTTATAAGATTGCATCAATTGAACGGTTTGACCTTTAATTGACGCAAGTCTCTTGCGTCTGGATTTTTTCATGTCCTTTGTTTTTGCTACATTTATTTGAAGGTGGGATACCTTACACCATTCAACAAAGTCATTGATAACTAGACCATGACCTGTGATCTTGAAGCTGGCTAATTACTGAGTCATCTGCATATTTAATTATGGTCCTATTTTCCCACCTGCTCTGGCACATGTTTGTGTACAAGTTGTATAGAAGAGGTGAGAGCACACTATCAGAGAGACTATCATTCACTCTCACTCTTTGTGTCCTGTTTGTTAAAAAGTTAAGGATCCAGCCTACCAGGTTTTTGCTCAGGTCAAACTGTTCTAGCAGCCTTGTAGTTATAGGGTTGGATTGTATTAAAAGCAGAGGAAATGTCAACGAATAAAGGTCTGGCATGGGAGCCAGTGTTATCCAAATGCTTAATAATTAAATTAAGTAAAGTTACTCCGGCATCTTCCACCCCCTTACAGGTCCTATAAGCAAACTGCAGAGGGTCAAGTAAATGCTTAGTTTTCCTTAATATTTCGGACCTCACCAATTTTTTTCAAATGCTTTCATTACAATTGATGCAAGTGCCATTGGTCTAAAATCATTAAACATTTTGGGGGTGTTTCATTTGGAAACAGGGACCACCACAGCATCCTTCCAGACCTCCCGTACTAGTTGTGGTGATTGGACTGCTGCTTTTTAGATTCTGGAGCCCTGCTATGGTTTTCATACTATCCCAGGCTGATCCAAGGTTGTTTGTTACCATTTTAGCTGACAGAACAGAAGTTGCACGGGCTGTTGCGATTAAGGTCATTGTGATCCAAGGTCATTACGATCAGTTAAGCATATCACCAACATTACAACTTTCTCATGTGCACAAATAAAATAGTTCTGCTTATAAACAGTAGCCCTTTTCACACAGAGATTATGGAAAATTACTGAAAATGTGTCCGAAATTTGTCTGGGATCATTTGATTTTGGTTTATTCATACGATCTTCCTGAATGCGTGCATTCACACACATGCTTTAAGATTCCGTAAAAGACATGATGTATTTAAAGTCCAGGGGCCTCATGTATAACTTTGCATAGATTCCAACCTTAAAGTGTGCGTACGCATATAAGACAGACTTTGCGTACACACAAAAGTTTTCCAACCATCATTCTGGCATTAATAACGATTGTCGGAATTTACTAAAGACGCGCAGTGGATAATTAGCAATGTAAAGGTATGTTTTAGTTATTTGTGTGACTGACCTTATTGCATATGCATTTTTAGAAGTTTCCTTTTCAGATGCAAAATTTATGGGAGGAGATTATTTAAATGATTCACGCAATGCGATTTACTTATGTTTGCGCTTGGTGTATGACTGGTATTTGTGCCATAATTAAACGCCAAAAAAGCATGTCTTACACAGGCCCGGTACTAGGCTTGCTGGACTGGGGGGGCAGTCAGGATTTTTGGGTGGGCAGCCATTCCGCGACAAAAATGATTCATACACTAAAATTATGGATGTTTCAATCCAATATTATTTTGCTTAGGCTATGTCTTAAAATAAAGGGCCATTTATATGTCATTTTGCACGTTCAAATTTTAAAAGTAGATGCGATTAGATTTATAATGATTTATAATGTTATAATGATTACACTTAATGTAGTTTTACACATTAAGTCACAGTTAATGAAATCAGGCAAGCAGGTGATATTAATGCAAAGCTGTACAAATAGCTATATTTTAATAATGTGTACACTGCATTTAATCTATTATTTCACTTATAGATAAATTAAAGCCATTCTGATAACTACCCAACATATGCCTTTCTTCTAATAAACACTTGTTAGGCACTTTATTTCCACTTCTCGAACATTTTCTTCATTTAAAATAATGCATTTTCAATGTGATAAGCTATATTTTCATTCATTCCTGACCCTATCATTGCTGCTGCAGCAACCTCAAATATCACAACAAAGCACAATGCTTTAACTAATCTATATTGAAACATCATGAAAGCAATTTGACATGCATGACAAATTCGTCAAAGGTTATCCTGTTTGCCTATAACAGCACCAGACAAAAGCACAAGCCCTAAAATACTGTAAGTGGGATTTGCGACGAGACCAAAGATAAATCACACTGCTTTGTACATAACACAGCAAGCTAGATATTATAATACAATGCAACATTATAAAATACAACGTTTTACCTTACGATGACCTTGCGGAGTGAAAGCTCCTCCTGAACTTAAATGTCTGTAGATTTTTGTGTGTGAAGTTTTTTCTCAAACGCGAGCTGAATGAGCTGATGATGAATGACGATGAAAAAAAAACGCTAAAATTTGATTGTAAAACTGCACACAATGCTCAGCTGTTACAATGCTCTATATTTACTGTAAAACCATCTTATATCAATTATATCTACTATATAGTATGCCACAACCAAACTGCATATTCTAATTTTAACAAACAGAACTACGTCTAAAACAAACAAATTAAATGTCGCTGGAGACTTGCCATTGGCTGTTGTATTTGAATGAATAAGTATGAGGTGAGTCTAAGGAAGGATAAGGTGCTATTTTGGGCATGTTTTCCTATAAAAAAAGTTTCATTTTAATATGTGTTGTGTTATTACGTTTATGTAATACTAAATTGCATCGTTTCTGATATATATTTTAAAGATGCAGTTTTTTTTTTTTTAGTCACCGTCATAGAGAACAGTAGTAGTTTTCATGTGAGTTAAATACTGCTGAAGACAGCTGCAATGCTTGAAAAAGCTAATCAGACAATAGTGGGCGAGAGCCGTAAACACTAGCTTTGCCAACAGAAGACGTTTTATGTATAAAGAGACTCCGTTATTTTATGGTTGGCTGAATATTTTTGGGGGGGCAGAAGGAAAATCTGGGGGGGCAATGCCCCCCCCCAGCCCCCCCGTAGACCCGGCCCTGGTCTTACATCATTTTGCGCTTGAAATTGATGCAATTGTAGCTGATAAGAGGATGCTTGAAAGAGACGGTAAAGGCAGAGGATTTTTTCCACCCATATTTGTAATGCCAGAAAGACATTTTCAAAAATACAGTTTGCCAAGCCATGAACGTGCACAAGCATGGTGCTAAAGAACAAATGGGAATCACAATTTTTTTGTACTTACGCACATACTAAATTTCATTCGTAGGTCAAAATATAACATTTTCTACGCAGTGTTGATAAATGAGGCCCTAGGTGTTTCAAAACTTAAAAAAAAAAACGTTCTTTTCAGTGTAAATCTCGGCCTAATTGTTTTCCTCATATAAACCTGAATTGTGAGAAATTTTTTTTTATATTAGGCTACATTATAATAAAATAGGCTACATTATTAAATGTCCTAGTACATAGCATTATTTTTCATCATTTTACAGTTTATAAAGTCTAATGTAGTGATGCAGGCACTCCATAGTTTTTTTTCTGTCATTTCGCACAACTAAATTTAAGCTATACATTTATTTTAACAGTATTGTCTATGATTAGATGACAAATACTTGACTAATAAACTTCTCATCATTTCTCAAATACATCCCAGCAAGCAATTTTGGCTATAACAAGGCTAAGTTTGGGCTGTCAGTGAAAGTCTAATGGACGCATCGCCCAAGAATAGACGATACATATAGGTTTAAAACAAATGAAAGCAAACACCTGAACACCTGTTGACTTTGCTTACATGTTGAAAAATCATACATCTTCAAGTTATTTTGGCAAAAATGGCATGTATTCAAGGTTATTTAGGGTAGAAGTGGATTACTCGTATCCAGACTGAATTGAGTCTATAGTTAGCCGTCATTTCAATGTTTGGTTTTTGCTTACTGGGATGAAACATTAGCCTTTAGTGTTTGTTGAGTGAAGAAAAGACTTTACATATTCATAGAATAGTTCTTTAAAGCCTTGTGTTACAAACACATAGACACACTCATGACAGATGTGTGCATCATTCCATTCATTGTAGAGGCGGGGTAGAGTTTTGAGGTTTCTTCAAGCTTTTTTTAATACTTTTAATACTGCTCATAAGCAGATTCAACTTCTAAATGTAATTTGAGTACTTCATGTGTGTTTATGTTCTTCATCACATTCCGCCGTTTTTTGGTTTATTGGCAAGACAACTAGTTAAATAGCAGGCATGATTTATTTTTCAGCTGTAAAACAGCTGGCATTTGTCGTCCTCGAGGCGTTATCAAAAGCTTTGGTGTGTCCCGCCTCTAAGACTGATTTAGGATGGAGCAGTGTAGGACCTTCGTTACCCCAGCAGAATTCTTTTGGTAGTACGAGTTTCTGTCATCGACTTTCTGGTAAAGAAATGCCTTCATTGACTCCAGCAGATGCTATGAATTAGATTTTAAAGGCCACAGTGATGACAACAAAACTTTATCCCAGGATGATATATGATATATATGAAATATGCAGCATTTTTGTCAAATCAACATATATTTTTCTGTTACTTTAACTAAAAAAACTTTGGTTGAATTAGGTTGAATTGAAAAACCAAGTTGTTTTAACTTCATGCTACATATGAAGAGTTTGGTTCCAAAACGCAATAAATCAATTTTGACTAATTTGGGTAAAAATGTGTTTTCTATACCAAGAAAGTGACAAGATTAAAACCACTATTTTTGTTATAGCATCTTTAGGTTATAAAAACATAAAAAAATTAATTCCATAATTTGATTTTCAAAGATTATTAAAAGGGATTATTTTTTCCACAAAATGCTATAAATCTATTGAATCAATATTTAAATGTGCATTCATCTTTGCCATGTTATATTCATTTAGTTGACTAGTGGTATACACTGATTTAAAAAATAAACATTAGTGTCATTAATCAAAACATTTCCTTTGATATATTAAGAAAACTGTCATTGCTGATGTTGTCCTTGGGACTTCATCGCTGAACTTTTTTGATAGCGATCAGTTGTAAAATGTTTTGGTCCTGGTCGATTTTCGTTGGCTTCACGTAAAATAATGGGGTCAATGTGTTAGCATGGCAGAAGCTTGATGCTGTCGGGAGAACAAACATCCAGCATTTTTCCATCTCCTGGGTGCCTCTTGCGTAAATTATTCGATGTTGATGGCTTACATTTCTTTCCCATCACAGAAAACCATCACAGGTTTAGCAATGCCATCAAAGTATTATTTTGTTTTTGTTTGTTTGTTGATTATGAAGTACAAGATGAGGAAAACTAGGATTCAGTGTGTATTCAACACGCTGCCAGTGTGGTTTACAATGCGTGGAATGGTGTGCTGTGATTTGTTGAGCGGATTTATTGCATTTTGCAGAAAAGGAGGACTGGCGTTTATTGGGAAAAAAGATGACAGAAAAACACTGTGAATATAGGATTTTGCGTAAAATTAAGATATATATATATTTTTTAAATGGCGTTCATCGTGTTTTGGAACCAAACTATTTTTACAGTGTATTAGGAAAAATACTTGGGACACTTTAAAATGCCTTTGACTTTTAAAGAAAGACTTAATATCAGATAATAAACAACTTGTCCTTTTAAAGATTAATCATCTAAAAAGGAAAATGTTAAGGGATCAAAGATATAGGGATCACTATGTGAAATCTATGGAGGAGATCAATGAAAGAGGAGAAACAGAAAAATGTATGGACAACCCTGGTGAAAAATACTTTAGAAAAATATACTTAAAGTTAAAGTTTTGTGCAATTTTTAAAGTATACTAAATTTAAACTTATTTTAAAGTGTATTTTAGGTATACTTTATCGGTATGCTTAAAGTTATCATTATAATAATGCACTGACAGTATATTTCTAAAATACATTATTTAGTATTCTTTAGAAACAGTATATTTTAAGTACATTTTGAAAAAGTATATGGGGTGTACAAATGTATATTATTTTATGGAGAAATAACGTGGGCTTAAAATTACGAGAGGGCAGTATGTTCAGTTACATTTTATATTGTAGATGTATACATTTGTAATATACTATTAACATAAGGTACACTTTAACTTCACTATAGTCAAGCATTGGATAAACCAATTAACTGTGTTTTACCACAAAATAACCGTGGTTTTGCTAATAGTAATCAATACACCAAAAAAACATGGTTACTAAACTTTTACCACAAAAAAAAACATTCATTTTCGTAAGGGGAATATGAGTGTTTGTTTTTTTGTAGTTTTTCAGTCAATTGCATACCGCTTTTAGCTGTACAAAACTTAAACAGTTTTCGTAAATGCATTTCAGAGAAAAGTGAATTCTGAGATTTGAATAATGCATCTGACGTGTGTGTGATGACGTCACGACGCACGTATTTTGATTTTTACCAGTCGTTCAAGGCGGACGGATTCAGTCCCAAGGTACGTTAAAATATCTTAAAATTAATTATATTTGATTATCGTTTGACCATTCTGAAGTTTATCAGTAGACTATCATATTTCGAATGCGAAATGTTGTCAATAACGCGGTGTCTAACTCGCTATTAGTGATAAGCTGCTGTGTAGCTTAGCTTATAGCTAATGTTAAAGGTTTGAAAGATAGCACTGTCAGCCTGTTATATCGAATTAGTACACCCGATTGTTTTGTTAAATATATGTATTGGTGTGTATGTATATGTTAATGAAAAAAGATAGCGTCAGAAAATCTGTTTTTTTAAATGTAGCGTGAAAGTTAACCATTTATTGACTGTTTAGAGGTTGTAAGGCTTTTACCTAACTGTATTTAGTATTAATGATGCTGCATTCTTTCCTCAGAAGCTAAAGTTTTTCAAAGACATTTGTAGGGAGGACTTTGCAGCTAATGGTAAGTCATTTTAAACTCTTAAGATATAATAATTCATTCGTAGTAGTAAATCAAGCTTCAGTTTAGATAACGTTATACATATTGAGGCGGTTTCCCGGACAGGGATTAGACTAGTCCTAGACTAAAATAAATGTAAGAGCTGTCCAAACTGAAAACAACTTGCACTGACATATCTTAAAATACACCATTTTTCTTTTGTTTTGCCTCAAAATGCACACAGGTAATGCTTTTATTAAGGCATGTTTTTTGAAACTGGTTATATTTCTTAATTAAACTAAGGCCTAGTCCTGTTTTAAGATAATCCCTTTCCAGGAAACACCCAATTGTCTGCTTGTTGCATTTTCTTTCTGACAAGTTTTACATTTAAATTTAATACAATAAAATCTTTCTTTAGGAGCTGAAGTATTTTATGTAAGGAGGATTTTGCAGCCCATATAGGCAAGTCATTATAATGAAAACTCTTAGGGGTGGTTTCCTGGACAGGGATTAGCTTTATCCAGGACTAGACCTTAGTTTAATTAGGATAGTTTTAACAAACATGCCTTACTAAAAACATTACTTATGTGCATAACGATGTAAAACAATGGGCACTGATGTATTTTAAGATATGTCAGAGCAAGTTGTTTTCAGTTTGGACAGCTCTTACATTTATTTTAGTCTAGGACTAGTCTAATTCCTGTCTGGGAAACCGCCCCTTAATATATATGATGACATTTAAGTCAAGCTCTAGTTTAGGTAAAAATATATCTGCTATACAATCTCTGCCAGTAAACTATAGATTTAATACAGTAAGTCTTAAATAAATGTAATGTTTTAATATTAAACACTTTTTAATTGAGCTTATTGTCTCTCTTTTTCAGATTTCCTTAGGCTGAACCAAAACCTGCCAGACTAAAGTTGATTTGGGAGAGAAAGACGTTGTAAACTCAATCATCTTGACATTCTTCAATGAGTAAATGTTCAATTTTTAGGCAAATACTGTACACTTTGAATGCTGTGAATAAAACTATATTTTAAATATATTTAAAATGAATTGTTTTTGACTGTTTTAATCAGCTTTTATTTATTTGGAAAAAAATATTTTGGTTATGTTACCAGCTAAAGTAATCTATTCCCAAAATAGCACTCTTTAAGTTAACTAATTATTAACGCACTTGAAGTATACTCATTACTAATCTAGCTGCAAGTATGTAAAAGTATACAAAATGTAATGTACTTGGCATATTCATTTTTCACCAGGGCAGTTTTTAGAATTTTGGATTGGCCAAAAATATATAGAATGTACGCAAACAGTCTATTTAAGATATACTAATTGTATGTTTGCAAGACACTCATAATACATTTGTAATGTACTCCTAACATAAATAAAACACACTCTAAATCCACTTATCAAGCATGAATTTAGCACAAAAACAGTCATGTACTTAAATTGTACTAAATACACTTAAAGTTGTTCCACTTTAGCACACAAAAGTACACTAAATACACTTAAAGTTGTACTTTGTTACAATTAATATACAACTAAAATATATTAAGTACAAAATTAGTTGTTCCAAAATAGCACTCTTTAAATAAACTAATCAATAGCACACTTTAAGTATACAGGGCCCGGTTCCCCGATAACGTTCACTCTTAGCGCGCTAAGAAGACTCAAAAAGATATATCTTACCAAAGTTGTTTGTGTTCCTAAGTGTGTTCCCCGAAGTGTCTCTTAGGAAGCTTCTTAACACGCTGCCTCTAAGAACGACGTAACAATGACGCTGTCCCAAGTGAAGGTGCTGAATTATTTGCAATCGATCTCTCAGGGATCGATTTTCCACTTCACGTGAAGGTGCATTACAGCGTTAAGAACGACAACACGTTCTATACAAATGGAACATTACTCAAATTATTCCAGTAACATTTATTTTAACATAGTTTAGTTATCTGTAAAATATAGACTATTAATTAAATTATCAAATTGTCAGTAATACGGGTAGACGAACCGGGTATCCCTCGCTAATCATCCACCCTGCTTATTCCGTTGTGCCACTTGTGCCGCTTATTGATGTGGGTTTAACGACTTAAAAAAATTATATAATACACTTTTATACTAAAGGTAAGGTACTTTACAATCAGAATTACTTGGCAAGCACCTGTAGTACCTCTGTTTAATGCGGTATTGCTTGCCACTAATGTTTTCAATAAAAAACAACCTATCTACAATAAACAGAGAGAGTTAGATAGAGAATATGGTCTGAGAAGATCCACCAGCTCCATAATGGGTTGTCTTGGGAGGCAATTTTTTTTATTAAGCCACGTCAGGCAAATTGTCAAAAGGTTTTAACTTCTTACACCCTGAAGCTATTTTGGGGATTTTCGCCTGGATTTGGCCTACCCAATTTCAAAAGCATCCCATACCCACATGCAGAGGTTTACATACAAAAGTTTGGTAGCATTTTACAGGTAACCCTTTGAAATTACATAAAACACTGTTGAAAGTGCTCAACATGGTTGTATGTGATATCAGTCCTCTAATAAACACAAAAATAAATAGGCGCTTTTTTATGTTTTTTTCTAAAGTTTTTATTTGAAAGTATATAACTCTGGCCCTGGGTATCACAGGTCCCTGCAGACAGTTTTGTTTGATTCCAGCAATTGTCAGCTTACAGAGGAAAAAGGATTTTTTTCTCTATCATAATCTATGCAAAAGTTATTTTACTCCAACTGAAGGGAGGAATAATACCCTTTTTGTATACAATTTCTGCCTAAGAACATTTGAAGTGTCCCCATAACCACATACAGTGGAATAAATGCAATTTATTTATATCATTTTAAAGAAAACCCTTTGAAGTTACATAAAAAGCTGCTGTTTGTGACAAATATTGTTATTTATGTTGTTTTTCATATGATGAAACACCAAATTTTCTTTTTTATGTTGTAAACACTGTCTTTGATAGTGTATAACTCTGGTTCTGGGTGCTCTAGCAGACTGCAGACAGTTCTGGTTGTTACCAGCAGCAGACAGTAAACACCCAAAAAAAGAATGAACTCTTTATCATGTCGCATTCAAAAGTTATTCTCATTTTACTAAAGGGTGTGAAAATACATTTTTCATATAAATATTAATTTTTTGTTTTGCACATATAATAAATAGCAAGGGATTATATATGCACACAACCAAAGAAAATGCTGTGAATGGACTCATTGTTTAGAGTAGGACCTAAAATAAAAGATGGTGTATCATTTGTGGCTATATGTGCTATCTGAGGCAGTCCACACTCAAGTTTCACATATGTTTACAAAATACCATTTTTTACCTTATTATTCATTCGATGATTGTTGGATATGTGTTGATATTAGAACAAAAATAACACTGTAGCCTTATTCCTGAGAATGAGAGCTTTCATTTGATATAAGACTTGCCCATGTTTGTCATTTTTGAAAAATATGAAATATGTAAATATTAAATGATATAATAAAATATTGGGGGGGTGATAGTGTAAATTAAGTGTAAATAACTTTCTTACAGTAAAAGATGTGTCAAAGTGATGCATATCTGCAGAAAGTAGAGACTCTAAGCTTTCAAACAGTATCTCATATGTGTTACTGGGGTCCATGACGGAGCATCAAAGATTAAAAGAATATTTTATATTAAGTCAAAATACGAAATTCTGGACCCGGGACAGGGTCCTCAGGGTTGAAGAGGTTAAGTGTTGCCTAATAAAAAAATTGCCATGGACTAAACGGTTACGGGGTTACCGGTGTTACGGGGAAGTTTGTCCCCCTTTTTTACCTTTAGTGCAGTGTTTTTATAGCGTTTTTATCACATTATACATTTATTCTTTATATACATTGAAAGTTTTAATGGCTACTGAGATTATTTTTACAGTATGAATCATATTATATGTATAATATATATTTATAATGTATGGAAACATAACAGTTTTAAAACAAACAGTGAAGAGAGAAAAACGGAAAAAGACAGGCTATATGTTAAAAGACATAAAACTGTCAAATATGTAATATTTAATAAATTGTATAATAGAATATATGATATTATTGCTTTTTAGTATAACCAATTGAAATCTTTAATCTTTCTAAATAAATTATAAATGTAACGTGATGAAAACGCTATAAACATAGAGGGAACAGACTTCAATGAGGAACAAACACCGGCGCCGTCTTTGATTCATTAGTTCTGATACCAAATAAAGTCAACTGCATAAATTGTCCTGTATCCATTGCAAACATATTTTATTATAAGTCTTAAAAATGTCCATATCATAAAATCATTGTCACCATACCATAGTTTGACTTGTACTGCGCTGCGCTGATTTCTAAAGACTGCGGCGATAGCGTTTTGCCTTCAAACAACGCTAAGAGAGAGCTTACGAATGGTCCAGACCAACCTTACGAAAGTGTGACTTACAGAAGATATACTTAGCGTACGAACGTTTTGGGAACCGTGCCATAGAGTTAAGAGAGAGGTTAAGGAATAGGTTAAGAACTACTTAGCGATAAGAACGTTTTGGGGAACCGGGCCCAGGTCATTAGTGTGACTGCAAGTATACTTAAGTATATCAAAATTAAATATATTTAGCATACTATTTTTTCACCAGGGAAGGAGCCTCAAGTTGAAAAATGATATGTACCTCACCACGGGGTTTATCACCCCAAGAAAATTGAATTGTTTTTGTTGGCTTATGCCTGGCTCACACTACAGGATTTTTAAAATCCTGGCAGATTATGAAATCTGGTTGCAGCACACACATAAGGAGAATCTTGTCAGATATTCTTTGCTCAAATCCTAAACATGCTCACACTACAGGAATTTAAAATCCTAGTGCATCACACACTACAGGATATTATTAGGATTATCTTGCCAGAGCAAGCACTTCACGTCACCTCAGGAGAAGAGTATATAAAGGAATGAAGATTATGATACATTTATTATGATTTCTTTTTAAATATTTACAAAGTAGCAGCTTTCATTTTGAAACCTAGGCGACTTCTCCTCCTCAGCTCTTGTTTATGGCAATGATCATGATATGTTTTAAGGATGTGTTATGCAGGCAGTGTTTGAATGCATACTGTAGATGTGTGCACAATCTAGCACCAACTCAGGTCTAGTCCTTATGCAAGATTTATTTAAATTTTAACATCTATTTAAAAACATATTTTAAATATAATTGGCTAGTCTATATATCACTTGTTTTTTTTTTTTTTTTTGCACATTTAGGAGTTACTATTAAGTGATGTATGCTATTTCTATCAATGCTCTGTTTTCCTGTTTCTTCCTAACAGGAATATTATTGTAGGTTTATAAGCATTGCTGCTAAATGACTTATGCTTGGTTAAACTCTATTTTGCACTGTTGTTTGCATTATTCAATTCCACTGTATATATACTGCTCTGCAGTGATATTATTTTTAGCTATATACTATGTAAATTCTATTTTTCTTGTTTATTCTTCTGAGGCTACTGGTCTTTGAGAGCTTCTAAACAAATTTCATTATAGTTTTATTATGACAGTAAAGTTTCTATTTTATTCTAATCTATTCTATCTTGCAGTGTAATGTCTAGTGTTAAATTCAGTATTTACATTACCAATGGTTCTGGACAAATATGTAATTTAATGTGAAACGTTGTAAGTCTGGATATGAGGCGCATCAGATTCACAAGTGTGCGGTGTTTCAGCAATCAGTTTCTGTGCGTTTGTGGAGCACGTCACAAAAAAGAACTGAAAATCGTCATATAAATTTAAATTCGTTTTGTTAATATGCCAATTATTTAAGTGCAACATATTTCGTGTATGCCTATTTATTTTATTAAATTTCCTCTATACACAGAATAGCTGCAGGTGCGTGATGTGACTGACCATCATCATGTTCTGTTGTTTTTAAGATATTTTAGATAATGTTTATAAAAGAGTGAACAACGTGAATCAAGCGAGGAATTCATTTCGATATTTTAAATCGCCTGTCTGCCCCAACGAGCTGCAGTTGTGGCGAAATGAAAGTAGAATGAAACATTAACTTCCACAAACTGTATTTCTCCGGCTGCGCTGTCTACCCGTACTGCAGCTCGTCTCGCGGTCCCGAAAGCTGTCAATCATCTCCGTCTCTCAATGAATATTGTGAAAGTACTGGCGTAATTATGCGGATTTAAAATCCTAAATATCAAACATGTTTGATCAGATCGGGGCGGCCCCGATTTGCTTGAGAGCATATCGGAAGGTGTAAGTTTAGACTTTTAAACGTCTCACATTACAGGATAATCTGGCCCGAATTTCGGAGCCGATCAAGGTCCGTTGCCCGATTTTCCCTCGGATTCTCGGGAGGGTAAAATCGGGGTAAATTCGGCCCGATTATCCTGTGGTGTGAGCCAGGCATTAGCAAGATATAGTGGAATCTGTTTGAACGGCTATCTCCTCCAATGACCTGACTTGAATAGCTTGATCTGTGGTGTTCTCAGATTTCGTCAGCACCCTGTTGCTCTAATATGTGATGTGAGAAAATGTTTAATCAGTTCCATGTTCATGAAGCAGACAGATTTCCTGTATCTTGTGGTGGAAGAATAGAGATATAACAGAACTGCCACGAGAGTGCCGAATGAAAGTACATCTATTTGGAGCATCTTCATCTCCAGGATGTGAAGCACTTAGCTGAATGTAATAAGGATCAGTATCCCGTAGGCTTTCAGTTTGTAAAGATTTCTGTGTGGATGATGGTGTAACAAGTGTACAAACAGTAGAAGAGAGAATTTAACTTTAACTAAGAACTGTGCTACTGGTGGTCTCAGACTAGAGATCGACCGATACTCATTTTTTTAAACCGATGCCGATAACAAATATTTGGATGCTTATGTGCCCGATAACCGATATGCTGAACCGATTTTTATTTACTGTTATACTTCTGTTTTTGACATAATAATTACTACACTACTGAACTGAACAAATCCTTATAATAATAATAATAATAATAATAATAATAATCATCACATCACATATATCACTGAATTTCTTAACTGGTATTTGATGTCAGAATAATTAATATTTTGTTGTTATAACTTATGAAATGGCTGTTGACAGCGCTGTTTATCTATGCATTTACTCGCGCATTAACTGTATCAAACTGTGACCGCTTGCGGAGGTAATAAATAATTAATTAATATCCACAGACATTTATTTAGATATTTTAGCAAAATAATGTCTATCTGGGAAATGTTAATATAACTTAGGGTAAATCTTGTTAAAAAATGTGGCTGTGCTTTAGCCTTCAACCCCGGTAAGTGAACAGCAATATGAACGTGATTTTACGATGCTAATGATAAGCATAAATAACAGAAAAACGAATTTAATTTAGCGGTTTTAATTCCACAAAGAATCAATTCATGGCTGTTTTATTCATGCAAAGCTACGTCTTTATTGGGACCGGATTTTATGGATCAGCCAGCGTGACTCTGTGAGTTCGTCTCTATTCTTGGACAAGCTGCATACATTGCTTTTAATATATCAGCTTATTTAACATAACATACATTAATGCACAAATAAAATGTGTTATAAATGCCTCATATGCAAAGTAAGCATACTCAAAGACCATTTAATGAAGTCGCGTCACTCCGCCGTCATATGTGCTGTGCACGCTGCTTCTGCTGCTGTGAGCTCCTCTCCTCAGGATGCGTCCGGCGCGCAATTCTCAATTCTCTCGTTTATCGGTCAATCCGATATTACAAAACCGATATCCGATCATCGGAAAATGCTCAAATATCGGGGAAAATATCGGAAAACAGATATATTGGTCGATCTCTATCTCAGACTGCACAAATTTGTGTCCAATAATAAAACCAATTGGGTAGTGTGTCTTACAGAGAGCTGAGTTTCACCTCAAGTGTGTGTGCATGTGTGGCAGAAGACCACCTTCCTCCTTTACCTCAGAGCACCAGCTCAGGAATTTCACCTCAACAATAAGAATGATATTAATGGATCATTCAACAAATGAGAACATATGTAAATTGGAGAGAGTTTGTCATCTAATTTATCTAACGGATTTTGTGAGAATCTGGCTAACTTGTATAACCTTTAACTTTTAACTAAAAATTATCAACACAAATCATTTCAGTTATGTTCACAATCCGTTTCATAGAAAAAATGAAAGACATTGCCAAAAAGGTCCATGTGCCCTCAGCCGTTCAATAATAATATGAAGAGACGAGAACACTTTTGTTCACAAAGAAAATAAAATTAACGATTTTATTCCTTCAGTGTGCGTTCATGAGCAGACTACTGCGCATGCCGCTGACCTCATCTGTCGAAGTCATTCCGCTTTTTAACGCATTATGTAAACAATACTTAAACAGCCTGTATAAGTGCGCAAATTACTTATCACTGTCAGCGTGTTCTGTGTCTGTATGCTGTCAACTATATCAGCAGGTGACATCAGCAGCATGCGCCCGTATTCTGCTCATGAACGCATACTGAAGGACCAAAGGGGAGAAGAAATTGTTGAATAAATTTTTTTATTTTATTTTGTTTGCACACCAAAGTGTTCTCGTCATTTTATAATATTATTATTGTATAATACTATTATTGAACGACTGATGCCAATTTTTGTTGCCGTCTTTCTGGGAAACAGATTGTGACCCTAACTAAAGTCAATGGGACAGACAAAAGCCTTCTGACTTTTATCAGAAATATCTAAAAATGTGTTCTGAAGACAATCGGAGCACTGGGTGATTAGAACGACACAAAGGTCATTTATGATAAAATTATAATTTTGGGGTGAACTATCCCTTTAAATTTAAATGAGTTTTGTTTTGACAGCCATGTTCTCTGAACGATCGTATAAGTGCTTAAATTTTTGCCATTTGGGTGAATTTTTGTGAGAAATGCAGAAGGAAATTGTGTAATTGTTTCCTCTTGTCACTATACAGTATATTGTTCATCTCACTAAAGGGTTATAAGGTTTGTGTGTATCACCTGAAGAGTAATGAATAGGCTATGTGCTTTATTGTCGTCATTAAGTTATGATTTTGGTTAATCGTTTGGTTACTTTGTTAAATGTTTTTGAATACTTGTTTTGTGTTTGCTTATAGTTAAACTCTTACAGTGTTTTAATGAGTGTCAACAAAATAAACATTTATGGAAACATCAGTTGAAGTGTACTGGCCATCAATTCAGTGGGGGTAGCGACAATGTTTATGTGTAAAAGAGAAATATTTATAGAATATAGGATACATATGAGTTGATACAGCATTATACACAGGTTTTATTTAGAACATGTTATGTATTGTACATACGTTTGAGTTTGTTACATTCAAGTATTAACATTGTTATGTTACACGTGCACTACTTAATGTACAGATTGTTAATGGATTTTACACTACTTACTGTATCTGTAATTGCATTAACCCTCATAAGATCCTATTTTCCTGTATACGTTATAGTTCCTTGGGGGTAAAAATGACCCCAGAGATTAAAAGAGTGATTACAAAAAATATATACATTTTTAATGATACAAATAATATATACATTTTTTTCATTTACTTCCATCTATACATTAATGCGATGTTTTGGGAGATATGAAGTACTTTTATACCTGTTTACCACTCAATTCCTCAACCACACCATTAGCTTGCTTGAGAAATATCAAATTTTTATGAAAAATTCAAATAAATTATGATTTAAATTTGATTTAAATTGTTTTTAGATATTGATCTAGATGTTATGTGTTGAATTCAGCCATTTGGTGTTAAAAAAAAAACCAATATGTTTTATGGTTACAGTTTAGGAAATAGAGACCCATTCATTCTACTGAATGTGGCCAACTGCTCAACATCAGTACTTTATTGATACATTATGTGAATTTATGTTTATATAAACATTAGAAAGGACATTAAAAATAAATATTATTTCAAATAGTAGAATTTTTTGTAGTTTTTGATGCATTTTGAAATGTCTGTTTTTACAAAATGCCACAGAAATTTGACTGATTGCAAGTGTGTTTGTGTCTGTGAGTGTTTGTGTGTGGGTGTATGTGTGTGCGTGTGTACCTGATAATTATCACGTTGTGGGGACCAATTGTCCCCCAAAGATAAGAATACCAGTATTTTTGTGACCTTGTGGGGACATTTTGAGGTCTCCATGAGGAAACAAGCTTATAAATCAAACAAAATGATTTTATTGAAAATGTGAAGTAGGAGAAGGGTTTCTGGGATGGTTGGGGTAAGGGAGTGGGGTAGGTAAGGGGAATTGAATATACAGTTTGTATGGTATAAAATGCATTACGTCTATGGAGATGTCCCCACAAAACATGGAATCCAGAGTGTGTGTGTGAGTGTGTGTGCGCACATGTGTGTGTGTGTGTGTGTGTGTGTGTGTGTGTGTGTGTGTGTGTGTGTGTGTGTGTGTGTGTGCGCACACCTGTGTGAGTATTTTACATCTTTGTTTTGCATCTGTGGCTGTTTTTTTGCCAAATTCTATAAGAAATGCTCTCTGTGGCAGTCATACCTTCGTGTGTGTGTGTTTGTGTGTGTGATTGAGCATGTATTTTCTATGTAACATTTGTGCTCTAGTACCAGGCCTACCTTTCTGTGTTGACATTTTTAGATTTATTCTGGATGCATTGTTTTTTTTTGACAAATAAAATTTCCCATTCATTTCAGTTGGTCTTTCTTTTTTACCCCCAAAGGGACTAATTAAGTGATTTTTTTTTCAAATTTTTTTTACGCCTCTTTAGAACGACAGTTTTTTATGTGAATCTTGACAGACAATATGGAAAAGTCACAAATGTTTTTAAACTAAAGAAAAGTAGCTTGGGGTGACCAAGTCTTATTAGGGTTAAATGTATGCTGCTCACGTTTAGCGTGTGCTCAGAGACACAGCGAGTGATCAGAGAAGCATGGATGAGTCAGTGTATCTCTGGGTGTGTGTGATTTATGCCCTATTCTACTCTGTTAAAGGAAAAATAAATCCAGTTCAGTACAACTCTGCTTACAATGTGTCTGTGTGTATCTGGGTGTCCAAGGGATGTCATTTGAAGTCTGCTACACCAGCATATGTTTGCTTTGCATTCCCCCACATCCAGTCCAAAGATATACAGATTACTGAAGGTAAACTACTCAAATACTGAATTAAAAATGCTCCATGATTTCTAAGTGGGAAAAGGGTGATCAATTACTTATTACAATAGAGTGACCGACTGACTAACAAAGACATTGGATGATAGTCATCTGAGTTTGTCGCTGACTCGCAGGCTTTACACAACTTCAGATTCCTGAACTTATCTGCCTGAGCATGATAGCAGGCGCAAGAGAAGGCATTTCATGTAAACAAGATTAGATCGCACCCTGGTATGGAAAGTCTGATGTTTCAAAGTCATATTCTCCATTATACAAGCAAAATCATGCTTAAGATGCACGATTAATATGACAAGCTTTTCTTTTTTTTGGTTACTCAACTGCTTTTTCCTATTTTCAAACCATTTTCGCTTCGGTTTAGGGTTAGATTTACATGAAATGACATCCAAACCCAACTCTAACCCCAACGCCAGAAAAAGACAGTCTGTAGCAGGGCCACGAAAAAATGCGGAGATCCATGAGAATGCCACGGAAAAATTAGCAAAAAATTCCGTGACTATCCCACTGAACTTTGTGAGATCAGGTTGCAGATGTGCTGCAACAGTAGACACTTTTAAATCTAGATTAAAAACACATCTGTTTAACTGAATGAGCACTGTGCTGCTTCACACCGACTGCACTTTTAACTCAAGTCACTTTTACTCCTGTTTTATTCTTTTTTTTATTCTAAACTGTTTTTATTAAAATCACATCTATTTTCTTTAATTGTTATTTTAAATTATCATGTATCTTTGTTTTTATTGTGATTTTATCGTGTGTCTCTTATTTTTAATTATTTTTCTCATATTGTTTTCTCATTTCTATGTAAAGCACTTTGAATGACCTCTGTGTATGAAATGTGCTAAACAAATAAACTTGCCTTGCCTAAAATATATATAATATAAATAAAATAATTTTTCTGTACTTGTGAAACTTATTTTTGTGGAGCAAGACAAACACATGCTTGTTAATTTTAAATGTATTTATTAAAACAACAATCACTCATCATTAACCAGCAGTAGTAGATGTGATCTACAATAAAAAAAATTCCTCCATGTGAAATAAGTTTCCTTTGAATTAACTCATCTCCAATTTTAGTTTGTCTTTAGATTGCTTAGTAATTTGTATCTATTTTATGTTTAAAACTCTGCAAAGATGTTTACATTTCACATATTCACATTTTACATTTCACATATCTTCTTTACTACACTTTTCTGTTCAGACTCACCAGATGCAGGAGTTTCAGTTAATGTGGATATAAGAATAATGCAATTGAATTAAATTGCATGTTGTGTTAAATATGGTTGAGAAGTGGTTGTGTTTAGGTTAAGGGTGGGGTTAGATGCGCCAAAATATCTTTAAAATCATAAATGTTTATGAAACCATTTTTACGTTTACAAATTAATAAGATTCGTATAATCTGACGTATGAACCAAAAAACTTAAAATGTGGTGCACTATTCCCTTAATATGTAATTTTAGGTCGTAATAACGTGCTTGCACAAATGATCTATAAGGTTGTTATTTTTGGATGACAGTAAAGCTCATTTATCAGCAATTAAAGTGTTGCAGCAACTGCCTCCAGAGATGATTTGTCCAATCAATTAGTTTAGAGACATCACTTCTGCCAGGACATCACATGAAGATGCAGGACCACCACCTGTTTTTTATTCTGCTTTTTAGGATGCTGTTATAAACAAACAAAACAGCATTTATCTTTTCTTTAACTAGAATTAAAGTACTTTAGGAGCATCAAGTTTGATTACAGTAAACTTTAACATGAATATTAAAGATTTCAAGATTATATTTTCACAGAATATTTTACGTAGGGTGATATTATGTAGGGTGATTTTATGTACAAAAATAGCTTTAGCTGGGATTACAAATTAAGTGTCATAAAAAGTTCACAATAACCTTCCACCAAAAAATGTGTTCTTGGCTATTGTAACAACCGGCCAATCACATCGCTGCTGATCAACTTTTCTACTATCGACATGTATTGCCTTTTCGTGCAGTGCACGAACGCACAATGATCTCAGATAATTAAAGCAGGTGTGTTCAAAGAGCCAAATAAGCGAGATCATATTAGTGTGATCTGATCATCTCATATGTCTCATTTGATCTCGGATATATTAAGCAACGTATGAAAAACAGGCCCCCAATCTGTGAAAACCCAGCTATAGTTATTTTTTGGCGATTTAGTTTTCTTAAAAATTCATCCTACATAATGTGAAGAACATTCTGTGTAAAATAATCTTGATATATTTAATTTAGGTGTGGTTTCCAGGACATGTATTACCTTAAGCCAGGACTAGGCCTTAGTTTAATTAAGAAATATAACTATTTTTAACAAACATGCCTTACTAAAAACATTACTTGTGCGCATTTTTATAGGCAAAACAAAGGGCATGATGTATTTTAACTCTTTCCCCGCCATTGACGAGATATCTCGTCAATTAAGAGAAAACGCTTCCCCGCCAATGGCGAGATTTTCCGTCTTTCCGCAATACCGCTATTATCCACCAGGTGGCGCCCTTCCGCAACTTTTTAAAACCGGAAGTATTGCCCTATGGCAAGCTGCTGCATGTCCGTGTCTGTTTTAAAGATCGCTCTGAATGGGATCTCTATGAAAAGTCCGTCATAAAAATGGAATTATGTCTGCTTTTTGCTCAAAATATGGTGTTTTTGCAAAAACCTACCCATATTCAAAAGCTGATTGCAAAAGAACCACTGAAGGTAGGATGAAACGGTTTTTTTTGTTTGAAAGCAGAGGGTCTGTTCTTTCATTTGTATGTATATATATTTGTATTTATATTGTATGTTTATATATTTAAAGAAGAACATTTTCTGGAAGGCATCAAACTTTGGTGAAAAACATGAAAAACACTGGCGCTGGCTGGCAACTTTTTTTAAAAACGCTGGCGGTGAAAGAGTTAAGATATGTCAGTGCCAGCTGTGCATGGGTCAATTTACAAACAACCCGCACCCAACTGACATTTTCAACTAACCTGCCCGCAACTTGGACCGCAAAAAAATATTGTACCCAACCCGCTTCCTGGGCCGCATTTTTTAAAAGTTCTTATTGTTTAAAATAGTTAAGTGGCATCTTTATTTCAAACGACCCGACCGAGCGATACTCGAATATCATACTTTTTTTTTTGATGACTCGGAACCACGGGTTACAGCAGGCACCCGCTTATTTTGGATCAACCCGCGCATCACAGTGCAAGTTGTTTCAGTTTGGACAGCTCTTCCATTTATTTTTCTCTAGGACTAGTCTAATCCCTGTCTTGGAAACCGCCCCATAAAGAGACTTGGATTTTACAGACAGGGTCACAAATAATTGTGTGGCTAAGCTGAGCGTTCATCATTACTTTAAAGGGGGGATGAATTGGATGTTTTTATGTTTTATTTTGTTTTCTGAGGTCTACTTATTACGTTGGTGTGGTTTTTACATTCAAAAAACATCAAAAGCAATAAGTAATAGGCTATTTTGTACCCTGGTTTTGAGGCTGGCTTGAGATATGCTTTGTTTTGATGCACTGAAGACCTAAACGCAAACTCCCACTGCTATGATTGGATAGCTTGATTCCCTGTCATTAAAACCTTAGATGTGAAAAAATAGCAGCCAAACACACATATGTTTGAGCCACAAAAGCTTCTGGGTGCTAGAGATGATACACATAAATGACAATGCGTATGGTGAGGTAGCAACAAATCTTCAGACCCGACGTGACTAAATTACTGTAAACAACACAGTAAACGTGCATCAGAATCTAAGTTGCAGCTGGTAAGTCCTTATCACTAACTTTGTATGTTTCTAATGTTATATTACAGTTATATTATGTTTAGTGTTGGACATTTATTATTCGTTCAATGTTTTAAGTAAATTAAAACAGTCAAACATAAGCGTTTAGACACGGATGTTACACACAATCAGGACATATCAAGCGATCACTAACAAAGCAATAGTGACACATAGTACTACAATGTTTTACTAAAGCTACAAAAGCAGTCGTTGCCATTCTACTTTTATTAAAATATTTTCTACGTCATAGATTCGGACATTCCAGAACCTGGTGTTTTCTGGGCTTGGTGCCAAAAACTGTTATATTTCAATAACAAGGACATTTTCAGCTCTGAAACTTGCAGGATGTTCGTTTCAGTATGATGACCTCTTATATAACAAAAATCAAGTTAAAGTTTATTCTTTGATTCACCACTCCTTTGAAACTCGATGCTGAACCAACATTGTACGATGGATAGTTGGAGAAACTACCTTGTCACGACTGTTTCCCGAAAGCATAGTAACTTTGTCGCACATTCGTCGTTTGAACCATGTTTGTTTAACAACATAGTTGATGATGTCACGTGGGAGATGAAGTACTTATTAATCTGTGCAAATCAATTTAATGTCCGATTACTGCTGTAAAAAACATATATTGCATTGGAAGACTGATTTTGCTATCGTGATTTAGTTATCTGTTTATTTTCAAGATTTTTTATTCATGTGCAAGTTTCCTTTTACGTCACCCCTCCCATGGATTCCCCAGGGTCTTAAAGCTCGTAGGACGCGCACATTCGCGGTTTTCAAATGTAGAGCTTTAAATGCAGTAACATCATCACTCCTGACTACTCCACCTCTCGCTCAAACTTCCATCAATATTACTGCGCCTAAGGTGGAAGTGCTGTAAACTAAGCGCTCTTCTGCCATACAACATAGTTTCCTTTCAATACGGTTCACTTAGCATTGCGTCAGTTGCACTCCTGTTTACTGCGTGACTGAAGCCTATTGGTTAACGTCTGTAAAAATTACAGACCAATGGTGTTCGGACTTACGCTCTATATATGCGGGTAGAACACTATTTTGCTTACCTTATTTCTCCTTCAGCGCGATCCTCTCGCTACTCTGAAGAAGAAGAAGACTTTCCTGCTTGTGTCGATCTAAGCCCTGCAGCTGAATCCATTCCCTGCGTCTTCCCCTGCCGCTTTCCGGCAGCAGAGACCAGACTGTCTGGGAGAAAAAGGGTTACGTCGTGCCTCGACTGGACTACCCTGAAGTATTTTTGTGTGCTCTGGAATATACACATGTAAATACTGTCGGTTATGTGACCTCACTGTAATGGCGAACGGTATTGAATTCCTCTCAAAGAGCAATTCCCGTGCTCACTATACCATAGTGTGAATTGACACCCCTTGGCACCGTGTTTTAAAATGCATTCATGCCTTTCCAGGCAAAGCGGTTAATATATGCACACACGCCCGCCGTCCATAATTGTATCAACGCTCGCAGTCACACCCAGGTTTGGCGATCCATCCCCGGGACACCGGATTGGATTCTAAACAATAATTCAGGTGGTTTCTCTCCAGTAAGGCACTTTAAACCGTTGTATATGCACGGCATGATGGGATGATGTTCCCCCATAGCATCAGCCACTGATGCAATGCGAAGTGAACCGTGAAAGGGAACGATTAGGTTACTCACGTAACCATGGTTTCATGAAAAAATGGGAACAATCATCGCGCAGCTGGCCGTTCTATAAACGCCATCGCAGCGAGCTTTATTCGGCTTCAAGCTTCAGTTGAATAAAGTAAGCGAAATAGTGTTCTACCTGCATATAAAGAGCGTAAGCCCACCCTTTTGCGGGTTCGAACACCATTGGTCTGTAATTTTTACAGACGGTAAACAATAGGCTTCAGTCACGTAGTAAACAGGAGTTTCCCCCGATAGCGTCAGCAACTGACGCAATGCTGGTTTCCATTATTTCAGGGAACCATACATACTAAACGTTCTCATTTTTAATTTTGTGTCACCATACTTAATCGTTTAACTACTCATGTAACAGTCTTTAAATAGGGAAAACATGGAAGTGTTTGGTGGCTTCCAAATTCATCCCTGTTTGGATCCTAAGGAATGAATGGGGTTAGGCTAAATGCTAACACATTCACAATGCGCTGTACAAAGATTAAGTGCACGCATTGAAAAAGATAGGTATGTATTAATTCATCTAAGTTGAGGTTAGAACATAGTACAATATTGAAAAACGGTGGTGGTTTCCTTTAAGCACTTGTCATTGACAAGCATTCATATCTCGCGTGTGCGTGTTGGTGCGGGCTACAAGACTGTTTAATGTTTAGCGATGACTGATTTTTGATAACAGTAAAAAGCATTTGATATTTGACATCTATTGACAATAATATATTTTATACAGATTATAATTATATGGTCTTAAATTGAATTAAACTAAAGCAACAGATAATGTGCAGGGTACACATATAGTTTGGTTTATTTTGAGTGTGACAGTTCCTCTATTAGCACCAATCAATTACAAATTATCACTTTATGCTTCTCATCTTTCTCAGTTGATGGACTGAATCAAATCTGAAGTTATATACATTTTAAAGAGACCAATCATTAGACTTTTAAGATTTTTTGGACACTTTAATCCAGAGTAAAAGTTATAGAATGCAGTAAAGTAATAACAATAAGACAATAAGCTCAAGACTATAAACTCATAAAAAGCTTTTATTTGTCAGGATCTTGTCTTGTATTACATCTAGTTCATTGTGACAGGGTTCTGACAGTACGATGAGATGCGTGGTTTTAGTATTGGTTTATTCTGACCACGCATTTCCCGGGTCTTGTCACTTTTTCCACAATCCTTTACTAATGATTTGTTTCAGGTGTTTGTAATTTATTTTGTCCCTATTTAAAGTCCTTGTGTTTGATGTTCTCTACGCGTGCGTTTTGTTTCTTCCCTGTTCCAGTCCTGTGTTCTTGTGAATTTAAATCAAAGAATATTTTCATGCCTAGTGTAGCCTTGTCTTGTTATTTGTGCGGTTTAGTGTTATTTATATATATATATATATATATATATATATATATATATATATCTTGTAGTTTAGTGTCAGTTTAGTGTCTTGTTCATCTTGTTCTGTTTTGCCCCCTCGTGGGTTTTTGTTTTCCTGTTTGTTCAAATAAATTATCCGTATATTTATCCGCTGTCTGCGTCTGGGTTTATCCAGAACGCACATGTCAAGAACATCAAACACAAGGACTTTAATAGGGATAAAATAAATTACAAACACCTGAAACAAATCATAAGAGATCGGGGAAAAAGTGACGAAACCCTGTCGCAAAGAACTAGATGTAATACAAGACAAGATCCTGACAGGATCCTGACATTATTTCAATTTTATTTATTAAATATCATTGGATTCCGCAGAGTTTTCTAACAATTTAACACAGAAATAACAAAAAATCCACACTATTATAAATGGTTCTTCATAAGTGCTTTATAGATGCTATATAGCACTAAAAATGGTTCCCCTATGATTACGGGATTTTATTTTATTGCTATTTAACACTATTTTTTTTAGAGTGTAATAATTTAATAACCACCCCACCCTTACAAAAATGTCCCTTTTTTTTTGGTGTATTGATTACTATCAGCAAAACCATGGTTTTAATACAATAACCACGGTTTTTGGCTTTTACTGTAGTAAAACCATGGTCAGTTTTCGTAAGGGCAACATGCCAACACTCTATGCACCCTCTACCCCCGGTAAATCTCACTATAAACTAAACTCCACGATAAACCTTTAACTATAGTCCAGACAAACTAACTAATTTTGGAGCAAAAAATAGAAGTAATTGTAAAATAATTTTTTGCAGCATAGATCATTTATATGAGGTGTGTCATGATTCTGCCCTCTTGTTATTGTTTTATCCCAGTCACGAGGCAGGATCATGGCAGGCTCATGTTATTTGTGCTTGTGTGTCTCGTCTCCTGACTCCGACCCGTTTCCCTGTTAATCATTCAGTTATTGTTTAACTCTTGTCACCTGTTCCCTCTTGATTTGTTCCATATTTAATGCCCTTGCGTTTTTCTGTCCTGTGCTGATTTGTTTTGTAAGATTCATGTGATACTTGTGCTGTTTTGATCCTCTGCCTGTATTACATTTGTGCCTTTGTCTGTACATGTTTATCTGTAAGTTAGAGTATTGTCATTATATTGTTCAAGTTTATTGTTTTGTATTCAAGTTTTGTTCCAGTCTTAGTTTAGTATCAGTCTTATTGTCTGTTAGTCTTTGCCTTGTTTAACCCCCTCGTGGGTCTTTGTTTTGTATTTTTTGTTATAATAAAGCCTGTTGTTCATCTATCCAGCAATTGGGTTCTCACTCTTATCTCCTACTTGGAGATTCATGACAAGGTGTCCAGAACAACAAACTAAAAGTCCTAAGAAATCCTAGTTGGGGAACTAGGTTAAATTCTCATCAATTCAAAATGTGTGCCAATAAGACCTTGAAACAATACATCCCAATGGGGTTATTTTTTCCTTTACTCCTATCAAAATAAACTTTACACGATGAAAAAAAAAACTTTAATGACAGAGCCTTCAACAGCAGAGAAGACGGATTGCTTGATAGCCTATGTTTATTCGTTTAAGATATACAGTAACCGATTGTTTCCTATGAACGCCGATTGCATGAACTCGTTTAAGCTCTAGCTGTGCACGCGCCCTGCCGGTGATGCGCGTCGCGTTTTCAAGTTCAAGTCGGCAGTCCAGTCCAACTAATAATCATACAGTAGCCAATAAACATTACTTCAAGAATGAAATCATGGCGTTGGGTTTTGTTGTAAAAACAGTGCAAGCAGAAAAATAAATATAAAGATATTAAGTCCACAAAAAGACAGTTACACACTTCCACGATGACATATGTAGTATTAGCCATGTAAGTTTTAATATTTGTTTTACCAACGTGCCGTTCTGCCGCACGTCGAAATAATCACGGCGATTAACGCAAAGTGCCACCCCGGACATCTGTCTCCGCTGCTGCTCATAGAGCCATAAGGGTAGCCTCCTGCTGTGCAGTGACAGCTTTGGTACATTCATTTCAGACAGTGCAATATGAGTTTTATCCAAAATTCCAATACGCAAATGTGTTAGCAATTGACTTGCAAATATAGATTTTTTGCATAAAATATAAATGTTGTGAATTCTTAAAACTGAAACTAAAAGGCAACTATACCACAAACCATTGATATGTTTTGTTTTAGCTATTTTGACAGATCATGGGGTAATATTCGTCCCAGAGCCCGGGGTAGCCTATACTTTTTTTTCGCGTCCGCGCAGCTTAAGAGCCAGACCCGGTTTTACCGGATGCTTTTAATAATGACGTCCAGAAATATAGCTATTCTTAACAAAAAAAAGGTTACGATAAGTTAAGATTGTGATGATTTCGAATTGCTTACCTTGTACGTCTATGATGATGAAAAAATATGTAATAAAAACCTTCACTGGGATGCAAAGTGAAACCATGATTGTGTCTTGACATCAAAAAGATGAAGGTAGTAGATTCCGCTTAAGTAACACACTACTCATGCACTCGTGAGAATGTGTGTGTGTGTGTGTGTGTGTGTGTGTTTGAGAGAGAGAGAGAGAGCGAGAGAGAGCGAGAGAGAGAGAGAGAGAGAGAGAGAGAGAGAGAGAGAGAGAGAGAGAGAGAGAGAGAGAGAGAGAGAGAGAGAGAGAGAGAGAGAGAGAGAGAGAGAGAGCGAATCTGTGTCCATTGTGACAGTGACGAGATTGAGACAGAGACACACTTTCTCCTTTACTGTGGTAAATATAAAGAGCTTAGAGAAAAACACTTTGACAAAATCTCACAGCTCATACCAGAGCTTCATAGCTCTTCAGATTCAGATCAAATGAAGATGTTACTGGGGGAGGACAGACACCCATCAGCTGCTGCTAAATTCATTTATCAGTTACACACCATCAGAAATAATCCACAGCCCTGATCTTGTACACAATCATGCCAATAAAGTTCTTTAAATTGAAATTGAGAGAGAGTGAGTGAGTGAGTGAGTGAGTGAGTGAGTGAGTGAGTGAGTGAGTGAGTGAGTGAGTGAGTGAGTGAGTGAGAGACAGTGGTGGTTAGACCATTTCAACTTGGGGGGCCAATCTGGGGCCAGTTGTACTGTTAGAGGTGCCAGTTACATTTAGACCTTATTCTTGTCATATCATTTTCTGCACTGCACTAAAGGCATTAACCATGTTTTTAATCTTTCAACAATGTATTTGCATTTCAACAGGAAAAACTCCGTTCACATGAAGCAGTACTAACAGGGCGTAAACTCCGTTCACATGAAGCAGTACTAACAGGGAGTGAAACAGCTATCTTGCATAGTTTAAAAAGCTAAAAAAAACTTCTTTATAAGGTTCAATGAATAATGTCAGCCCAGTTGTTACTGCTGGGGCCGACCAAGATGGCGGTGTGAGTAGATAAAACTTTCGAGCTCTTTGCGTTCATGTTAAGTATACTACGGTAAACGTGTTGCAGAATTTTTTTTATTACTCGGTGCAGCAGTGCAGTAGCCTGGTCCAACCAGACTCTCCTACATTCATTTCATTTGTACAGAGAGTCTGGCCACGCTCCATTGCAAAGCGTTACTTCCGTTAAGGAGGGTCCATTGTTGAAGTTTAAAACTATTAGATCTGCCCAGAGTCACTCAGGATCTGCCAAAGCCAATCTCTAATGTGTGGTCGTGACGTATATCATGCAAGGAAACCAGACAGAAAAAACAAGTCAGAATAATAAACAAAACTTAGCAAACCTGGTTCTTGCTCCGGCTTTAACTTCTGTATATTCGGCAGTTTTGCAAAAACGGACCGAATAGCTTTTCTCACGTCTTTCTCCGCTGCCATTACTGAACTACCACTCAAACTGACGCACGACCTCAACGTCATCGTTCTCAGCCACCCCCATCTGTTCGCTGATTGGTCCTGCAGATTTTTGCAGGAGAAAACGAAACTCTATAGAGCCATCCTAGACGTACTGCTGAAGCGAAATGAAAATTAAGCGGAAGCACGTAGGAGGGCGGAGCCAGGCTAGCAGTGCAGTACATTGGAACAACTTTTTATTTCTTCAAAGATGAAAAATGCCAAAATCTGCTCAGAAACAATCGAATGTTCAAAGCAAAGGAGCGAGCAACGATAGTACAATGGCTAACACTGATCACGACTACGATAACAGAATGGCTGACTACCTGGGAAATGAGGAGGAATTTCCCTCACTTCCAATAACTCCTAGCAAGCCACCGGTAGCTAAAAAACATCACTTTCCAACAGTAAAAACAGTTGGAATTCGGATGAGATTGTTAATAGGCTGGTGAATCTTATTAACACCAGATGTGATGCTCTAGAAGAGATGGCGAAGTAGACATGTGCAGAAATCAAGGATCTTAAAGAGAAAATGGGTGGTATGGAAAAACGTATAGAGAAAAGTGAACAGTCTACCTTGACCTGCATGAATCGCGTTTCTGATTTGGAGCGTTATGGCAGACAATGGAATTTGAAACTTTACAGGATCCCGGAGGTGGCGAAGGAGAATGTTCTCGATGAAGTGTTACCGCAGGAAAGAGAAAAGTTGCCAGATGTTATTGATGTTGCGTATCGGCTGGGCACTAAGCACCCGAATGAGTCAAGACCACGAGCAGTTATCATCCGATTTGTTGTTCGAAGATACAGGGAAGCAGTCTGGAAAGCTGCAAAAAACAGTCAATTCCTTCAAAGCCAATTCATGGTTGATTTTTGTTATATACAAGAAGCTCATTCTGTTAAAGATGATGCTAAATTTTGGACTACCCAGTGGGGGAATTCCTTATGGTTCTCCCATGGATCGGAACATTCAGCTGGGGTAATAACACTTAGGAATAGGTTTAATGGTGAAGTTTTGCAATCGGTTAATGATCCAGATGGACATTTTTTTTGTTTATTACTTACCTGTAACAATCTTTTTATTATAGCTGTCAATCTGTATGGGTATAATAGGAAACCAGAAAATGATAATCTTCTGAAAGCAATAGAAAACATACTTAAAAGTTGGTTGGAAAAAATATCCAAGAGCTTATATAATTATGGGTGGAGATTTTAATATTGTTCAGGACTGTGCTGTAGATAAATGGCCACCAGGTCGTCCAAAGTCAACAGATAATACCTTAAAACACTTTATGGATCAATTTGACCTTAATGATATCTGGAGAGAAAAATTTCCTAATAATATAAACTTTACCTGGAGTAATACGTCTGGAACTAGTCAGTCTAGAATAGATTATTAGTTAATCTCTAAAAGCTTTCAAAAAGATGGGGTAGAGGTAGATATTTTACCGACTCCTTTATCAGATCATAAAGCCATTTTTATTAATATCAAGCTGCGTGTGAAAAACAATAACGTTACATTTTCCTCTTACTGGAAACTCAATAATTCACTCCTGCTTCATGAGGAAGTTCAAAAGAAGATAAAAACTTTGATTGCTAGTTTTTGGATTAAAGCTAAAATGGAGAATGCCTTCAGTACAAATTGGGAAATTTTTAAATATGAGATTGGGAAATATGTAAGAAAGTTTAGTTCTTTAATGGCCAGAAAAAAGAGAGAAAAAGAAACAAGAATAATATCAAGAATAACAATGTTGTCTCAGAAACATTCAAATCTGATTTTAGAGGATGAGAAAGTAGAAATGAAATTATCAATAAAATATTTTATTGATAATTGGCGCCCTATCTGTTTATTAAACAATGATTATAAATTATTGGCTTTAATTTTAGCTAGAAGATTAAAATCGGTATTGAATTCAATAATAGACGAATCAGAGTCGGGTTTTATGAAAAATCGACACATTTCAAATAATATTAGACTAGTTTTGGATATTTTAGATTATACAGAGTTGATTAATGATAATTCTTTTATTTTATTTTTAGATTTTTATAAAGCCTTTAACTCGTTTGAACATAAATTCATTTTGGATACCCTTAAAAAATTTGGTTTTGGGAATTTTTTTTCTAATGCGATCAAAACCCTGTATGAAAAAAGTAACTGCTCCATTAAGTTGTCAAATGGGACTTCTCCTAGATTTTCGGTATCTAGAGGAATTAGGCAGAGATGTAGCTATAGATTTGATTGAGGGTTCTCAAAGGCATCTGGGGTGTTTCTGAATTTGAATAAGTGTGAACTTTTGGCCATCAAGGAGTGTTCTGAGACTTCTTACTTTAATATTCCCATAAAAACTGAAGTTCAGTATTTAGGATTGTTAATCACTAAAGACCAATGTAGAAGATGTTCGATTAATTTTGATGTTATAATTGAAAAAAACTAAAAGAATTTTGAACCATTGGCTTATAAGGGAAGTAGAATTGTACTGCCATGAAGTTCCCTTTATTATCTGATTCTGCAGACTCATCGTGTCCTCTTTGTGGAATGTTTTGTGTGGCTGTAAGTAGTAGTATTTCTCCTATTGTTTTAATATAGTTTTCTTGAACCTGTTTGTTGTGTTCCTTGTTTAGGGCATTTACCAGTGTTGCATTACTTTTTACAGCTTTCTGATAGTCTCTCCATGTAATCATTGCTTGTTTGTGCCGCTCAGACCATGCATGACTTGCAAATCCCCCCATTTGTAAGTTGCCTTCTTCCAATTGTTAAAACCCATTGATTGCTTGGAATAATCAAGCCAGGGGTGGATTTGGTACCAGGCTGCCTTGAAGCTCCTCCTGTGGTCCCCCATCAGAGTTCTTGGGTACATATTCATCACTGGCTGCACAGGTGGTTCTTCCCGGGATTTCCTTATTAAAATAGGAAAAATATATATTAAAAGTATGTACACCCTTTTAATTTCAACAAATAGTTTTTATTTACATAAATATTGAGCATTAAGTTTTAAACGATAGTTCACCTTAAAATGAAAATTCTGTCATCATGTTGCTCTAAACCTGTATGAATTATTTTTTTCTGATGAACACAAAAGAAGATATTTTGATAAATGATGGTAAACACACAGCTGATAGTGACAACTGACTTTCATAGTAGGAAAAAAAATATGATGGAATTTAATGGGTACTGTCAACTGTATGCTTACCATCATTTCTCAAAATATCTTCTTTTGGGTTCATCAGAAAAAAGAAATTCATACAGGTTTAGAACAACATGAGGATGTTGACATTTTAAGGTGAACTATCCCTTTAAGTGCACTAATTACTCCGTCTGTCTATCTTAGTATTCTTCAGTTTTCCATTATTTGCTGATGAGAATAAATTTATAAATTTATTCTACCAGCTTCATTTTTACACTTTGAAAAGTCTTTTAGTTGTTATTACTACTGTTATGATTACTATACCTGTTAATGTATCTATCTTAAATAAGAATTAATTTCAGATCACAAACTGATTCATTTCTATATACACCATATAAACTGAATTATTGCACTGCTTTACAGATGTATTTAACAGCACAAACCTGATGGTCCACTGCAAGTGGACGCACGTGGCTCCTCTGTAGGTGTCTCACTCTCAGCCTCTCCATCTGTCTCACTTTCCTCCTCTACTATTCCTTCACTCTCAGTCTCCCAATGGACAACTCTTCCTGCTCTCTCTCTGCAGTCTCTCTGCCCTCTCTTTCTGTCTCCACACATGAACCATCTGGCTCTGTCTGTATCTGCATCTTACTGTATACCTTTTTTTTTGGAAGAACGACATGATGTCCTTCTTTCTCTTCATTGTGATGAGAACTATAGAGCAAAAGCAATGGGGACCAAGAAGCTTATGAATTAATTTACTGAAAATAACCGACTTGCTAACTAACTAGGTCTTAACATTTATGTAAACATGTTACAACTCGTTTACAGAGTAAAACACTTAGAACCATCAGTTTGTTTATCATCCTTTTAAAACTGCCATAAACGAGCAGCGTAATATGAGCTGATTTAACTGTAATGCATTTAATACAAATACAACATATAAACAACTTTACTCACCTCTATATCTTTATCTATATCTTTGCTTGCAGTCTTCAAATATAATAGCCGCGCTAAAACTTCCACCAACTTCTGAGTAACTTAGTAAAAACTCACAAACGCAAGTTCTACGATACTGTTGTGTTCCGCTTCAAGCAGTAACTGTAGAAAATATTCTGCGTTATTTTCTGTTCAGCATTGTTTCCTGTTCCGCGTTGTTTTCTGTTCCGCTGTGTTTTCTGTTGCATTCCCACTGTCTAATAACAGATGTAAAAACAACGATCGCAAAAAATGGTACAAAAAATAATTTAACACCCCACATTTAGGGGGGCCACAAGGGGGTCCAAGCTTGTATCACAGGGGCACTGGCCCCCGTTGGCCCCTCCCTAGAACCGCCACTGGTGAGAGACTATGTATAATGCATTCTAATAGGTGGTGAATTCTGCTTTGTAACCAAACCGATCATGAGCCCCATCCACTTCCATAGTATTATTTTTCCTATTATGGAAGTGAATGGGGCTCATGATGGGTTTGGTTTCAAAAATTCCTCAAAATATCTTCCTTTGTGATCATCAGAACAAAGACATTTTTACAGGTTTGTAACATGAGGGTAATTAAATGATTGCAAAATTTTCATTTTTTGGTGAACTATCCCTTTAACAGATTTTGTTTTTTAATTTAAACACAGTCTGGACTTTTCTAACAATTTAGCACAGAAATAACAACTAATCCACACTATTATAAAATAAGTTATTTGGCAAATGGTTACTTTAGTAAATAACATATGTACATTTCATTCTTTACTAACCATTTAGTGAATGATATTAATAATAATTTAATAACCAAGATGCCAAACCCTCTATGCATCCTCTCCCCCCGGTAAATACTACACAGTCTGAGTTAAAGCTTTGTAATGTAATTAGAGCCCAGATTTCAAAGCTCTTAAAGGTGACATACTGTTCAAGTTCATTATCAGCTTCCTTTGTCAGAGCAGCAGATGAAATGCTTCATTTTGTAACCCACACAGTAAATTGAAAAAAGTGAAGAAATTTTACCCTGTACCAGATAACATTTGTCCCTCTCTAAAAAGTATAAAGTTGTTTTCTTAGAGCTAATTATGCTCAGTATATGTTGATATTTTACTCTGTCATGTTACATCTGAATCTTTTTTTTTGTGTGTGTTTTTTTTTAAATAAACTCTAGTGCCATTTTACTCATTTCAGAGCTACAAGAAATTGACTGAAATGGCTACATTTGAACTCTTTTCAGAAGAACTTTAGATTTAGCCTACTCTGCCACAATTTAATTCCCCTCCAGAGTTTTTTTATCACCAATTATGAGTGAACCAGTGGTTGCCGGCAGTGGCGGTTCTAGACAAAATTCACTAGGGGGGCACATAAAAAAATGGCAAGAAAATATATTTAAAGATTATAGGGGTGGTTACAGGAATTAGTTTAAGACAGGACTAGGTCTTAGTTTAATTAGGAAATTTTAACAAACATGCCTTACTAAATACATTACTTGTGTGCATTTTGAAGCAAAACAAAGCGCACTGGTGTATTTTAAGATATGGCATTGCAAGTTGTTTTCAGTTTGGACAGCTCTTACATTTATTTTAGTTTAGGACTAGTCTAATCCCTTTCCGGGAAACTGCCCTGTAAACTTTATTTTACTTTACAGTCATATAAATATTTATTTAATACAAGAGTGAGTGCAGGTGCAAAAGGGGAGCTTGGCTCTTTTCTAAAGCCCCCCAACCGAAGATCATGTGAGTCTACTCAATAAACTTTATGAAATGCAAACTTTTATAAAGACAAACGTTTGTTTTAGTTTACATATAAACACACAATGCTAGACAGTTGGATGGATATTAGATGGACCGCAATCTAATATTTTTTAAATAATATTTATTTTAAATTGTAAAAAATTTTATATGCAACATTTAATTATATTCCTCCAGTTTTATGCACATATATGTAAGAGCATAATTACAGCGCTTTTTACAATGTGTAAACTTTAAAAAGTTAGCGAGATGTTGGTTTTGCCGGTTGTTGATGAGTAACAGCTGTGAATGATCACAACCCGCTTAAGCAGCCACGTCACAGGAGAACAAGTGAACAGTGTCCCAATGTCAAGTCAGCTAGAGTCCTTACTAGTGCCCAAACCTGTATACACTTTCTCAACATCGGGAGATTGGGAACGAATTGAGACACTCGCCGAGCAGCACCCGCAGGGCGGCTACAGTGATTTGGTGCGCCGCTCTAATTTGCCCGTGTAGAAAGTTGCGTCGCATTAGTTCCGCTTTTGCCGCTCGCGTGTAAAATCAAAATAAATGTATACTTTTTTATTTGGTCAGCACGGGGTGGCCACAGGGGTGGCCAGGGACATGTCTACAGAGGCACGGGCCACCCTTGGCCTCCGTGTAGAACCGCCACTGGTTGCCGGTGACTTCTATTTTCGAGGGCACTCAATGCGAAGTTCGTCACAACACACAACATGTATGTAGCCCATCATGTGTGTGGTTCCTTATTTGAAAATATGTGTTCTGCGCTTTAAGAGATCATATTTGCATCACGTGTCTTGCCAAAATAAGTGCCTGCTGCAGATGCGTCTAAGAGGGTTTATGATGAAAGAGACGCTCGTGTTTGTCAGATACTCACATAATCTCATGCGCAGGGCCTGAAGTTAACTTTTATGACCACCAGCCACTGTGGCAGGTGGATTTAGAAATCCACCTGCCACAGTGACTTTTTACCAGCCAGTTTTTTTGCCTGAATAGTGAATGATAACACTGTTTTTAATATATGAATTAAATATAATAATTTTTTAGAGCTACAAAAGTGAATTTCTCTTTGTCTTAGGTTGTTTGATTAACATTAATGACACAGACTTAAGTATGTTAATTGAGGTTACTGTCTCTTTAAGACCATCACAGACACAGTTTTTGACTCTCTAGTCTCTATACATAAACTTAAGTTAAGACATAACGAAATATTTTATTAGAATAAGAATACTGTTGAGATTATTTTGTTTATTATATGTGCCCATAAGAGCAGAAAAACTTTATGTACGCTTGCTTTGAGGAAGGCGTCGCTCCGATGTTCCCTATTGAGTGCCCTTAAACCCACGCGCGCACACATATACGGAGGGGGCACAAACTGCGCACATAAACGCCCCACATACGTTTGTTATTCATTACTCTATTCGCAAAATGTATGTTAATATACTACAGTATAAGAGACAGTAGCGCAACTCTCTTTAAAGTTTACACATCCAAGAGTTCTGATCCGTCACAGCAGAACTACACATATGTGCAACTGTGATTATACTGTAGTCTATGTCACCATTGCATTCTCATCCCATCTCATCAACAGTTTAATACTTACTCGCACATCCAAACGTAGTCAGAGAAGTGCCTCATCTTCTTTCCAATCGCATGAACGTTGCGAAACAGCAGTCGCATCCTCTCAATGAATCACTCAATTTGCATCAGTGATATGCGCAGGTTGATAAGAAATGAGCGGTTGCCGGTTACCCAGACAAATATTTTAATGATATTCGGGCCGCGGTCAGTCGGTCGGGTTTAAAAACTATTTTGAACAATTCCGGGCGGGTAAGTTGAAAATGTCGGTCGGGAGTGGGTTGTTTATACATTGACCCGTGCATCACTGATTCGCATTGGCCACCCGCCAATGTGGCTGGTAGATTGACAGTGTTACCCGCCAATTGCAAAATCCACCCGCATTTGGCGCGTGGTCGGATGTTAATTTCAGGCCCTGCTCATGCGTAATCAGAGTTTACTGTTAAGTGAGTGTCTTGCGTGTCTTTTGTGAACGTGAGCGTCTCTTTTATCATAAACGGTTTTGATGCGTGTGCAGCAGGCACTTATTTTGAAAAAAACATAACACGTGATAGAACACATATTTTGGAAAAATATAAAAAACAATATAAAAATATAAAAAATAAAACAATTCATGTTTTACCATCAAACAGCCCGAAAAGATTCATAATACAAGTCATAACAACAATACTAAAACGAAAAAGTGATCATTTATGAGAAAATGAAGAATTACATGAAACAGTATTTTACAATAAACAAATCAGAATCACAACCATAAGCCAATAAAATGTCAAACAAATTGTGCTGCAAAACACAATTTAGTTTGTGAAACCAGTTCCTTAGTTTCCAGAGGTGCATCTGTGGTATGTGTGGTATTGATATGTAAATTCAGTCAATAATTTTCAAGATGGCCGACAGGTGCATGGGTGGTTTGTTAGGCTCCACACTTGCCCTTTTGTTTAATGTTTTTCAACAAACATTTTTGATCTCTTTTGGTATTTTTCAACAATTTCTTATCAATGTTAAAGAAATCCTTAGCCAGGGATGGATTTTAAATGTTGGAAAGAGGGATAAGGAGTCCTGTTGCATATGGCTGCTCTGTTTGTGGCTTTTGATAAGTCCACTTGGTTTTGCTGCCAGTGCTACTGGAAATGAAACACAGACTACATCTGTTAAACTTGTGCCCATGGTTGATAGACCACAACTGAACTTCTTCAGCCAAGGATACCACATTATTTATTCCATCTGCTGGCAAAATAATCATCATCAAGGAAAAGAAAGTCATCAGCATGTCAAGAGAAGCAAATGGTATGGTCCAAAAGTTCTACTGATTCTTCTCATGCTCAGCGGTGACATACAGATGAACCCAGGACCATCAACAAACCAACATATAACTGAACCAGTAAGTGGATCGACTGAGTGTAATCAAAGCTGGAGTGTGAACTGTGGTGCAGAGATCAGTGGGCCTTCGAGGTTCAAGCTGGGAGATGTTGGATGTTTGGCCAAACTACCCTTGGATATCTTACAGGATGTGCCCATGTTTCAAACATCAGAGCTCTGTAGCAGTCCTGTCCTTGATTCAGAGAGTTTTGTTGAGTCTAAACCATCCCCTGTCTGTAACCAATATAATGCGTTGTCTGGAGCAAACATACAACAGATACTCTATGAAAATCCAAAGACAAAAGGAGCCATCAACCATGCTGCACAGAAACAGAAACAGTTTAAATTATTTCAAACTGTAAACCATGCCAGAGTGATTTGGGACTCAAAACTTAAACCAAAGGGTATTTTAGGGGGGCACCTGAATATCCGAAGTATTATATCAAAGAAGGACCAAGTTGAGCATCTACTTATAAACTCAAACTTGGACTTTTTAGCATTGAGTGAAACTTGGTTGTCTAACAGTATACCAACATGCACGATTGATGTTCCTGGATATAGTTGTTACAGAAAAGATAGACTATCACGAAGAGGAGGGGGAGTAATGATTTATATTAGGGATACTTTTAAATGTGCTGAGGTAAAACTAGATATTGCTGGATTAGAATGTTTGGCGTTAAATGTTAAAATGTCCCCAAAAATGAATTTTAATGTTGTGATTCTGTATAATCCATCCTCACATGATTCTTCTTTTTATTATAATTGAGAGGAAATGTTGAAATTTTTAAATTGTCGTACTGAAACTGTTTTACTTGGAGATTTTAACATAAATTGGTCAGACAAACGTAGTAAGCAAAAACTGAAATCAGTTACATCAAAATTTAAATTTAATCAGTTAATAAAATGTCCAACAAGGATAACAAAAACAAGTAAAACTCTTATTGATTTGGCATTTACAAATAAACCTGAAAGGATAATAAAAATATATAATCTTCTGACAGGTTTGTCTGACCATAACATGATCCTGGTTGTTAGAAAATTAACAAAGAAACGTTTGCAGAGTAATTTTCGTCAAACTTTTATACCAGGAGTTAGGGCTGTGCAAAAAATCGACTGCGATTATCATGTGCATGTCATCAGTAAAGCCGGTTCGGTGATTAGTATTAAATCGCCATCAGCTGCTTTCAGATGGAGCGGCATTTATTACACAGACCCGTAGTTCACCGAGAAGCTAGGCAAAATCGCATAGAAAATCGGAATCGATTTTCCTCGATTATAAACCCGATTTTGCCTAGCTTCTCGGTGAACTACGGTCTGTGTAATAAATGCCGCTCCATCTGAAAGCAGCTGATGGCGATTTAATACTAATCACCGAACCGGCTTTACTGATGACACGCGCATGATAATCGCAGTCGATTTTTTGCACAGCCCTACCAGGAGTAGGCATCCCTAGGAGTGAAATAACAAGATTTGAAAATGGTATAAAAAATATTAATTGGGATGGTGCATTACAAACTGGTGATCTGGACAAAAACTGTGAAATTATGATGCAAACTATTAAAAAATTATTCAAAAGTATACACAACCATTAAAATGTAGACAAAATAGTGCATCCCTAAAATGGCTAAATTTAGATATTTATCAACTAATGAAAAAGAGAGAGAGATCTTGCTTTGAAAAAGTCTTTTCTTAAAAAAACACAGACAGATATCCTAAGTTTTAAATCGCTAAGAAATAAAGTAGTTAGTGAAATGAGGAAGGCAAAAACTGTATATTTTGAGCAATTAATTACAGAATCAGGAGGAAATAGCTCATCTCTTTGGAAGTGTATCAACAAACTTTCTAAACGAGAAGGCATGCAAAGAAAACCGTTGTTGGAGGTGCATATAAATGGAACACTTAGTACTGATCAGGCACGTGCACACATAGACATCAAAGGGGGCTTGAGCACCTGCCCTTTTTATTCCTGGAGAGAAAGTGCCCTTTTTTCTGGGGTGCTTTAAAAAAAAAATATATATAATCTTTATTCATGTAACAACTGATGTCTGTCTGTTTCTTGTGTGTTTTACTTGTTGCTTATTTAATTTAACATGAATGTATTCAGGAATCATTTAAATGAGATTTAAACTCTTATATAAAGAAAAATAACGCTATTTGTGGCACACAAACGGTTAACAGATGAGTCCCGCCTCCAAAATTCACATCGCTAATATGATTGGCTTTACCTTTCCTTAGTCCCGCCTCTCTAACTTATTTCGCTTTATGATTGGTTTGTCTACACTCGTGCTGCATCATTCGCGCTTCAAGCGCCGAAAGCTCAGCCTGAACGAGACGCGATCATGTGCATGATTATGCAGGCAGTCTATCGGTAAGTGTGTGAGGAAGAAAACATTCTTATATTAACAGTTTTATGCACAAAATATTGGACAGGTTGTTACACATAACGATTCAGGGACATTGTTTCCCATGGCAATCCCATATTTACCTGAAGAGTTGCAAACTTGTATCCGTATAGTGTATGTAGTTTAAACAGACTGCTCATAAAATAATAAAGCACAAACAATAAAATAATTGCTAACTGCAGTAGTAAGCTTTTTTGTTTGCGTTTTTTATAATGGCTGTTAAATAAGTATAATGTGTTATATAGTGGAGTGCTGGAGTAGATTGGGAAGAAATCTGATGGTTCAGTATTTTACTTGCCCAGTCTGAATTTTCACTGACATCACAAAAAAGTAAAATATAAAGACATTTGTCATTTTAATTAAATGGTCTATTTTTGCCCTATTTGAAAGTGTCATGAATAATAATGTTGAGCTCTGCTCTGCTCTGATTGCTCTGCTCTGAGGCTCATGCCAGCTCACATTAGTAAACAGACCTTATATTTTGAGCCCTTATTAGAAAAACAAAAAATACATTTTGACAAAAATACATTTTGAGTAACAACTAACAACTAATCAGCTAAACGCTAGCATATGATATAGCATTTATTGGAATGTAGCGCTAACTTAGCAGTCACAACTTTGTTTTTAGCATTTTAACAAATTTGTAATTAATGTGTAATTTTGTTTTTAGCATTTTAACAAATTTGTTATTAATGTGTAATTTAATGTTTTCAAAACATGCACATTGGCTTCCTTTGCTGCTGTATAAACCTACTACTAAGGAGACCATGGTGTCTGTGTGAACTGATTATTTTGTAGACATATTTTAAAAAGTAAACAATTGCGTGAGTTTGAGGAAGATAAAATTAATTAACTTTTTTAATCTTTTTTTAAAAAGGAAGTCAGAATTGCGTTAATATATACTTTTTGTTTAAAAAAAAGAAAAATATATACATAATTATGAGAAGTGCCCTTTATTTCACTTGAGCCCCTGCCCCTCAAAATGTCTGTGCACGTCCCTGGTACTGATAGCACTGAAATTGCCAATGAATTTAATAGATATTTTATCCAGTCTGTAGAAGAGCTTACTATAGCTTTTGAACCTGTACAATTACCTCAAAATGCAATAATTGACACACCCTCATCCTTTTATATCTCGGAGGTTGATGAAGGTAAGATACTTCAAATAATTAATCAATTGAATAATTCAAGAGCTAAGGATATATTTGGGATAAGCCGTGATAAAATACACCGGTAACCTCACGGTTCAGACCACATTACATCACTGCGCCACTGTTGCTGCGTACTGATTGAAAACAAACAACAGTGTCTTTAATCATATTTTTAATTTGTCTACAATTGTACAATTAATGGCGATATCCAGATAACTGTCAATAAATGTTGTTGAGTCATCTCATCGATAAAGAGAAAACGTTGTCTGAGGAGTTTATAACTCAAGTTCATACGTCCGCTATTATCCACTGGGTGGCGATCTTACCCAACTTAAACACTGACGCATTCACTCAACACTGAAAACACAGCGTGTAAGTTTTGATGGCTCTGAATCTGATCTGATCTCTTAAGTTCTTCACAAAAATTGAATTATCTCCGCTTTTAGCTAAAAAAATTGAGAGGTGATAAGAGAACAAATGAAGGTAGGATGAAACGTTTTTTTGTTTGTTTTTGTTTGAAAGCGGATGGTCTGTTCTTTCATTTGATATTTTATGTTTATTTAAAGAAGATAATTTTCTCGCAAGGCATTAAACTAAAACTGGGTGGCAACTTATAAAAAAAAAAAAAACGCTGATGGGGAAAGAGTTCAGCATGCTTCCAAGCATATTTGATCATCACTTCAACAGTTGCACGATATAAATGTTAATGTATAAATTAGATGAATGGTGATTTATAAAATAAACACCACAGTCTTAAATCATATTTTCATTGTGTCTTTGCTGCATCTCTGTTGGTTGGGAACTGCGCTCTGTTTCAGTCACACTTGATTCTGAGGAACTACTTTGTTTGGCGGAAGAGTAATATTTCTACTAATGTAATTACAACTTATTTGTGTTTTATTTTATAAAATCCCTCTAACATTATGCATATGAAGTAACCGTTTTATAAACGCAATAAACCCCCTCGAGGCAGTGGGGTTACAGTGCATTTTATAACAGCTAAGCGTTGTGCCTAACAACGCCCCTTAGCTGTTATAAAATGCACTGGTAACCCACTGCTTCTTGGGGTTTATTGCTTTATTTTAAGTCAGGATCAATTGATGAGGTTCAAAATTATAGACCAATTTCTATACTTCCTGTAATCTCTAAAATCTTGGAAAAGTTGGTATCTGAACAACTTATCAAGTACTTAGAAAAACACGATCTACTTCACTCTAAACAGTTTGGCTTTAGGCCTACGTATTCAACAGAAATGGCAAATTGCTATCTCACAGAATTTATTAAGGGAGCTTTAGATAATGGCAATGTAGTAGGCGCTGTGTTTTTAGATCTCAAAAAGGCCTTTGATACAGTGAATCATGCGATTCTCCTACATAAATTAAATTTGTTTGGCTTCTCTCACCAGGCTATGAATTGGTTTAGATCACATTTAAAATCTCGAGATCAGTGTGTTAAAATAAATAACTCAAGATCAGTATTACGAAACAATGAGGTGGGTCTTCCTCAAGGGTCAATTCTGGGTCCATTGTTGTTTTCCTTATATGTCAATGATTTACCAAATTGTTGTAAGCAAACTAAATGTCAGTTATATGCAGACGACACAGTCATTTATGTATCGGCACAGACTCCACGCTTATCTGCAGATATATAAACAAATGAAATGACTGATGTGTCGCAGTGGCTGAAAAACAACTGTTTGACTTTGAACTGCTCAAAAACTGTCTCAATGTGTTTTTCAATAAGACGGAAGGAAATGGGTGGATTTATAATTAAGATCAATCAAAAGGCAATAGAGACAGTTAACAATTTTAAATATTTAGGTGTTATTTTAGATTCTCATTTAAAATTTGATGTGCATGTAAAGAGGCTGTGTAAAGCAATCAGATCAAATTTGAATTGTTTTTACATGATTAGACCGTATGTATCTCTAAAAACAGCTAAGTTGTATATGCATGCAATGATCTTTTCGCATTTATCTTATTGTGTGACTGTCTGGAGTCAGGTTTCTCAACTGACTATTAAACCTGTTAGATCTTTATATAAACAAACACTAAAAATTCTGGACAAGAAACCAAATAAATGGCATCATTGCAAAATTATACAAAAACATAGTCTGCTTAGTTATGAAAATTTTATTAGTTTGTCTCTTATTAAATTGGTTTTTAAATGTGTACAAAATCTTGCTCCAGACATTATATGCAAATTAATATTGAAACAGAGTAGTAAGGGGATGACTAAAAGAGCTATAACTAACCAGAATTGCATAGTACCAAAGAGAAAAACAAAATTTGCACAATCCACATTTTCAGTTCAAGGTACACTGCTTTGGAACAGCCTGCCAACTGAACTGAAAATGCAAACAAAGTTGAACATTTTTCAAATAAATTTGAAAAAGTGGTTCAAACAAAAACAGGTTTGTGAACATTGATAGTCTTGCACAGTCTCAGCTTTGTTTTTTTTTGTTTTTTTTTTTTATTGTTTTTGTTTTTAACTTTCACTTAGCTTTTTTGTGTGTTTTATTGTTCTTAAAAAAGCCTAACCAGGGACTGGGGCTGCAAATTAGCCTTTGGCTAGAAGCCTATATGTAGAGGATTGGCTGCTTGAAAGTGTAGCAATGTTTACTGCATTGTCCCTGTTAAATAAACCAATAAAAAAAAAAAAAAAAAAAAAAAATTTCAATGCAGTTGTCATTTACAGGATGTGCTTATCTTATCAATATTCTGAATTACATGTCATATTAAACTTGAACACAAACCGCTAACCCTGTCTTTGATAAGTATTTCCACAGCGTTTGGCCCATACTTCACTAGGGCAATTGCTTACTTATACCAACGTTCCGCATTCAACAAGCTGTCCTCTTTGTAGGGATGCTTGTCAGCAGATGAGCCACCTAAAAGTGTTTAAGACAATTCATCAGTGAGACATGTTTATAGGTTCTTTTCTTTCCAAAGCACATTCACACCAAAACTAGACACAGAGTGTCTTAAACCCTGTCTGTTCCCTGTGTTGGATGTTCCTGTTTTCCTGTGTTCCTGTATTCACCATGTCAGCCCTCGTGTTTTTATTATTAAATGTTATTTATTTTGAACTTTGCGTTTGCGTCCTGTTTCTACATCCCGATCGTGACAGAATAATCCGGGCAAACTGGACGCAGCAAGTTCACGGAGGGCGGCTCCCCCAGGAGTTTCGTCGAGGGGGAGTAGTGACATCGGGGTTCATTCCCCATCAGCCCCAATGTCTCTTGGGGACCACCGTGAGCGATCGCTCGCTCCTGCGGGCCTGCGGGAGGAGGATCGGCCCAGGCGGTCCCCCAACGTTTGAGTCGTCGTCGACGGTCCCTCGGAGGAACACCGTCCCGCTCGTAGGGGGATCCGGAACGGACCACGCCCGATCATTTCCCCGGGGTGGCTACCGAGTGAGGGTCTCCATTTCCGCGAGGGGACGGGAGATGACATCCGGGGGGCACCTCATCGTCGACGATTCCCAGAAGGGGGGTAATTCGTCTGGCTCGGTTCTCGGAGCGATCGCTCCGGTTCTCCTGGCGCAGTCCGGCCCACCGTCCTGTTGGTTTCGTCCTGGCAGCTGCCGGCTTCGCCACGGCCCAAAGCCCTCCACCACTCCCTTGGACTCTCGCTACCAGACTTTGTTTTTGTTTTGTGTTTATGTGAGTGTCTGGTAGCCACTCGTAGAGGGAGGGGTTATGTCACGGCTAGTCCGTGTCATGTTTTGTGTATTGCACTGATCCGTCTCACCTGGACACTCATTGACTCGTTACGCCAATACACTACACCTGTCTTATGTTTAATTGTCTTTGTATTTATATGCCTTGTTTCTGTCACACCGGTTGCCGGATTATTGTCATTACAACCCTGTCTGTTCCCTGTGTTGGATGTTCCTGTTTTCCTGTGTTCCTGTATTCACCATGTCAGCCCTCGTGTTTTTATTATTAAATGTTATTTATTTTGAACTTTGCGTTTGCGTCCTGTCTCTACATCCCGATCGTGACAACCACATCATAACAATAACTTTATCTAATTCGCTCAGGTTTACAACAATGACTTACGTTTGGATGCACAATACATCTTCATCAAAGTCCAGGACTCTGATGAAGATGTAATTGTGCATCGAAACGAAAGTCATTGTTGTGCCTTTATTAAACTATTTTTATACAGACATCTGTGCTGCACCGGCGATTCTTTTGTCTAATACAATCAGCCTGTTGATCACCAAAAAAATGCAACAGCTGAATTGCCTCTCCAAACCCCCAATTCCTATTCTTATAGTTTCATTGCAAGCTTGCAACACACATATTTCCTGTTTTTTTTCACACATTTTAATTCCTAGACTCAATGTTTTCCATAGCAACAGCTACTAATTCTCCATCTGTCACATTTGCTAAATTGAGCTGACCAATTGTCTGGTTTTTGTTTTCAACCTTTTAGTTTTCACCAATCAGCAATAAGGTTTGCTTTGTTTGCTACAGATCAATTATTTTTGTTTCAATGCTGATTAAAAAAAACGCACTTTTCTTGAAAAACTAAACTTTGCAACGAACTTAGTTCAAAGGGGCAATGCACTCAGTGTCCTTTTGATGAACCGAGATCCCGTTTTGCTTATGGACTGAGGGCTGTTGTTATTTCGGCTTTGCAGGACGATTGCTGCAACTGTTGTCATCTCGGTGGCTGCAGATATTGTGGCTTTGACTTATTGTTGGTGGCGTGTGTCTCACATCTGTTTATGCAACCACATTCAGTCTGTGTATGTGCGGATGTTGATTGTTATTTTCCTCGTGTATCCTGAGCTCCACCAGCTGAGTGATTAAACCGAAACTAAACTACTCATTGCAACTATGGCGTATTCTCTCCACTTCCTATCTGAGTGATAGGGGAATGCAGTGACGTTACCGCTGTCTTGTTCCTGGTAAAACATTCGCGTTGCTCGTGAATTCCATTTTAATGCGGTTGTGAATCCGCTAGTGTTGTGGGAGTGCTCTTTTGCACTTACATGGTCCAGTTATGTCTTCATTTAATTGATTTATTTGTTTTGGGTTAATTTCTGTATTATTGCCAGTGTACTGGTGTGATTATTTATTTTTCTTTCTGTTTGTTTCAGTGACAATTGGTTCTGTTTTCTTTATTCTTTAATTTGATTTAACTTGGTTCATTTCTTAATTGTGTGTTGGGCAGGCATTAAGTGTCAGCTGTGTTGCCTGCCTAAAATTTGTTAATCATTTTGTTTGTGTTTGAGTGTGTTGTGTGTGTGTGTGTGTGTGTGTGTGTGTGTGTGTGTGTGTGTGTGTGTGTGTGTGTGCTGTGTTTTTCTGTTTTACAGGAGCTGCAGACCTTTTATGAAGAGCAGGGCTAAAGTCTTTCTTTAGGTGGTGATGGTGTTTCCTCACGGAGTGCTGTGATTTTCCGTGTGCACTGGGGCTTTTGGAGTGGTGTGAATTTGCAGTGTACGTAGAGTAAAGGCCTGTAAGGCCTAGTGTTGGGCGATATGCCCTATTTTGAGATCGTCCTATCGTCAGCCTGTGAGATCGGCGATACACGATAGTATCGGGGGCGGGGCAGTAGTTTACTCATTTTTTATTTGTTAATTTTTTACTCATTATAACAAGTCACTTGATGGATGGACAAAAAAGAACAAGAGCAACACCGTCATGACCGCAACCTTCTTAAAACGGGGGGTCATATTTTAAACAAAAAGTAAAGTTTGCCTCAGCTCACATGAAATGCATTAAACTGAACAAAGACATAAGGATTACTACTTTAGTTTATGTTTAGACTTCGGACAGACGCGAGAGCGCGTGCACGTGAGACAGAGAGAAGCACAGCTGGTCATGACGCGGGTGCTAGAAGGAGTCCAAGACGCGCGCATTAAGTGCAGGTACGTGCAAGAAGGAATTCTCTCTTTAAAAGCTCTCCGTGTAAAGTGAAGCCCACAAACCCTCATGCGAGGAAAAGCATGCATTGTGGATGTTAATGTAAAACTATGATGATAATAATAATAATAGTAACAATTCGCCAATTATCGTCATGACTATCGCCATGAAAGCTTGCCGTTGGCGATATGTCTGAAGATCGTCGATACACGATACTATCGTCTATCGGCACAACCCTAGTAAGACCAGTCATTTAGCCGAGGCTGCAGCTCCTCGTGTTGTCTTTCTGGACCATTGGTGTGATTGTGGTCTCATTTTTATGCATCTTATTAAGTGAATGCATCTTAAATTTCCTCTGTCATTAAATTCAAAATAAATATTCTATTTTTATACCAGTACCTCTGTCTCCATTGTCTATTTGCCACAAAGTGGGGAACCTGTGCATAGTATTTTCGATAAATTCCTTGGGTGAGATTCCCAGGGTGGAGTAGTCAGGCATTGTTAACCCTTTGGGTGCTTAATTCATTTAAGTTTATTTAATTCATACCTTCCCTCTGCCATCTGGCCACAAACGCATTACAGTTTAAGCACTCAGTAATGAAACCATATGATAATTAATCAAATACAGTATATAAATGCAATATTAATCTCCCAAATTCTCTCACAATAAAAAAGTCAGATTTTCATGATATGTCCGCTTTAAATCACATACAAAAGCAACCAAACGTAGCTTAGACACACACTTCTTTTTAAAGCTGCGATCGGCAAGATATTTTTAATCATATTCACTGAAACCGACACTATGCTACAACAGAACAACATAAATTAGACTGTTTAAGAAAAAAATTGGCGCTTCCCCCTCCACATAGAGCCTGTTATTTGGTTGGCAAAAATCCACCGCTCCTGGTTCATCTGGTCCAATCAGCACAGGGCTGTTTAAAATCTAGTCTCGCGTAGCCAGACCTTCAATACTGAAGGTCTGGTGTTTTTCGCTGCTTTTTCTGGACAAAGCCCGCCCACAAGCTGTTTGACCGACATGTCAAACAACCAATCACAGTTTGTTTCGTCTGGCGTCACGTCTCAGACTCCCCACGATAACGAGCCGGCTGGCAACAAGTCAGTTATTGAAATAACCAGCCAACCGAATATCTAAATAAATAACAATACTCACCATAGAACAACGTTGTGGACTTCATCAACAGCCACACCAATGAGACGCTCCCAGTAAAAATCTGTTTGGAGCATATCTCTTTACTTTTTAACACCTACAAGCAATTCAGGAGAACCGATCTTTTTGACTCCACTAATTGCCTCAAGCAAAACTCTTGGACGTCTTTTAGGCGACAGTGGCCTAGTGGTTCATGTAGGTTGTCTACAAACCGGAAGGTTGGTGGTTCAATCCCCGGCTCCACTGGACCAAGTGTCGAGGTGTCCTTGAGCAAGACACCTAACCCCAGCTGCTCCCGACGAGCTGGCTGGCGCCTTGCATGGCTGACACCGCCGTCGGTGTATGAATGTGTGAGTGAATGGGTGAATGTGAGGCTAATTGTAAAGCGCTTTGGATGGCCATAGGTCTGTTAAAAGCGCTATATAAATGCAGTCCATTTACCATTTTACCATTTTAGAGAGTCTATGCTTTACCTGATCATGATAACTGGACATTATTATCCACGTGAACATGACTGATTCTCTTCCTCAATGGAACGTCAGAGCTTTGTTTTCCAGGGACCGAAACTAATCGCGACACTTGCTTCTCCTGGAAATTCAGCAAGACCATGGCCACCCAACTACCACCACATCGACCCAGTGACTGTGCAATTGACCTTCTCCCAGGCAAAACACCACTTAAAGGCAGCATTTTCCCTCTATCAGAACCTGAGACACTAGCCATTATAAAAATGAATGGCGGACTCCGTCCATGCATAAATTACCGAGGGCTAAACGACAGCTTGGTCAATTTCGATATCCATTGCCTTTATAGTCTAGTAGCCAGCCCATAGAGCCCCATTATGAACCCGGAAATCTTGAGTACACCAAAGTTTTATTGCATGAATGTGAAGTATGGGTCCCCAACATACAGAAACTGCCGGATGCTAATTTGCATATGTTGAGCAATTTGCATAATTTGCATAATTAGCAATATTAGCTTAATTGTCCATTTTGGCTACATATTTTGCACTGTATGGCCAATTTCTACAATAAGTGAGTGGTTTTAGAGGTTTTAGAGGATGCCGATTTCATTTTTGGCATTTTTAGATTTCAAAATGGTAATTCTATAACAGATTTTGATTAATTAAGACACATTTTTTATTTAATATCGGACAAATTTTAGATTATTTTATGGCAAATACAATATTTTTACATTTCAGAATCACAAGAACTCATGCTCTTTTGGTGTAAATGTTGATAACCTCAATTTGTTTACAATTCTTGAGGTCCGGTCATGTTTTTATGCAAATAATCTGTTGCAGTGAGCTGTTGTAGTTATAATAAGTGTGTTGTAAAGCAAGGGAGCATAGTAATTTTAAAGTCGAAATTTTTCTTGCAGATATTTTTATATTCTTATATCGGCTTACAGTTTTTCTCAGTTGCTTAAACACATTTCTTGAAACTATGCCTCATATTCTCAAAACAGTAAACACAATTCCATAACATCTCACCCAATACTCCAAACATCATATTTTCAGGTCAAAATGAAGCTCTACACTCAAAACCATTCACTCTTACTGAAAAACCCAACTTTTTTCTCAGACTTCACACAAAAGCTTTCAAAAACACACACACACACACACACACACACACACACACACACACACACACACACACACACACACACACACACACACACACACACACACACACACACACACACACACACACACAACAACATAGTATTACACACTGGTGCAATAAATTCAAAACAATATATCCAAAACTGGTAAGTTGCTTGTTGTTCTCCTCCTCAAAAACCTTTTCACATGACCAAAAAAGACACAATCAAATGTATGCATTAGCACATTTCTATTCATTCATGTGCTACACAGCACAACTGTATATTAAAAAAAAAATATTCTGCCTCAAGACGGGATTCTTTGTTTTGGGTCAGGCCAGAGAATCTCATCCACATCACAGACTATATTTGTCACGGTCCTGTCAGACATCTGTGCTAGATGTAGGTCTGAGTGCATCTGGCAGGACCGTGATAGTATTATGTTCTGTGTGGGGACATGTGGAATCACATTGTGTGTGTGGCTTCCACATGTTCCCGGTGTCTTGTTGCTGTCGTGATCTTGCCAGACCTTAGTATAGGTTCAGGTCTGTGTTATAGGGCAAGATCAGGGCAGCATTGTGTTTACGTGGGAACACGTGTGTTTCACATCATGTCTGTGTGACACGTGTTCCCAGTGTTTGGTGGCTGTCATGGTCTTGCCTGATCCTGGTTATTATCCAGGTGGGATGTTAGAGGGCAAGACTGTGACAGCATTGTGTTATGTGGGAACACGTGTGTTTTCACATCATGTATGTGTGACATGTGTTCCCAGTGTCTTGTCACTTTTACCCTACCCCCTTATGTACTCGTGTCTTAAGTGATTAATTATGTTCACCTGTTCCCCATTGATGTGCTGTCTTTATTATGCCCTCGTGTCCTCTGTGTTGTGCGCGTGCGTTGTCTAATGTTGATTATCAGAGTCTCCTCGTTTCTCGTGTTCTCTGTTTTCAAGTCCCTGTTTAGTTTGTGTTCTACCACAGTCCTTTATATCATCCTCTGTTTTACCCCCACGTGGGTGTTTCTGTTTATATTTAATAAATCATAGTTTATTTTTGTACTTTGAGTCTGCGTTTGGGTTCTCCTTTAGTTTTCTTATTCGGTGTTAAACACACCGTGACAATATTGATCCTAGCCAAACAGCGAGGGTAAAATATGATCCACCCCTGGCATCCATCTACTAATATGTCTATCTGTATGCAAGGCAATTTGATGTATTTCTTTATTCCAGTAGAATAGTCCAACCGTGTATGCACTCTAAAGTTACTGTACAGAGCAGTCTTACTGTAAGTACATCTATCTGTTTCCCTCCCTGAAGGCTCTGAAGATGGAGGCAACAGTGAAGCCACTCAAATTAGGCTTTACTCGTTGCTCAGCCTCTCTCATAGTCATACCAAGGACAAGGACATGGTCAACTAGAGTGGCTCGAATTTCATCTGAGACTGCTTGTCACCTTGCCCTTCATCTCCCTCCTCCTCTTTCACCACGTCCTTCTCCTCTTCCTCCTCCTTCACCATGTCCTCTTCCTACTCTTTCACCACGTCCTCCTCCTTTCCCTCCTCTTCTGTCTCCTCCTCTTCCTCTCCCTCCTCCTCCCCTACCTATTTCTTCACCATGTCCTCTTCCTCCTCCATCACCACGTCCTCCTACTTTCCCTCCTACTCTGCCTCCTCCTCTTCCTCTCCCACCTCCTCAACCTATTCTTTCATTTCTCTGTGGATCCATTGTTCCAAAGCTTAGTGAACTGATTCATGAACGGCAGGATGATTGGGCAGAAGTTGTGAAGCTACGGGTGAATGGCCTACCTGCAGCTGATGCTCAGTATCACTCCAGGTGTTACAATGCTTTCAGGAAGATATCTATTTACTCAAGTGCAACTGCTAGTAAACCAATTGACAATGGCCATGCATGCTCTTTCGGGATGTGATACGACCTCATATCGTGTCGGGAAGGGAAAGGTGTCTGCACTCTAGGCCATGAGAGTCGTACCTGGTAAGCTTCTCCACTGTATTTGAGAGGCAGAAGGCACAGATTTACAGATCACAAAAGCAACAAGGGCTTTTTTTCTGGCTCTTTACAATCAGAGGAACTTTGTAACCTTGGATGGAGCCTGGTATGAACTTTACCGAAAGCGCAAAAGGCCCCCAGTACTGAAAGCACTACCTCCTACAGAGCGAAATCTGTGCCTTCATGGAAGACGTGCCCACCTACAGGTGCTGCTATGGAAATCAGTTGACCAGCCTGGGACAAGAAGATGGGTTTAAAGGAAGGAGAGGAACTGATTATGCAACTTGCGGACCAACCTGGAAAGCCCTTCTGCCATTCTGGCATGGCCCTAGTGACTTGCAGGACCTGTCCTGTGTGGCATGTATGTATTGTATATTTACAAGTTTGCCGTGGTGCGGAGGTGAAGCCCTCTTGGTTAGCCTTGCGTCTGGCGAAGTTTTAGTTGGGTCCCCGATGGATCTTGTGACTTGGGGACCAACCTGGGCAACCATTATGCCATTCAGCTGTTGCATTAATGACTTGCGAGACCTGTCTTGTATGGCAATTTTGAATCTTTAAAAGTGTCGGGGGGGGGGGGGGGTTCAGCATCACTACAGCCTGTAAACAATGCATCAACATTCACAAGAGCAATCATTATTCTAAAAATGTTAGATTATTTTATTTACCATAAAATAATCTAAAATTATGACTGAAAGTAATAAAAAAATTGACTAAATAAATCAAAATTTGTAATAAAATTAGCTCTTTGACATCTGAAAATGCCAGAAATGAAATCAGCATCCTCTAAAACCTCTAAAGCCACTCACATATTGTAGAAATTGGCCATTCAGTGCAAAATATGTGGTCAAAATGGACGATTGAGCTAATATTGCAAATTATGCAAATTTTGCAATTGCTCAGCATATGCAAATTAGCATCCGGTAGTTTCTGTATGCTGGGGACCCATACTTCACATTTCTGCAATCAAACTTTGGTGTACTAAACATTTCCGGGTTCACCTCGTTGGCTACTAGACTATTAGTCCCCTCTGCTCTGGAACAGTTACGCAACGCCAAAATCTACAGCAAGCTCGACCTTCGTAGTGCCTACAATTTAATTCGTATTCGAGAAGGGGATGAATGGAAGACAGCTTTTTTTACAGCTAATGGCCACTAAGAATATTTGGTGATGCCCTTCGGGCTATCTAACAGCCCATCTATCTTTCAATCTTTCATTAATGATGTGTCGCTTCTCCTGTAAATCCGGTTTATTTCAACCAATTAAAGACGACTTCGACATTCCACAGGGTTTCCAGAAAGTTGTATGAAAAACATCAGATGTTAAGCTAACAATCTGTGGGCGTGACGTTTGAGGCTGAGACTATGTAAAATCTGCCTGTCAATCACAGTTCCTGCATGCACCACAGATCCACCCTCCCCCTTGCATGCGTCACATGCATCCGCCTGAAGTTCACAGGTGTGTTGGATTGAACGCAGCGTGATGGCAGAGAGAACATTCACTAACAAACTTCTGACTACTCCGTTAAAAACCAGAGCTAGGAAAACAACCAATGAAAAGAAGGAAACAAAGATAAAAAGTGACCGTGCCCATAATAAAACTAGGATCAATATCGGACCGGCATTTGAAATGTGGAGGAATCTACGAGATTTTAAAGGGTTCAAGCTGGATGCAGAGCTTGCCAAATTTCTTCTCAGCAGGTAATTGTGCTTTATCAACCATTCATTGTATTTCTGAGTGTTATGTAAGTAATCTAAGTATGCTTGCTCTAAGTATGTGTTCACAATAGTACTAGTGCACACGCACTGACGAGGACGAGCTCAAAGGGAGGTTGCTCGCTGGTAGTGTGGGAGGGGCATGAAATTGTAAACTTTTGAAATCATCTCAATCCTCCAGAGTTGCCAACTGCAGCTTTGATCGACTTGAGGAAAAGTATCCTAGACGTAGTGTTATGCACAACCATGCTACTGTATATAGCAAGCAATTATAAAAGTTTTACACCATAGACTGTATAGATTTAAACAAATATGCTGAATTATCAGTGAATAAGATAGAAAGCAGGCAATGTCGTCTTCCATTGAGCATCATGAGCTGTTTTCATCTTGGAAAACTACTGTTACGGATGTCAGCGCAATCGCTTGAATTCTAACCAGAACTCCATTTCCCATAATTCCCCGCGGCCCACTGATTACGCTCCACTTGTTCCTTATCAGTGGGTCTATTTAACCTGGGACTTACTGTATGCGCACACTCCTTGCGAAGTCTTGATTGCCCCACGTGCTGCAATTCTAAGCGTTTATTCCTTGTGTACACGTGTTTGTTTTCCTTTTGTGACCAGTTTTCTGTCTTTGGATATTTGATTATTTGCTGCCTGCCCTGATCTTGGATTGTATATTGTATTTGATTGTTTGCTGCCTGCTCCGACCTTGGATTGTTTACGTTTATGATTGATATCTGCCTGCCTCGACCCACAGCCTGTCTAACGTTTATGAGTATTTGCTGCCTTATCCTGACACACTTCTGCCTATACATGAATATCAGCTGACGTCACTCACTTGTCTTCCGCCATTTTGAGGACCTGAAGTGGTCGCAAAAGAACTAGAAGCTATGCCTTCAATATGCTGTGAGCATCAAAATCGCTATTTTAACAACACTAAGAAGGCTCAACACACCATGATATTTTGCTCGAAGTATCGCCTATGTCTCTACACGTGAATCCGAGCATTGAGAACATTGTTTGTGAACACGGAGTTAACTAAAAAGAAGGTTTTGAACAACTGACTTTGGATGATTTGGCGTCCGCTCGCCGCCTTCTTCCCAGTCAAGATGTATCGATCTCCAATTGCGACGTAAGGAGGGAGAAGAGTAAAGATTGATGTCTCCTAAAGCTTAGTTCCATAAAAATGCACGAATAATTTGTTGTTTTGTCGCAAGTGAAAAACAATATAGACCTTCTAGTTGAAAAAGGAGCCTCATATGAGATTCATTCATTCGCATTCGGAAATCGATTATTTATGTCTGGCAGAGATGACGAGCGGACACCATAACAGCCAAAGTCAGTTGTACAAAACCTTTCTTTTTAGTAAACTCTGTGTACACAAACAATGTTCTCAATGCTCGCGTTCATGTGTAGAGATCCAGGTGATACTTCGAGCAAAGTTTCATGTTGTGTCGCGCCTTCTTATGTTGTAAAATAGTGGTAGTTCGGTAGCAGCGGACAGCGGCTGGAAGAACGCATCAGGGATCGAGCAACGCTTGCTTAGCTCACCAGGGAACTCACTAACCAGGCAAGTGTTCTAGCGGTCCCGAGGAGTTTGACGGTACCCTCGACCAATGTAAGGGCTTTTTGATTCAGTGTTCCATGTTTATTGCTCAGCAACCCACCCTATACAACACAGACGTCTGTAAAATTTCTCTGGTTTGTTCACTACTCACCAGGAAGGCTTTGGAATGGGCTACGGCGTTATGGTCTTCAGGTGTATTCGACCACTGCACTTATGATGATTTCCAGAAGACGATGCGAGCAGTATTTGAACATCCGGCTGGAGGCCGCTATCCAGGCATCCAACTGCTTGCTCCCCGACAAGGTCATCGCACAGCGGCTAGATTCGCCATATCCTTTTGCACGTTGGCAGCGCAAACAAATTGGGTTGAAGATATGTTGAAGACTTTGTTTCGGCAAGAATTAAATATTCATTTGCAATCTGAACTGGCCTCCCGGGATGAGGGAAGGAGCTTTGACGACTTTGTTGATCTAGCCATTCGTATTGATAATCTAATTCTTAAAGGGTTCAAGCCGGATGCAGAGCTTGCCAAATTTCTTCTCAGCAGGTAATTGTGCTTTATCAACCATTCATTGTATTTCTGAGTGTTATGTAAGTAATATAAGTATGCTTGCTCTAAGTATGTGTTCACAATAGTACTAGTGCGCACGCACTGACGAGGATGAGCTCAAAGGGAGGTTGCTCGCTGGTAGTGTGGGAGGGGCATGAAATTGCCGTGTAACCCACATCACTGAAAGTATTATTTTGAACACCGCACCAGACCACTCTGAAAACATCACCTTTTATTCCATTAAATCTCCACACAACCCAGTCATCCTCGGCTTCCCCTGGCTACACCAACACAACCCCCTCATTTCCTGGACAGACAAACAAATCGTTAGCTGGAGCGCAACCTGCCAAACTACATGTGTGAGTAAACCTTCAGATCTATCTCTTTGCTCATCTCAAATAACCCCTGTGATTTCTATCCCCGAAAACTTCCCCTGTGAATACCATGATCTGGCGATAGCCTTCAGCAAGACCATGGCCACACAACTACCACCACATCGACCCAGTGACTCTGCAATTGACCTTCTCCCAGCCACAACACCACCTAAAGGCAGAATTTTCCCTCTATCAGAACCTGAGACACTAGCCATGAAAATAAAGATGGCGGACTCCATCCATGCATAGATTACAGAGGGCTAAGAGACATCTCGGTCAAGTTTCGGTATCCATTGCCTTTAGTCCCCTCTGCTCTGGAACAGTTACGCAACGCCAAAATCTACAACAAGCTCGACCTTCGCAGTGCTTACAATTTTTCGTATTCGAGAAGGGGATGAATGGAATACAGCTTTTTCTACAGCTAATGGCCACTAAGAATATTTGGTGATGCCCTTCGGGGTATCTAACAGCCCATCTATCTTTCGATCTTTCATTAATGATGTTTTCCGAGACATGCTGAATCACTTCATCATTGTGTATATTGATGACATCTTGGTCTATTCTGTTCACGCTGTTCTACAGTGGCTTATTGAACATCAACTGTACGCCAAGGCAGAGAAGTGTTTCACCAATTATCCACTTCATTCCTGGGTTATATAATCAGTCCGGAGGGGATCACCATGGACGATAAGAAGGTACGTGCAGTACTAAACTGGCCCAAACCTCAATCTGTTAAAGAGTTACAACGCTTCCTCGGCTTTGCTAACTGCTACAGACGCTTCATAAAAAACTTCAGTCTCATCGCCGCACCTTTAACATCCTTAGTTTGAAAAGCCTGTCACAAATTAATGTGGAATTCCGAGGCAGAAAGTGCATTCGAAGATCTGAAATCTCTGTTCACTTCAGCCCTTATTCTTCACCATCCTGACCCAGATCGTCCATTTATTGTAGAAGTAGATGCATCCAGCTCTGGATTTGGTGGGGTTCTATCCCAAAGACAATGCGAACCCCTGAAATTGTTCCCCTGTGCATTCTTTTCGAGAAAGCTAAACTCTGCTGAGCGTAACTATGATGTGGGTAATCGAGAATTATAGGCCATGAAGGCAGCACTTGAAGAGTGGCGGAGAGAGCGCCAAACACCCATTCACCATCTTCACCGATCACCGCAAAAACATAAGCATAAAGAATTCTGTCATTTAATTTAATTTAGAAGTTAACCTTTTACAAAGTCATGCTAAGAAACAAGAAGAGCACTAAACAAGTTCTTGTTTAAAATCTCGAATACCTCCGGTCAGCTAAACGTCTCAACACCAGACAGGCAAGATGTTACAGATGTCAGCACTAACGCCCCTGGTGTTCAGTCAGCGCAATCGCCTGAATTCAAACCAGAACTCCATTTCCCATAATTCCCCGCGGGCCATTGATTACGTTCATAAACGCTCATATCTATAAAGTGATTGTTAGGTGTAGGTTAGTATTAGCGATTTCTCTGATTTATTTCTGAAATACAAGGTTTGGACAAACTTTGTTTTTAAGGCCAATTATTTTTGCTTGTTTTTGGTACTAATATCTGGCAACATGGAAACTAAAAGTTATCAAATAAGACGCATCATTCAGCGCAAGCAGGTTATTGCTGATACTACATTCGGAAAGATAAAAGCAGTAATCATCATAATTGCATCTGTAAGAGTATCAACAATATCAACAACACTATCGAAAAACAGAAAATAACTCTGGTACAAAGATGTAGAAGAATTGGGTTAAAATCAAATATGCCAAATATGTTAAAACACACAGCGTAAAACGGTAAAGCTAATCACAACAAAACATAAGCATTAACCTTTTACAAAGTCATGCTAAGAAACAAGAAGTTCTTGTTTAAAATCTTGTAAAGTTTTTGTTATGTAATATTGCTTATTAAAATTATTACAAAAATAAACATTGTTGCATGAAAAAGTAATAAATAATCCAGCAGTCCCAGTCCATCCCCCAAAACAGAGTGTGTACCCAAAGTGTAAAAAGGTTAAGACATAATATTTTAGGACCCAGGTAAAAATAAAATATGCTTTAATGTACTTAAACCACTTAATTACTAGCAAGTAGCCTACATTTGTAAGTTATGTAAAGTTATGCTACAAATATACTTATTAAAAGTAAAGTTCTACTTGAGCAGTACCAAGTAAAAATACCAGTACCAACTAGATTTTTATTGAAATAAATGATGTCTCAAAATAACACTTAGATGTTCTTAACTTATTTTAAGAAGTACCAAAAACAAATGTGATATATAAGCCACAAAATGAGTGCACGAAAATAGTACATTTACCAAGTGTACTTAAAAAGTGTATTTAAGTGCACTTTTTTCACCTGGGATAACATTTGTTAACTCTTAACACCCCACCCTGGACCTCGGTAATTTTCAAACCCTGGCTGCGGCCATGATTACGCTCCACCTGTTCCATATCAGTGGGTCTATTTAACCTGGGACTTATGCGCACACTCCTTGCAAAGTCTTGTTTGCCCCTGTGCTACAATTCTTATCGTTTATTCCTTGTGCACCCGTGTTTGTTTTCCTGTTGTGACCAGTTTTCTGTCTTTGGATATTTGATTGTTTGCTGCCTGGCCTGACCTTAGATTGTATATTGTATTTTGACTGCTATTTTTGTCTGGAAAAACCGGAATGCTTCACGAGTGGTTTCTTCTGCTTAAGTTGCAGTAAGTAAAAATACTCATGCTTCATGAATTGAATGGTAATCAATATGAAACTCAAAGCACATTGCGTTAACATCAATACTGTCCTACTGTCAAACAATCAACATTTTATTTTCTAACTGTGTAGAACAATCCAACGTGAATCAACCCATATTTCTGTTGCTTAAGATTCAATGAGTGCCGTTGGTAGGAAGAGGCATGAAGAAAAGCATCATAGACTGAATTTGCGAAGTGGGAGTTGACTATTGCTGAAATAAAAGGGGCATAGAAAACCCTCATTACTTAACATTAGCTGGCTTTTTGCTATTCCGTTATTGTTGCATCAAATTTTCTTGTTCTTTTACCTTACGACAGCACTTGCTGATTTTGAGGAATATGGATATGGGTAGATTTATGCTGGAGTTGACGTTTTGGTTGGTCAAAGATTGTGTTATCTTGTGACTGAATGTACAGTTTCAAAAACCTTTCTTTTCACAGACAGGCTTATGCATGCATCCCACAGCCATAATACCATAAACCGGATGACATTTGGATCGATGTGTCCAAAATTACTAAATTACTTAGTCTAAGTTTGCTTATAAAATATTACATGTTACATCCTGTATGCAACTGATAAGCTTTCTAATAGTGGTTTCCTTATAAATCAATTGATTACAAAAAATAAGATTTTGCACAAATTAATTTAATAGTAGTTATGCAGAACTCGTTACTTTTTAAATTATATTTAAAATAAAAATATTTGGAGATGTATACAGATTTAAATGAATGGCAACTTGTGACCTCATTTACAGGACCCCAGATGTCTCTTGCATTTTTTCCCCAGCCTGACCAGCATATCCAGCCCCATCCTGACCAGCAAATCCAAACCCCAACCCAGCCTGACCAGCAGATTCAACACCATTCTGACCAGCAGACCCAGACTGAAGCTCAACAGATTGATGATGATGATGTCATCCTCACTTCTATTTTTTCCCCTCTCCATACCACGTCCAGACTGACTCTGAAGCTCAACAGCTCAAGGTCCAGCCCCAGCAAATTCAGCAGCTGACTGCCAAACCCTCAAAAAATAAAAAACGTAAAGTAAACTTTTTTTGCAGCTAATCTCTTGTGCAGAATTAATTATGGTTTTAATAACCACTGTGTAGTAGTGGACTATCTAATAGGCACACAAAATCTTCGAAACAGTCAGCAGTGCCATGCTGTAAATTTTTTGGATGCAAACTGGATGTTTATTCCATAAACATTAATGATGATTCCAGATTCTGTGAAACCCTGCCTAGTGCATAAGTTGCGGTTTCATATAAATACACAAAGCCTCAGATCAAGTGTAATGGACTAGGTGCACAGATGGCGTCTATTAAATTCCGAGATTTGAGTGTATGCATCAGTACGTCCGGTCTAAGTGTTTATGCACTGCAATTGACAGCATCTAGCTAACCTTGGTAAGTAGAATGAGTGGAATTCGACTTGCTTTCATTACATTGTTTTGTTCCCATTTGTCACATTATAATAACACATACGTTTTCACTCCTGTAGATACTGCGGTATGGGCTCAGTGTTAAATCAAGATCCGTAGGGACAGCTTCAACCCTACCAAAATCACTAGTGTATGTATGTGTGTGCTTTCATAGTGACTGCTAAGTGGTTGAGGAGATTTATAAAAGAAGCTATACCGGTTCCCTTACACTGGACTTGACTATTATACTTTATAATACTTTATAATGAATGTACTGTATTTCTTATATTTCCATATAAATACTTTATGATTGTTTCTAATTGTAAACGTTTCTTGTAAATAACTTCCAATGAAAGTATTTCTAAAATGTTTTCATGTAAATACTCTAGAATGAATGTTTCTTATTGCAAGCTTCCTGTAAAAACCTTCTAATGAATGTATTTCTAAAATATTTTCATTTAAATACTTTAGAATGAATGTTCTATTTGGAATAGTTTCTTGTAAATACTTTATAATTAATGTTCTATAATTTTGTTAGACATTTACTTACCAGAATTGATTAATTAAACAGTATTTTGTTGACATCTTTTACATTATTAAAACGGTAATTATTTTCAAACAACTGTATACACTTATATAAACCCTTTAAACCCCATTCTCCACAACGAGTGCGTTTACATGCACAGAATAAGCGGATAACTATCAAAAATCTGCTTATTATAGAAAACTGTTTTCATGCGTTTACATGCAAATCAATAAGCCGGCTATGCAGACAAATGCGTTTACATGGGACTTAAAGACTTATCAGTTTTCTCGCAGGCAGTGACGTCACCACCTATAGTACACAATAGTCGTTCAAAAAGTCAACGGCATATCTGTCTTAAGCTGGACTGTTGTATCTCTCCTCGTGTCTGCAGAACCTGTAAATGTAACATGAGCTTCTATTTTAACAGTTTCTCTGCCAACTGCTTTTGTCGAGCGGAGACTTTTATGCGTTACTTTGCGCTTACTTCCGCGTGTGACGTTTATCTTTCATACTCGGAGACATGCACACATTGACAAAACCGTGAGAAAGCCAGTTAAGGTGTTTACATGCCACGCGAAATCGGCGTAATGAGAAAAAAACTACCTGTGCCGATCGGTTTTTGCTTACGCCGTTTATGAGCTTTCCCCGATTAAAGAAAACAGTTTTACGCGTTTACATGACCCCACGTGTTATCAGTTTATTAAGCATAATCGGCGTAAATCTGTGCATGTAAACGCACTCAATGAGATGGACAGTTACACGTTATAACTAAGGAAAGTTTAGCATTGCTGTTGCTTTATACACCTGACTCACAGCATGATAGCATTAAGAGGAGGCCACACATAGGAGCACATTAAAAGTAATTTATTTATTTTAATACTTAACTGTATCATTATTCACAATATTATTTATAAAGAATCAATGTTATATGTTGTCAGCAATCTATAATAATGAAAGCGAGGAGTCAAAGATACACATAACATTAAAGCTTTACTTAAGATTAAACACAATAACATTACATACAGACGGTGGTAAAACATAAAATAACCAGTGCTGGGCAAGCTAAGGAAAATGTAGTGAGCTAAGCTACCAGTTACTTCACATTAAATGAAGCTTCACTACATTGAAGCTACCCCCCTGGGAAATGTAGCATGCTAAGTTACATCAATAGTAGCTTGGTACATCCAAGCTACTTTTTTATTTTTAACCAGTTTTATTATGTAATTATTTATTCAGTTTCAATTGATCATTTTGGTAATTATAGTCAATAATGTAGGCCTAGGAACTTCACATTTTGGGGCTGTTTGCTGGACTTATCCTACTCCCAGAATAAAATGCATGTTTGAGCTGCCTTTATTCAAAAACACCTGGCTCTGACATATCTTAACACAAGGGTCTCCAACGTGGGCCCGCAGGCAGCAGGTAGCCTGCACAGAGTCTGTGAGGTTCCGGCCAAAGCACATTCTATTAATAGTTTCAATTGTAATATTTATTACATGTTTTTATATTAGCTTGGCTTGGTGACATAACCCAGTCAGAGGTAGAGCACTAGTCTTCACAGAATGCGAGTGGTAATGAATGAAGGCCGCACAACTCGAAAATACGGAACAAATTCGATTCAAATGACGCGCTTATTCTCAAATTCAGGACGACTTCAGAAATGTTTGGAAAATTGTAGCTTGTGTGGAAGCTACTTCACTACTTGGTCAAAAAAGAGCTTAGCTACTGAAAAGCTATTTGATTTAGAAAGCAGCTAAGCTACCGCCAAGCTCCTGAAAAATGTAGCTACTGCCCTGCACTGACAATAACCGACAAAGGGATGAACTAAACAGGTGTAAATACACAGAGTGTTGAGGGAGTTAATCAGAGACAGGTGAGAGCAAACTAATCAGGACAAATGAGGACAGGTGCAGTCAATACAGGAATAAGTGTGACAGTGCGCCCCCCTCGAAAAAGGCAAGTCCTCACGCCGAGATGATAGAATGGAGAGTGGTGACAAGGGGCGGAGGCTTAGGTGAAGGGCGTGGAGTAGTCGGTGACATGGTCCATGGTGAAGCTGAAGGTGGGAGGAGCCAGGGTGGAACGGATGACGTGACGGGGGAATCCCAGGATCTGAACACCTGATGCGGAAACATGGGGAAATGGGCAACCGGTGACGAGAGGATGAAGGGCCGCGACAACAACATGGTGCAGAAGACACGGAGGCCAGCCGCTGACTCCCAGAGCCGAGGTGCTGGTGGGGACTCGGCTGAACGGGGCGACGGTGTGGTGAGAGAGGGCGACGGGGAGTCCGACGAAGACGTAGGGGTGCAGGTGAGAGGCATAGCTGAAATACTGCAAGTCCGTGTTGGAGGAAGGATGTCGACCGCCGACGGCCAATCTGGAGTCCCGAACGAACCCAGCGTAGTCTGGCGATGATGAGGGAATGGTGAGGGGAGGTGCAGGTGACGGTGTCCATGCTGTGGTGGCGGAGTGGGACCGGAGATCCGAGGCGTGGACGGGAGCTCTCTTTCTGGCCACGCTGACGCATGGAGCTAGCGGCGGAAGCAGAGCCAAGGAGCATGATGACACCAGGGGTGTAGACGGATCCAGCACAGGAGGAGGAATCAGGGTACAGGATGGATGAAGATTTCTGGACGGGACCGGCAAAGACACAAGGGTGGGAATCAGGGTGGGATTAGGATCTGTCGACCACAGGTCTATAAGGTCGATGTCAGCTCCTGGCTCAAAGATGGACTGCTCCGCACGCTCTAGCTCCGGCTCGGTTAAATGTAGTGCATATTAATAAAATTAAATCCCATAAGTGATGCGAACCCTCTTCAAACATCCATGTAAAAATAATCTCCCTTCTGGTTTTAGCCAGCTCACAGTTTCTGTAGATGCGTTGTATGGGAATATCCTCCTCTGTAAAAACACCAAAAATTACACCACTACATCCCTACAAGAAGTAGCTGGCCTTGCACTTGCCAGTAGTAGCTGTGAGTCAACTTTAATTTTAACGTTGCACATTTCATCTACACATTAAACCAACAGCATGTTATTTCACATTCAGAATCAGGACACAAATTCAATACAGAAAATTACAAAGCTGAGAGCAGGCTGATCAGGTAAGTAGGCTCAACTATGTCAGGTTATCAAATGCATAACACTATACACAATACTTTAATCTAAGGACATCCAAATAGATCACCTGTCTCAATTTACTCACTTTCATATAAAAACTGTGAAAGTTTAAAGCATAAGATAGGTACAGGGTACAAAATCAGTACTTAAATATCACTGGCCAATGAACCTTAAAGATAACTGACCGTTCACGGTTTATAATTAACATACAGTAAAAAACAGCAGCCGTCAGAACCATGTTCTGTAGTTTCCATGAAAGCTTGGTGTATGTTAAGATCCTTTATTCGTCATTTTGCAACACAGGCACATCAAAACCACAAATAATAAACCTGATTAACCCCATTCACACAGACCTTTGGTCCCAGAAAATACCCATAAAATTGCCAGACAAGCGTCTGTGTGAACACAAACTCGTCTCGTTAATCTGGGATCGTTGCCGGAAAGAGGACCTAGTCAGATACACGGATAACCCTCTGTGTGAACAAGAAGCTGAACGAATGCCGTAATGGGCAAGTTATGGTTCAGCTCCTTAAAATGAGAGATAACATGCATATAAACATTCACCACGAGAAATGTTGAAAACTAGATTGAAGCAGTTATCAGGAAATGATATATGAGACGCATAAACAATGACGCATGTGCCGTAGTGAGGACGCGCGTGTCATGGCAACATGAAGTTGGTTCAACTCTTTAAAATGAGGGATTTACAACAATGCATGACGAGAAATGTCAGCCAACTGGACTGAAGCAGATATCAGGTAAGTTAGCTCGTTACTTACTACGGAGATCATTCAGCAGCATAAAAGAATATCGCGTCACATGCTCATTTGAGCTATAATAAACGAAAATGCCCGCGCGTCACCCCAACAAGATATATCGTTCAGCTCCTCAAAATGCGGGTTTTAAATGCATATAAACAATCACGATGAGAAATGTCTGAAAACTGTATTAAAAGCAGATATCAGGGAGCTCGTCAAATATCCACTCAGAAGATCATTCACCAGCAGAGAACTGTGTGTTCAAGCGCTCCTTTATAGTCTTATCATAAACAAAAATGCATGCGAGTTGTTTCTGGAGAGAGAAATAAAAAATTATTTGCAAACTTCATACGCTGAGTAGAAGAGAGGGCGGGACTTTCAACAGGTCACGTCTCTTTCTGGGACCATCAGATTCAGGGTAATCATGGCAGTGTGAATGAACAAAAAATCTAACGATTCTGGAAAAATGGAATTTTTTTTATGTTTAATCAACAGGGTCATACAATTATTTTGGCTTTGGATGGAATAACAAAATAAAATACACAAAAAAACAGAGACTCCTGCTACAAGTCTGCATGGTAGTGGTCTTTCTTCCCATCTGGTCACAGACAACATGGACATGGTCAAGAAATATATATTAAAAACATAAAAATAAAGTATTAAAAACAATTAAAATAATATAAACTTTTTCTCTTTTTATTCCCAATCTTATTTTATGATATACTGTAGCACTGCACTTAGCATTTTACATTATGTTTTACTCTGATTTTGTATGTGATAAACAGAATTGAATTTCAACATAAAGAGTCCAGGTGCTACAATGATCTTCTTGCCAATCTATAAAATTCTTTAACAAAGACCTTGGAGAACAAGAAACTTGAAAGTTGGTCATTATAGACCGTTTCATTGGGTGCACGTGCAGTGATGCGATAAGTGTCTGGTCCGAACTTTACTTCCGGTTTCTGTTTGTTTAATGGTCTGGTGCTGAACTGAACTCTTGAACAAATACCTCGTCGAAAATAACCAATGTTTTGGGTTCCTATGTAATCTACGTGTTGTTTATTTTGCTAAAATAAACTAATTCAAAAGGACTTTGTTGTTATTTATTCTTCGCAGAGTTTACCGGAAGTTACGTGATGACCACGAAAGCCGCGTGTTTATTGTTACTGCTGAAACCGTCTATACACCCTCTGTTTCATCTTCTGAAAGTTCACTATTGTATTTATCTGAATCACTTTCCAAGTTTACTTCTGTTCCAGTCAAAACTTGCAAATAACAGTTCTTTGTGTGCTTCGTATTCTGTTGATGGCTTGTGTGTTCTTCTTGGTTAAGTTCTGTATGTAGTGTATTTGAACTCTGTGTAAGGTATTGGTAGTGTATTTAGATGTTGTTGAACTCTGTGTAAAGTTATGGTTGGCCCGTTCATGATGCAATGAATAACAAGTAACGTGTTGCAAAGTTACTGACGCGCAGTAAAGAACGAAAGAAGAAATGCCCATCGTTGTCCTGACTTTTATTTGTGTTCTGTAAAAATTATAGTGCAAACACAACAGTTGGCGACGAGGATTTATTTTTGGATATGATATGAAAACGCTGTCTCCAAGTTTTTTTCAGATGGGCATTTTTTTTCTGGGAGAAGCGTGACGAAACCCGGGCACAGAGGGGTAAATTCAGCGCAAAAACAGTAAATAAAAGCAAAAACAATTAAGTGAAACAAATATTTTTACAATCATCAGTGTATCAAGTAACTCAAAGTATGAATATTTTAGTGGGTTTTGAGTAATTACAGATTTCATAGCCACTGAGTACCAAAACTGTACATTTCCAAGGATCTCTGCTGCCTCAAACTTGCCACAGATGGTAAAAGGAAACTGGATTATTTCAGGATGATAGATATCAGTGTATAAAGTAAACTCAAAATATTAATGTTTTATTAAGTTATGCATGAGTTAAGTTCTGTGCATACCAAAAACAGCATTTCTCAAAAGATCATGCTGCCACAGAAGGGTCAAATGTGTTTAATTGGAATGTTTTATTCACAGCAATTAAAATCATCAAAAAAATGTTTTTTTTTTTTTAAAGATTGGTGAATTATTTAATAATACACATTTACATGAACTTCAATGTAATATTGATGATAAGACACAAAGGAAACTAAACAGAGCAGCACTACACAAGGCATTATATTTCAGATATTCATAATAATAACACAAAACATGAGAACACACCAATTCATAAAATAAGTTTTCAAGTTCTAAGTTCAATTAAATTTGAAGTCTAAACATTTTTTTTATGTTTAATCAACAGGGTCATACAATTATTTTGGCTTTGGATGGATAAACAAAATAAAATACACAAAAAAACAGAGACTCCTGCTACAAGTCTGCATGGTAGTGGTCTTTCTTCCCATCTGGTCACAGACAACATGGACATGGTCAAGAAATATATATTAAAAACATAAAAATAAAGTATTAAAAACAATTAAAATAATAAAAACTTTTTCTCTTTTTATTCCCAATCTTATTTTATGATATACTGTAGCACTGCACTTAGCATTTTACATTATGTTTTACTCTGATTTTGTATGTGATAAACAGAATTGAATTTCAACATAAAGAGTCCAGGTGCTACAATGATCTTCTTGCCAATCTATAAAATTCTTTAACAAAGACCTTGGAGAACAAGAAACTTGAAAGTTGGTCATTATAGACCGTTTCATTGGGTGCACGTGCAGTGATGCGATAAGTGTCTGGTCCGAACTTTACTTCCGGTTTCTGTTTGTTTAATGGTCTGGTGCTGAACTGAACTCTTGAACAAATACCTCGTCGAAAATAACCAATGTTTTGGGTTCCTATGTAATCTACGTGTTGTTTATTTTGCTAAAATAAACTAATTCAAAAGGACTTTGTTGTTATTTATTCTTCGCAGAGTTTACCGGAAGTTACGTGATGACCACGAAAGCCGCGTGTTTATTGTTACTGCTGAAACCGTCTATACACCCTCTGTTTCATCTTCTGAAAGTTCACTATTGTATTTATCTGAATCACTTTCCAAGTTTACTTCTGTTCCAGTCAAAACTTGCAAATAACAGTTCTTTGTGTGCTTCGTATTCTGTTGATGGCTTGTGTGTTCTTCTTGGTTAAGTTCTGTATGTAGTGTATTTGAACTCTGTGTAAGGTATTGGTAGTGTATTTAGATGTTGTTGAACTCTGTGTAAAGTTATGGTTGGCCCGTTCATGATGCAATGAATAACAAGTAACGTGTTGCAAAGTTACTGACGCGCAGTAAAGAACGAAAGAAGAAATGCCCATCGTTGTCCTGACTTTTATTTGTGTTCTGTAAAAATTATAGTGCAAACACAACAGTTGGCGACGAGGATTTATTTTTGGATATGATATGAAAACGCTGTCTCCAAGTTTTTTTCAGATGGGCATTTTTTTTCTGGGAGAAGCGTGACGAAACCCGGGCACAGAGGGGTAAATTCAGCGCAAAAACAGTAAATAAAAGCAAAAACAATTAAGTGAAACAAATATTTTTACAATCATCAGTGTATCAAGTAACTCAAAGTATGAATATTTTAGTGGGTTTTGAGTAATTACAGATTTCATAGCCACTGAGTACCAAAACTGTACATTTCCAAGGATCTCTGCTGCCTCAAACTTGCCACAGATGGTAAAAGGAAACTGGATTATTTCAGGATGATAGATATCAGTGTATAAAGTAAACTCAAAATATTAATGTTTTATTAAGTTATGCATGAGTTAAGTTCTGTGCATACCAAAAACAGCATTTCTCAAAAGATCATGCTGCCACAGAAGGGTCAAATGTGTTTAATTGGAATGTTTTATTCACAGCAATTAAAATCATCAAAAAAATGTTTTTTTTTTTTTAAAGATTGGTGAATTATTTAATAATACACATTTACATGAACTTCAATGTAATATTGATGATAAGACACAAAGGAAACTAAACAGAGCAGCACTACACAAGGCATTATATTTCAGATATTCATAATAATAACACAAAACATGAGAACACACCAATTCATAAAATAAGTTTTCAAGTTCTAAGTTCAATTAAATTTGAAGTCTAAACATTTTTTTTATGTTTAATCAACAGGGTCATACAATTATTTTGGCTTTGGATGGATAAACAAAATAAAATACACAAAAAAACAGAGACTCCTGCTACAAGTCTGCATGGTAGTGGTCTTTCTTCCCATCTGGTCACAGACAACATGGACATGGTCAAGAAATATATATTAAAAACATAAAAATAAAGTATTAAAAACAATTAAAATAATAAAAACTTTTTCTCTTTTTATTCCCAATCTTATTTTATGATATACTGTAGCACTGCACTTAGCATTTTACATTATGTTTTACTCTGATTTTGTATGTGATAAACAGAATTGAATTTCAACATAAAGAGTCCAGGTGCTACAATGATCTTCTTGCCAATCTATAAAATTCTTTAACAAAGACCTTGGAGAACAAGAAACTTGAAAGTTGGTCATTATAGACCGTTTCATTGGGTGCACGTGCAGTGATGCGATAAGTGTCTGGTCCGAACTTTACTTCCGGTTTCTGTTTGTTTAATGGTCTGGTGCTGAACTGAACTCTTGAACAAATACCTCGTCGAAAATAACCAATGTTTTGGGTTCCTATGTAATCTACGTGTTGTTTATTTTGCTAAAATAAACTAATTCAAAAGGACTTTGTTGTTATTTATTCTTCGCAGAGTTTACCGGAAGTTACGTGATGACCACGAAAGCCGCGTGTTTATTGTTACTGCTGAAACCGTCTATACACCCTCTGTTTCATCTTCTGAAAGTTCACTATTGTATTTATCTGAATCACTTTGCAGTAGCATACATTTCTTTTTGTTAGTATATAAAATGTTTTGTTGTAAAGAGAACAGAGAGAAAAAAAATTGATAATACTTGTTTAAGATTTTCTTATCTAAGGGGGGAGGAAACTGTAGTGTATTTGAACTCTGTGTAAGGTATTGGTAGTGTATTTAGATGTTGTTGAACTCTGTGTAAAGTTCTGGTTGGCCCGTTCATGATGCAATGAATAACAAGTAACGTGTTGCAGAGTTAATGACGCGCAGTAAAGAATGAAAGAAGAAATGCCCATCGTTGTCCTGACTTTTATTTGTGTTCTGTAAAAATTATAGTGCAAACACAACACTGTAGACCTTGGATTCCCTCTTTACTCAGGCCCCACATCTCACCTTATATACAGGGATAAGACAACTTTATTACAGACTTTTAGAAACATACTGGTAAGTATAATGCATGCCAAGTGCATACTTGATTTGCTGCTGCAAAGCTGGGATGACACCTTTTTCACAGTGTCTGCACGGGTGCAAAGAGATGTCCAATGTTTTTCCATTTCAGTAATGAGAATCTTCTTCTCCTCTTCAAGCCTCCTTACTGCCATTACCATGTCAAATGCCTTCCTTTTTTGTCTTTAGACCTACAGAGTCTGTAATACATAAAATCAACTTATTTTAAGATTTCTTGATATTCCAGATAATGTAAGAAAATCTTTAAATACTATGTTTTCTTACATTATCTGGTCAAACATAAATGCAAGGTTGTGTGCTACTATGGGACTTATTTCACATTGTCAATGGACTTATGTACATTCCATTGTGTGAAAGCTGCCATGGCCAAATGATGTAATCGGAAAGAACGGCGTCCAAGTCCAGGTTTTCTTCATTGGGAACCATGACGTTAGATTGAACCACCACAGAATTTAAAAGCTTCTTTTCCTCCCTGATCTTTCTGCGTATCCGGGCATGACCCTTGCAGCCAGCATTGTCTTTATAAAGACGTTGTGATCTCCTTTTAATACTGGTGACCAGCTCCTCAATTCGTCTGGCCACAGCAGCAACATCAGAATCAGTTGAGGATGTTGTCCCTGATAGGAAGAGAAGTAGGAAATTTGCTTCTTAATTTCAGATGTATGGGCCAGTGTATTTCCTGCAACTTAGTGGCTACCCTACTGTATAAGGCTTTGTACAGCGCTCTAACTTCAAAAAAAAAAAAAAAAAGGAATCCAAACTGCAACAATCTTATGTTTGGATAAAGATAATAACATGAACAGTCAAATCAAAAAATCGCATGGATTTTCTTACCTCGCATTTGAAGTTGTAGGCTTTAGCATGAAACACTGAAAGAAATGGCTTCATTGAGATCAGATCGTGAAGCTCAGGGCATCTCTCGCCCACTCTTTTGAGGTAAGGCCAAACCTCCCCCCGGAACATATTAAGGGCACAAAGAAGAACACCATGCCGACAAACGGCAAGTTCTAGGCCCTCCTCATCTACTTTGCTGGAAGACTTCTGTGATGTTTCTCGTGCCACTGACCACTGTCCCAGTACGTACGTTTTCGTTATGGACAGCATTTGCCATGTTGACGTTATCATGTGACCTATAACGTAGTAGACTTGTTCGGATTCATGCGGAACCACAAGAACTGACAGGAGGATGACATCACAATACCGCGAGAGTTACTTGAAATCAGACTTCTCCATATGATTTTTGGAATTGCTCTCACAGTGTTGGTTCTTGCATGAACTTGAACAAACCTAATAACAGGCATGAAAACGTATGCGTGTGTTTGAGGGACAGGTGCACTAACACCTGATTGCATCAATAACTTGACAACTCTACTACGGTCTCTGTCAATGTTACAGATATTATATTACACTTTTTTTTTTGGACAAAAATAAGTAAAACAAGCACACTGTAATGTAATATGTATTGTCATATGACAAGTGATTATATACACTTAAGTGAAGCAATGATGCTCTTTTATTTATTTAAAACAACAGGAAACATGAATAAAAAAAGAATGAATAAAACCATCACAATAAATGAAAACGTATAGAAGTGAATACCATATGAAACAAAACTTTATTCAAATGTATTTTTCTAAGAAACTATCACATATTTACTGCCATCTCAACACAGCTGTGACAATTCTACAGCTTTACAGCAATTATATGCTGTAACACCTTGCCAAAATCACAGCATAAATGAGAGGTATTGTCACAGGTAGGGGTGGACCCAGATGTAAATAAGGTCACGCCCCTTTCTCCACCTCGAGGAGATTCCCAAAGCCACCCCAATGACCAGACACACAAGGTAAGCATAAAATTAAAATATACTTTATTTAATTTACTTAAAAATATTAAATAGGGAAGGGGAAACGGGGGACTTAAAATATTGGCCACTCTAGGCTCTCCTCCACCACCAACTGTATCTTCACACAGTCCACTCTCCTCATGTTCATTCTCGTTTTCCTTTCTCTCCACAGGCGGCCACTAAGACACAAAGACACTGTTACTTGGACTTCGAGTATTTCTCACCGGCTCTGCTGCTTACAGCTCTCTGGGTAGGTATCACGTTCACAGTCTGCTCTCCAATTATTCACTCTCGTTCTTCTCTCTCTCCACAGGTGGCCGCTAGGACACAAAGACACTGTTACTGAGACTTCGAGTATTTCTCACCGGCTCTGCTGTTTACAGCTTTCTGGGTAGGTATCACGTTCACGGTCTGTTCTTCAATTATTCACTCTCGTTCTTCTCTCTCTCCACAGGTGGCCGCTAGGACACAAAGACACCGTTACTGAGACTTCGAGTATTTCTCACCGGCTCTGCTGTTTACAGCTTTCTGGGTAGGTATGGTTTTCCTCCGTAGGTCAGCAGAGGGGCGAAGGTCACACACCACCTCACCGGGTCGAGCGCTGCCCTATCTCCACTGCCCGTAGGCCGATCGAATCCTGGACAGGGGCGCCCCTTTGTAGAGACCACGGGGGCGGCGGACCCTTTCGCCTCTGACTCTGTGACAAAACAGACACAGGTAGTTTACACCACGAATATTTCCAATGCTCTACTCACAGTCACTGACAGCTCTTGGTCTGCGTTCCTTCGTACTCCGAAACAGCACACTACGTATGGTAACAGTAATTTCTGAGGTCGTTAGCCTCTCCGTCCTCTGCCCAGTAGAAGAAAATGGATGATGCGGGGCTTCGTCTAATAAGACACACAGCAACCCACAGCAAATACACAGCACCACTCCAACGTGAAAAGCTTATTTAATTGCAAGTCTCACTCACCACACTATAAGTGCAACACAACAAGGGAAGCGCCCGGTGTCCTCCACTGCGCTTGGGCTGAGATAGGGGCGATGGAAAATACGACCAAAATAAGTCTCGTTGTTGTGGATGTTTGGATGTACCTTCTAACGGCTCGCCCACCACACTATTGTAGGGGTAGGGCCGCCCTCCTTCTCCTGGAGGTCTCCAACGGTTACACAGGTTAATTTTTGCAAGTTACTCCACACAAAAAGGATATACTCACGGCGGATAGCCTTTATTTACGTTGTACCAGACGGTCAATTTTCTTCCTGCTTTACTCCTTCAGTATTGGTTAGAACAAAGTTCCTTCTTACCCATAGGACTTTCCTGTCTACTCCAGCAGGTCCACAATAAAGACTGCAACGAGAGAGAGAGAGAGAAACACAGACAGCCACCACGTCCAAAAATGAGCACAGCTCCGTTTCCCAGCACACACTAAGCACAGGCTTGACAGCACAATGCTCTCTTCGGGGTGCTCCTTTTCTCCACTCACGTATCGCCTTTCTTTCACCCCAGGCAGCTCCTGTCTTCTTTCCGCGCGCTTCAAGCGCAGCCCGGATCAACAGAGCCTGCGGGCTCTTCAAAAGGTACGTAGTTACCTCTCCTGCCCTAAGCAGAGGAGCTCTCCCCGTGTCAATCCCCCTCTCGTGCCCGAACTCACAAACTGTGCTTTAACTGCTCTTAAAATACTCCTCCGTGTACTCCAGTTATCCAATCACCCAGCGATCTTCTTAACTATGCACAGCTGTGCTTAATCGGCTGATTACAGCCTTCGCGAGACTGCCGGATGTCCGGTGTTTCTTTTCTCCGGTCTGGGCGGAAACATCCGGGCGGAACCAAACTTTCCCAACTTTTGGTTCCGCCCCGGAAAGATCGTCACCTTGTGACAGTATCACTAAAATAAAATAAATATGTGTTTTCTGCTCATTTTGTGCACGCGTCTGATATATGCGAACTGTTCTCCAGCAGCACAAGCTTTCTCCTCTGCTGTACGAAAAGCAGACGTAAAAAATGAATCATTTAAATTAAAAAAAAAACATAAATAGTAATTTCCTTTTACCTAACAGACTTGCATTAAGTTGTACACGTGAGAGTAAATATTTATTTTAGTGTAACAGGCGAATATGTTTCTTCATGCAGGTTTTCACATCATATTTAGGACTATTATAATGATAATATAGAGAGAAACGATTGTCCAGGAGCTTGATGGCTGTATTTCCACACTTTGACACTTGATGATAAAATGCACAGTAATTAAGGATAATTTTTGGTTATTTACACTGTGTTCTGCAGCAATCTAATGAATATTTGATGATATAATTTGTCGATCCATATCGCGCTCCCATAGTGGACAATGTGACCATGAGACAGTGCTGATTAAATATTAAAAAAAAAGATTTTTGATTTAAGATTGAATTTTACAAGATGTATATGAAACAATAATCACTCAGTACAAGTGCAAATAACACTGCTGGATTTCATAATAATGATAACGTGGATCTAACGTATGATAGTGAAATTAAATGTGTGTTATCAATAATCGTTTTAAACTTTCTTTAATCTGATTTCAGTTCACTTTCTCGCCATCTGTGTCGCCAATTCCCATTAATTGTCTCCAGAATGTGGGTACGCATGGGTCAGAGTTTGCTTACAGGTGCGCACATTCTGCCGTCAAGTTTCTCTTTATAGATCACAACCTTTGCGTGGGAAGTGGCTTACGCACGTCTTTACCCCCGTTTTGTGCGTACGCACGCTTTATAAATGAGGCCCCTGGTGAAGTCAGGGTGCTGATGAACAGCCCTGTGTAACAGCCCTGTGTAACGTATTGAAATCACCCGATTGCTGGTCTCTGGTTGATTGCTTTGCTTTCCCGTGGCATCAATATTCATATGATTTTCATTATGATTTTTAGCAAAGTCACTTTCAAAATGATGAACTAAACATTATATTTTTAATAGGGAAGCACTGAATCCAGATTTTTTTGATTTGGCCGAATCCCGAATCCACTGTTTAAGATTCGGCCGAATACCATACCTACTCGCATCCTTATTCCATTAATACAGTAAAATACATTAATGAAGTAAACGACGTCCAGAGCAGTGTATTTTTCATTTTATTTTATTTTAACTGTAAAAAAAAAGAATAGGCAACATTATGCCAGGATGACAAGTGGGAAAAACTATTTTGACAATTACCATAAGCCTATGCTTACTAAAGTACAAACCAAAACTTTTCAATAAAAGTGCAACAATGCAAAGAAAAGTGTTTTTAATTCCTTTTTTAAAATCAGAATATGTTTGGTGATTTAACTGAAAGTAATGTTATTGAACATTTACTCAATAAACATGGATAGTATGCTGTTTAGTTTTCGTTTATAGCAGTAGGCTAGGCTACGATTAGAATAGTAGCAAAATATTACAAAAAATATTACTGAAGATCACACACATCTCCTGCATTATAATTAAATTAACATAAAACCTCTAACCTTTCACATGAAATGAGAGTTTTCTTTAAAAAAAACAAGACACTCTGCATTAACAGATGACAGCCGGATGCAAGTGTGGGAACGAATGTCCCTTGCAGTACTGAAAAGTCTTTCACTTGGCACACCGATTGGTGGCGCACAGAGGTAGTTCTTTGCTGTTCTTGCCAGCAGTGGAAATCGCTGCTGGTTTGTCTTTCACCACTGAAGAAGATCCTCTCTAAGAGGAATCAAAGGCTTACCAAAAAAGCCGCTTATCGCCACGTCAGCACTCGATGTGTGTAATTAACAGCCGGGTGACGTCGACCAGTGCAGCAGTGCAAGCCTAGGGTTCGGTTCGGTAGAAAAAAAATCTAAGGTTCGGACGAAACGAATCCCGTCAAAAAGCCCAGTATTCGTCCGCATCCCTCATTTTCAGTGATTGGAATAACGGCGTTATAAGTAATTGGCGTTAGTAACTGCGTTATTTTTTTGAGTAACGAGTAATCAAATAAATTACTGTTTCCCCCGTTATAACGCCGTAATCGTTACTGACATTAAAATGCGGCGCGTTACTAAAATTGATCTTACTGTAGTGATTTTCAGCCGCGTATGCTCACTCTCTCAGCCAAACACTGGTTTTCTCTTGTGTGTGTTGTGAGAAACATAACGAATGATGATTGGCTTAATTTCCATCGGTAGCCAACCAGAGGCAGAGTTCACAAAAAGGCCCGCCCACACGCGCAGTCAAAGTCAGAGGAGCTAGCAGCAGTGTTAAAAAGTCTGAGCAACTTGGTCACTTTGTCGCTAGATTTAGCAACTTTCTATCACTTTAGCGACTTTATAGGACAAATCTAGCTATCTTTTCTGGCGTGGTTGGAAACTTTTGTAGACTGACATGAAAATACGCGTCATTTTGTCTTCTCAACGAGCAGCGGTGCTGCTGCTGACTGTGCCCCATCTCAAAGCACTGACATGCAGCCCGGTCATCGAGCATCAATCACTCCGAAAACACCGGCGACAGGGCAAGTACAACAAGCTCAAAGGTAGCGATCGCAAACACGAAGTATAAAGCACTACTTTTCCATTGTTGAGGTGAAAGGCAAGAACCCAGATAGCAATTTTGTTCCGGCCCAGCTCCGGCCCACACAACCAGTTTCTCCTCGGCCCACATACAACGAAGAATGACGGCCCTACAGTGGCCCAGTTCTGAATTACAGACAAGGGCCACACATGGGCCATAACTGGCCCATGTCTCTGCCAGATAATAGCCCATAATCGGCCCAAACCTGGGCCAGAACAGGTTCTAACATCGGTACCAGTTCTCAGCCATAGGTCAACCATATTAAAACCAGCATTTAACCAGAACTTCCAAAACTGAGCCATAACTCAGCCTAATCTTGCCCAAATTATATTAATAAATAAATCACACGAAAAATTACTTTCAAATTGTTTGCCTTTTATTAATCAATAACACACAAGTCAATAACACTACAAAATTGTATGTGTTAAAACTCTTCTAGTATAAACTGCCAGCAATAAACAAAAATACTAGTTTGTTCAAATACATTATTGGCATGAATCCAACACCAACAACTTAAATTACAAAGCAATTTCATCCTTAGTAAACTTACAAAAGTTTAGAACAAACTGATAATAAAAAAAACTTTGTGACAGTTACATTGGTGTGTGAAATGTAGTTTGCCCAAATTACCAGCTATACACAAATACAGAAGTTTTCACTGAAATTAATATATTAGCATGAATTGAAATTTAAATGAATTACCATGGGTAAATAGAAGTTTAAACCAAACTGAACTTAAAAGTTAGTTAATTAGAAACTTAATGTGTATGTGAAACCAACTCTACAGCCAACTTCACGCAAAGATACAAGTTCCAGTTAATCAAACACTACTAATAATCTATGTGTATATGAGAAAGTGTTCCTATTCAGGATTGTCCTCAACAAGAAGTACTGCTTTCCAGCGTCTCTTTTCTTCTCAGCTCCTCTTTCCATAGATGTAAACATTACAGCAGCCCACTGTTATATAAAAAAAAACAGATGCAAATCAATAATTGTTATGAAGCAAAAGCCATATAATAAAGTAATTAAAAGCATAATGATATACTTTAAAACAGACAGTTAGATTAGAAGATGAACCTTTTAGGGTGAACTGCTTCTGTTATCTTCCTCAAGTTGCTTTGGATGAAAATGTCTGCGCTGAATGTCTAAATAAAATTAAACAGCTTAGATCTTAAAGACGTACTTTTCATTTACACTGTAAAAACTATCTGTAATTATGCAGCTGGTTGCCAGTAACTTACTGTAGAAGTTAAAGACTGAAAATGTTTCATGTTCATTTAACTTGAACAAACTGTTGCCAGTAAATAACATAAATGTAAAATCTACAGTAAGTTACTGGCAGCTAGTTGCCAGTAATACCCAGTAATACTGTAATTTCTACAGAAATTTTTTACAGTGTAGATACAAAGCAAATGAGCAAATGAGATACGTTCTAAGCATGTACTTAAAATATATTATATTAATAATATCCCCATTATTATTTACCAAGAAAATTAAGTCAAATCAATATAAATGAAACAGGAGTGAGTAAACATCAATTTATGAGAAGAACCATATACTGCACAACGTCTAAGGTCTTCACAATTGCTGTCATACTTTATCCACCTATGAGAAATTCAGCTTTGCAAATATAATTTTAAAGATTTGTCAAGTATTGATTTTGGAAGCAAACAAATTAACATTAAATTAAATGGTGGCCCTGATGTACTGTCACTAACCTGAATGTCATCTCCTCCTGTCCTGTCAGCATCCTTGTCCCACCTCTTTACCTGAAGCAAACAAAGCAAATGATTAACAGAAAATAATTAGACAGTATTCCATATTCAAAATATTTGTATTTTTACCATTTTCCTTTGTATTCAATAATGCAATTCGGGTAACTAAATTAATGTAAGGGTATCGTCAGTTCTTACTCACTTAATCAATGAAACCACTGTCCAGCCCTCTGTATTTATCAGCTTTCACTGTCACAGAAATCACAGAGCAATCTTTTGATATATAAACACAAAGATGCAAACATGAGCCTCAATATTTAATTTACCTTAATGTGTCTATTGGAATAACACCCCATCATCCTTCTCTTGTCCCACTCCAGAGTCTTCATGTCTTAATGAACTCAGACCTGATAGACTTTCACAAAAAATACAATTAAACATTACAGAAATACATTTTAAATATATATATTTTTTAAATAAATGTTCTTCTAACATCAGGAAGACCAGATAACCAAGTTCGATTACTTCATTATAATATGATCACAGTAATTCTTAACCTTATAGAAAACAGCTAATTTAATATCAATTTATGTCACACGGACAATATAACGCACTACATTACACATGAATCACGTAAACGTTTGCATCCCTTTATACGTTTGTTAGACATTTAAACAAAAAAAAATTTATGATTGAAAAAGTTTAAATATTTAAGTTCAGGTACTTACTGGTTATCTTTCATCCTGCTGCCTTTGAAATCCGTGTCCGTTATGATTGATTGACACGGTGTAACTGCTTCTCCTGGCGGTAAACCCGCCTATTGGTTAATTTGATTGGCCGCCGCTCGGCTTGCGTTAACAGGAACTCTCGTCTTCTGTTATGTGATTGGCCAGTGGCACTCGCCTTTTTTGATTTGATTGGCCATCTCAATCATTTTTGACAAGTTGTTCGACGTAATGCTGCGTTGGAGGAACTGACAAAAAGATGACGTTAAAATACCGCGAGAGCGATTTGAAATCAGAATCCTGCCCATGATCATTCGAGTCCCTCTCGCAGTACTTTGATGTCATCCGCGTGTAGGTTCTTGTTGCACTGCATAAATAAACTGCGCATCCTTAACGTAACGCGAAGGTTAACTGACACAATGATTTGATATTTTTTAACACTTCGGCAGGCAAAAGCACAGTAAAACATATCGTGTATTTCTAACATCTGATTGTACACAATGATAGTTTTACTCAGTCATTGAAGTCAAAAATCTTCAGCAGGAATAAACTCCTGCTACAATGAAATTCGCGAAAAAGCAACTTTAAATCGAATCGATCCATGGCGTGCTTCTCAAAGCAACGTTATCAAAAATATTAAATTCAGAAAAAAAATATTCTGGAAGTTCAGGGTCATTTGAACAAAATAATCTTGACATGATCTGAAGGCATGTTTATGTGATTAAAATGTAGACAAACATGTCCAAATATATTAGCTTCTTTTAATACAAAACTAACATTTTATTTAATAAAGTTTAAATTAACATTAAGATTAAGATAGCCTGAAAATCCTTCAATTCTTAGTTAATCACAGTATTTCAAATGTGGCTTACAATCACTAGACTGATCTGGGCCAGAATCACTACACTGATCTGGGCCACATACCTCCCACCCACAACTGGCCCAAATGGTATCTGCCATCATGGATCCAGTGCCATCATTGCCACACCTGGCCCATACTTGGCTGACATGTTGCATGCCGTTGCCGGCAGCACGCCAGCAGTGCCATCATGAGGCCACATTCGGGCCGACTCCGTCTGCTATCTGGGAATGTTTGTGTAATGTGCAACTTATGCCCATGAAGAAAAAGTCTCTCCACGCCTGTGGCAAGTAATTCTGATCTAATAAAGCACCTCACATCGTCACATGCTGCCACAAAATTTGTGATTTCTCTTTAGTATCCATTTTATTAATTTAACATATTTAATTTAGTAAGGGGCATTCAAGTTATTTGAAATATATATTTTTTTTAAGTAACGCAGTAATTACTTTTTCTGGTAATTAATTACTTTTATAATAATGTAACGGAGTTACTAACTCAGTTACTATTTGTGAGAAGTAATTAGTAACTATAACTAATTACTTTTTTAAAGTAACGTTCCCAACACTGCTCATTTTTATGTACCTTGCTGCGCTCTTGAGTCTATAGTGCTTATGGTTCCCATCAACAGAGGCTGCAAGCATGTTTGGGGTGCATGCTGGGCAGTTAAAGTGGTCTTCTCGAATGACTTTGTCCACTTCAAATCGGACAGCCTCCCACTCCAAAAAGCTTTTGAAGCTGTCTGCTATGATCTTTCCAGTCTGTTTCAAAAGAGTACAGTAAAAGAGAAACAGATAAAACACTTTTTTTACCATTTTAACATTGAAATAAGAAGATGCACTTAAATAGAAAAACACTGGGATGTGTGAACTACTTTTGTGACCTCTTATAATTAAGGTCTGAATTTACACATGTGAATTTACACATCTTTTCCCTAAACACGGCCAAAGCAGACAGTTCGTTGATCTAAAACTGCATGTGGCTTGGCATCCCTCACATTTCTACTCTGGAAAGTTGAGATCATATCGGCCTGGGAAAAAGAAATAAATATATTACTAGCTTGGTTTACATTAAACTTACTGCATCTGACCCCGGATTTCCACCGACTGCGGAACGGCTGCGGATCCGCTGCGAACGGCGGCGGAGTCAATCGGTTTCCATTCAAGTCAATAGCCGCTTTTGCACTATCGGGCCTGTGCGAGCCAGGGCTTCAAACGGGCCTCACGGAGCCAATAGCCTCAGACCTCCAGCTGGGTAGCCAAAATCACAACGCGTTTGCATTGTCAAGCCAATAGCGCTGCAGCGCTTCAGAAAACCCCGCCCTAAATACGCCTACCTGGATGTAACGTCACACAACTCCGCCTGTTTTACCGTGAGGAAGTCACTTCAATCTGACAGGAGACGGGAGTGATATCGCATCATCATACAACAAAACATAAAGAACATAACTGAGGCGGCTGTTTGCACGGTGAAAGCCAAGATGAGAAGATAGAGATGTTTGCTCCATCCGCGGTGTTACTCTTGAAGTTTATGTTGGCTGCACACGAGCGATCTCACGACGAGACAATATCAGATCAATAATAGTTAACTTTATGAAGTAGGATAATTACAAATTAAGCTTTCATCTACCTAATGTGCCATAATACTATATACACGATATTTTAAAGAATATCACGAGTCCTAGTTTTACATTTATGTAAAATAATTTTATTTTAAAATACAGGTATGCACGTGTCTCTAAATATGTAACGTTAAGTTTGTAATTATAGTTCTATGGTGATGTAAACATACTTACACATTAAAAGAGGTGTGATATCTTTAATCATGAAAACGTTAATAGTTGAGCATCACATGAAACACAAGGTAACTGTCTAATAGCTATTTCAGTAATGTGTCAATCAATAAATACTTGTCTATAAAGTGTCATGACTGCTGGGTGATCGATGGCTGTGTGATCTGTGTGTGTGTGTTGTTTACCTGTGGTGCCGGTTCCTCGTGTATTCACTACTCCGCCCCCTTGTTTCGGTAATTGTTCACCGGTGGTGTCTCGTTTACCTTTCCCTTTATATTACACGTAGTCCTGTCCTTCGTTGCGCGCTCATTGTTTTATCACAGTCCTGCTGCCCTGCCTTGTCTTGTCAGTCGCTCTCTGTCTTCTCCTCTGATTACCCCAGGTTTGGTTTCGGCGTTCGGGGACTCGTCTTCACCCGGACCGCTCGCTTGTGGAGTACTGGATTATTGACTTTGTTTGTCTCTCGCTACAGCTGGTTCGCTTCGTTTTAAGGCGGTATACCAGCTGTCTCCTTTTCTCTCCGGTTTGCATCATCACCCGTGAGTGGAGTACACCTCATTACCATTGTGGATTATATTGACTTTAACGACTGTTGTTTCTCGGAACCGCTGGTTCGCTTCGTTTTTAGGCGGTGACCAGTGGGTTCCGGGTGGCTCTACTACATCAGGATTTCACAGTGGATTACCCGTCTGAGAACTTGGATTTCCATCTTCCATCTCCGCCTGTCATCCACCTTCAGGGCGGCGTGTATCATCCCTCTGTTGCGTGTGGTGACTGTGCTGGCGTTCTCGACGGAGTGCGTGGGTGGCTCTCTCTCTCTCTTCGGATCTGTACTGGACTATTGTGTAACACCGACTCACTCTCTCCTACTGTGGGAGTGCTTCATCCCCACATTAGTGATTTCACCAGAGTGAGTCAACGGGTGTGTGCCGTGTGTGGATCTACCAGTGACTTTGCTCTCCAGTTCTCTATATTTACCCTTTTCTAAATAAATCATTAACTTGCACTTGACTCCTGAGTTCATTTCCTGACAGATGAGCGCGCCAATAATGGAGTCAGCAAGTTTTGAAAGCCTGGAGGTGCAGACCGCCCTTCACCAGCAGGGGGCGGCCATCGACCAACATTCGTCGTTATTGTCTGCTGCTGCCAGAGATTTCAGCATCCTGTCTGAGCAATTGAAAGAGCTCAGCAACCGTTTGGATAAAGTGACTCCTCACCATGAAGCCCCAACCTCATCCGGAGAAGCCGCTTCATTTGAACGGGAGCCACACACGGCAACACCCTCCACCTACGATGGCGATCCTAACACCTGCAGATCTTTTCTACAGCAGTGCTCTCTCGTCTTTGCTCTCCAACCCCGTCGATTTTCTTCATCCACTTCCAGAGTGGCCTATGTCCTGACGTTACTCACTGGAAGGGCGAGAGACTGGGGTATGGCCGCCTGGGGGGCTAAAGCTCCTTTTACATTTTCGTTCGAGGCTCTGGAGGAAGAGATGCTAAAGTTGTTTGACCGCTCACTCAAGGGAGACATGGCAGCGGCTGAGTTGGTGAGATTACGGCAACGTAATGACTCTGTTACTGATTTTGCTATACGTTTTAAGACGCTCGCTATTTGCTGCAACTGGAACGACGCGGCATTAAGAGCACAATTCCTCGAGGGTCTCACGCCAGGTATTCAAGACGAGATTGCACTGAGGGAGCCACCCACGTCACTGGAAGCTGCCATCGATCTGGCTCTGAGGGTCGAGTCTCGCCATCGGCAGAGAGATCTACGTCGCTCATTTCGCCAGCTGATGTCAGAACCAGGGGAGATCGCTTCAGAGACGCCCTCCGAGGAGCCTATGCAGCTGGGCAAGTTCCGAATTTCTGCTGGAGAGAGAAGTCGTCGGCTGTCTAATGGCCTCTGTTTATATTGTGGCAAGCCGGGGCATCTGGCGGCCACCTGTCCGGTAAAAGCTCACGCCCGCCGATGAACCTGGGAGTCTCGGTGGGCGCATCGTCATTTAAATCTCCCGTAAGCAGCACCACACTACCTGTCATTATTAACTCTTTCTCGTCACAGGCGTTGCTGGATTCCGGTGCGGAGGCGTGTCTTTTGGATGCTGGGTTGGCCAAGTCCTGGGGTATTCCATTCATCCCTCTCTCCTCTCCTTTGTCTGCCTGGACATTGAAGGGCCAGCATATGGCTGTGATCACGCACCGCACACCCCCTGTGAGTTTGTTTGTTTCTGGCAATCATCGTGAGGAGATTGAATTTTACATCTTAGAGGATTCACAATCGCCAGTCATTTTAGGTCATGACTGGCTATCCAAACATAATCCTCACGTTGATTGGCAGAACAATGTTGTGTTATCTTGGAAGTCTTCGTGTTATGTTTCTTGTCTTGGTCCTGCTCCCTCTCTTGTCTCTTGTTCTGTCTCGCAGGTTCCGGCTATCGATCTCTCAGGGGTCCCGGCGGAGTACTCGGATCTGTATCAGGTTTTCAGTAAGTCCCGGGCTACTTCTCTGCCTCCTCATCGGTCGTATGATTGCGAGATCAAACTACTTCCCAACACTTCTCCGCCTAAGGGTCGTATATTTTCCCTAGCTAAACCAGAAAGAGAGGCTATGGATAAATACATTAATGACGCTCTTAAAGCCGGTCTCATTCGCCGCTCCTCGTCTCCAGCTGGTGCTGGATTTTTCTTTGTAAAAAAGACAGACGGGTCTCTTCGTCCGTGCATTGACTATCGAGGGCTGAATGACATTACTGTTAAGAACAAGTACCCCTTGCCATTAATGTCATCAGCATTCGAGTTATTACAGGGAGCACGCGTATTTACCAAGTTAGATCTGCGCAACGCTTATCACTTGGTACGTATTAGAGAGGGCGATGAGTGGAAGACAGCCTTTAATACACCTTCTGGACACTGGGAATATTCCGTTCTGCCGTTCGGTCTTTGTAACGCTCCAGCTGTCTTCCAGACCATGGTCAATGAAGTGCTGGGTGACATGATTAACAGATTTGTCTTTGTGTATCTCGATGACATTCTCATCTTTTCTCCCTCCATGCAGATACACACCCAGCACGTTCGCATGGTTTTACAACGGCTATTAGAGAATCAGCTATTCGTTAAGGCGGAGAAGTGCGAGTTCCACAAGAAGTCGGTTTCGTTTCTGGGTTTTGTCATTGCCGAGGGAGAAATTCGTCCCGATCCCGCTAAGGTTAAGACGGTTGCCGATTGGCCAGTACCCGACACTCGGAAGGAGCTTCAGCGATTTCTAGGGTTCGCCAATTTTTATCGGCGTTTCATCAGAAATTTTGGTCAGATCGCTAAGCCTCTCACCGCTCTCACTTCACCTAATGTATGTTTCCGTTGGAGTAGAGAGGCTCAGGAGGCCTTTGATGTGTTAAAAGCCCGGTTCATCTCTGCGCCTGTCCTCTCTATTCCCGATCCGGCTAAACAATTTATAGTGGAAGTGGATGCATCTGATGTCGGGGTAGGCGCCGTTTTATCACAGCGATCGTCTATTGATGGGAAAGTACATCCGTGTGCTTTTTTCTCTCACCGGTTAAACCCAGCAGAACGTAATTACGACATAGGGAATCGGGAGCTGTTGGCGGTTAGACTCGCTTTGGGTGAATGGCGTCACTGGTTGGAGGGAACCTCGGAGCCCTTTCTGGTCTGGACGGATCATAAGAATCTTGAATATATCCGTTCGGCCAGAAGACTAACATCTAGGCAGGCTCGTTGGGCACTCTTCTTTGATCGTTTCAACTTCACCCTCTCGTACCGGCCTGGCTCGAAAAATACCAAACCTGATGCTCTCTCCCGTCTGTTCGAAAAGTCCGATTCGGAGAGGACGGAGACCATTCTCCCGGAGGGGAGGGTGGTCGGCGCCCTCGTATGGGGAGTCGAACAGCGGGTGAGAGAGGCCGGCCGGGAGGGGGAAGTTCCGGAGGGGTGTCCAGCGGGTCGCCTATGGGTTCCTAAGCGGTTACGTTCCGATGTCATCCGGTGGGGTCACGAATCCAAATTTGTCGGCCACCCAGGTATTCGGAGAACGTTGGCTGCCGTCCGTCAGCGTTTTTGGTGGCCTTCTATGTCCATTGACGTCAGACAATTTGTACTAGCCTGTTCGGTTTGTGCTCGTAATAAAGCATCTAGTTTACCACCCGCTGGTCTGCTTAAATCTTTGCCCGTGCCCTCCCGCCCCTGGTCTCATATAGCCCTTGATTTTGTCACCGGCTTACCCGCATCTAATGGTAACACTGTAGTTCTAACTGTGGTGGATCGTTTTTCGAAGGCGGTTCATTTCATTCCCCTGCCCAAGCTACCTTCTGCAAAAGAGATGGCTCAGGTTTTGATTAATCACGTTTTTCGGTTACATGGTATTCCGACTGACGTAGTGTCAGATAGGGGTCCTCAGTTCATCTCTCGTTTTTGGCAGGAGTTTTGTAGACAAATTGGCGCCACGGCCAGTCTGTCTTCTGGTTATCACCCGCAGACCAATGGGCAATGCGAATGGGCTAATCAGGATCTCGGTAGAACGCTCCGCTGTCTGTCGTCACAATATCCGAATTCCTGGTGCGATCAGCTCCCGTGGGTTGAGTATTCTCATAATTCTCTTCCCGTTACGTCTACCAATTTGTCCCCGTTTGAACTTTCCATCGGTTATCAACCCCCCCTGTTTCCATCACAGGAGCCCGAGGCAGCGGTTCCGTCTGCGTTAGCTTTCGTACGCAGGTGCAGACGCACCTGGAGGAGAGCTAAGACCCTGTTAGTATCTAATTCCAGACGAACCAAAGCTGCAGCTGATCGTCATCGGCGACCTCCACCCTGTTACGTTTGTGGTCAAAAGGTATGGCTTTCTACCAAGGATCTGTCTCTCCGTGAGCCTTCTCGTAAGCTGGCTCCGAGATTCATTGGGCCATACAGTATTTCTAAGGTCATTAATCCGGTGACGATAAAGCTTAAGTTACCTCTTTCTCTTGGTCGGGTTCACCCTGTTTTTCATGTATCCAAGGTTAAACCTGTGATGTTTGCTCGCTATAATCCTCCTGTCTCTGCCCCTAATCCCCCCGCCCCTCGTCTAGTGGATGGTGCCCCTGTCTATACTGTTAAGAGGTTACTAGACTCCCGCCGCAGGGGCAGAGGATTTCAGTATTTAGTGGATTGGGAAAGATACGGTCCTGATGAGAGGAGCTGGGTTCCGGGTCGGGATTTGCTGGATCCTGGGCTAATCGAGGACCTCCGTCGGCGACAGGGTGAGTCTCCCGGTCCGTCTGGTGCCGGTCGTGGAGGGGGGGCTACTGTCATGACTGCTGGGTGATCGATGGCTGTGTGATCTGTGTGTGTGTGTTGTTTACCTGTGGTGCCGGTTCCTTGTGTATTCACTACTCCGCCCCCTTGTTTCGGTAATTGTTCACCGGTGGTGTCTCGTTTACCTTTCCCTTTATATTACACGTAGTCCTGTCCTTCGTTGCGCGCTCATTGTTTTATCACAGTCCTGCTGCCCTGCCTTGTCTTGTCAGTCGCTCTCTGTCTTCTCCTCTGATTACCCCAGGTTTGGTTTCGGCGTTCGGGGACTCGTCTTCACCCGGACCGCTCGCTTGTGGAGTACTGGATTATTGACTTTGTTTGTCTCTCGCTACAGCTGGTTCGCTTCGTTTTAAGGCGGTATACCAGCTGTCTCCTTTTCTCTCCGGTTTGCATCATCACCCGTGAGTGGAGTACACCTCATTACCATTGTGGATTATATTGACTTTAACGACTGTTGTTTCTCGGAACCGCTGGTTCGCTTCGTTTTTAGGCGGTGACCAGTGGGTTCCGGGTGGCTCTACTACATCAGGATTTCACAGTGGATTACCCGTCTGAGAACTTGGATTTCCATCTTCCATCTCCGCCTGTCATCCACCTTCAGGGCGGCGTGTATCATCCCTCTGTTGCGTGTGGTGACTGTGCTGGCGTTCTCGACGGAGTGCGTGGGTGGCTCTCTCTCTCTCTTCGGATCTGTACTGGACTATTGTGTAACACCGACTCACTCTCTCCTACTGTGGGAGTGCTTCATCCCCACAGTAGTGATTTCACCAGAGTGAGTCAACGGGTGTGTGCCGTGTGTGGATCTACCAGTGACTTTGCTCTCCAGTTCTCTATATTTACCCTTTTCTAAATAAATCATTAACTTGCACTTGACTCCTGAGTTCATTTCCTGACATAAAGAACTTCCTCGAATAGCTGAATAAGACTGAAAATCACTTTACTTGCATCTCAAAACGTTTGAGAAATCATTAGAAAATATACTCATTAAGAATCAACTCTGAATATACACAAGTATTTAAAAAGCTATGTTACAGTGGTTAAGTTAATGATGGTTATATTTACCATTTTGTTGCATACCATTTCTGTGTTTCAGATGTGATCCTTATTAATTTTCATTTTCAATAAACTGACAAGCAGCCGTAGTAATAATAGCGCGGTACTTTATTTACATATGAAGTTTATATCAGTGCACAAACAGGTGTATTTAAAGACATCTCCTCCGGACGGATTTTAAGATCCATGGCTCCTGTCGTCTCATCATCATCATCTTCGTTTCGTCTCCTGCTCTTTCATCTGTTGCTGTGTCTTCTCTCATATACTAAATAAAAACTCCTGGATGACAAACTGAAAGCTTTATTTTTCTGTAAAACGGACACAAAAGAAAGCAGCACATGTGGTGTTTTGTATAAAGGGTTTGTAAATACACGTACAGTATACCGACATATAACGTTTGCTACATTCATATAAGAGTCAAATTAATCTCCAAAATGCCAGAAAGCATCGCTATGACTAATATAATAAAACCATGGTTACTTTTTCTAAGGGCTGACTAAATAATTCAACAGAGATGACAATATAACACAAAAAACACAACAAACACCCATGTAAGACACTTATGCAATCGTTAATTGTATTGTATTTTAAGTGTTTTGTATCCAAACGTTATGTAGCATTAACTCACCGACTGTAGATACCATCGTGACTCGAGTGATCGCTTCTCTAATACATGGACGAGGAAATGATGATCCAACACACATCTTTAATTTCTCAGTACTGTTGCACTTTAAACACTTTGTTCTGTGCCCGAAACTTTATAAACTTCTCCCGAACCGGTAGCGGTGTGCGCCGGATCCTTAGCGTGGCGAATTCGGCGTTGTAACACGTCTTTGTTTTTTTTACATATGCAGATCATTTTCTTCAGTCTGAAGTACAAACATAGCAGGCATCTTCCGTTAAACAGTAAATTACTGGTGATCCCAATTATTTTTTTAATAATATTTTTTTAATTAAGTTTTAAATCTGCAGACAGATGGTTGCGCATCTTGCCAGAGACTCAGATAAACTCCGCCTTTGACCTTTACCACTCCCCTAGCCCCGAGAAGCCTGCTCTGGCCCAAGGAATTCGGCGGGCCAGAAAAGCCGGGCCTTAAGCCCCAACGAAGCACCAGTGAAGCACGATCATGCCCCGGAAGTGACAATGCAAACGCCACAGGCCTCGGCAGGCACTGGCACGCCCGCTTGAAGCCCGATAGTGCAAACACGGCTATTGTGTGTATTTCCACTAACTGCGCTCCGAATCCATCACACCTCCGGCCGTCCGCAGCCCTCCGGCACAAATACGCAGAGCTTCTATTTTTGATGGATGCCGGACAGCTCCGCAGGGCGGAGCCATGACTTTATCGCGTGATCATACCTGAATTCACGAGAACTCGTGTTTTTTTTATTAAATCTTTGCAATACAAACATTAAAAACACACACAAATAAAGTCATTAATACAGAAACAACAAATAATAGACAGGAACAGAGCCAGGGGGAGTTTCAAATAAATACATTAAAGATAGATCATATATAAATGTTTTAGCAGCCTTCTTATTTTTTGAATTTTGGATGGATTTGATGTACTGCTCTGTCTACGCGAGATCTCGTGTTGTGATCTGGGCTGGTTTGTAAAAACGTCATAATTCAACGGCATAATGGGCAGAGACAGAACTAGGTATCGCGCGATCATCACATGAATTTGCGAGACCTCATGGGTCCTCGTCACTTCAGCACGCAGCCACTCTGCAACAAAAACGGAACTGGTGGGTATTGGCGGACGGCGGAGTGCGGAGACGTAACGCAGCGGAGCTCATCTGCAGCCGCTCCGCAGTCGGTGGAAATCCGGGGTGATATTCACATGAATAAAAACTCAGCTTAAGATTATGAATATCTGTGTTTGTTTCCATCAACCGTGTAAAAATTACACTAAGTCTTTAATACTAGGGACTAAACAAATGAACTAAGGCAGGGACTGACAAGATTAATAATCACACAACTAGACAGGTAAGGGGCTGAGACAGGAACATGAACACATTGCAGGTAGAAATAAAGGAGCACATAAAGCACAAGATCACAAAGTAGACAAAGAGAACACAGAAAGAAACACATAGAGCAGACATAATAGATAGTGGAACAGAACAAGACAGTATATTACATCATGTCAGATGGGTGTGTTTTAGAAATTGCTGATCTACTGGATTATAACATATAAGTATGAAATATGGTTATTGTGATCAGGGATATGGATAGTGTATAGACATACTGTAGGGTATGATCAGGCTTTAGCGGAAGTGATGCCCCATACCCAAAGTTCTCCTTACCATTCATTGTAACCACAGAAATGGGTTTTCCAGTTATGACACTTAAACTCTGAGGACAACTACATATTCTCCATGGCATCTCCAAGGGTACAAGACACACTTGATAAAAATATACATTTATGAGAATAGCTATAGGATAGAAGATAGAGACCAACATATGTATTTACTGTAAGCTTTAAAAGACCAGATATTCTTCATGGCTTCATTGCCTGATCAGAAATTATTTTTTATTGTTTTAGTTTGCCAGGTGATAACTGGAATTAACAAATGAGAAAATGTGACTCTCAAAAACTAAACTTACCACACTGGGTAACCTTCTTCACATGTTGTGGAAGACTTAAGCCTTGTGGATGCTGATGTCACAACGGGCACAGAGTAAGGGGTGTGGTCGACAGTCACAACAGTGAATCATAGCTGGACTGAGGTAACGTTTCTGGCAGACTGGACTTGCCACATGCTGCTTAGCACCATTTTTTCCACCAACCGGGGTCTCACTTTCTCCCACCACCCTGAGACAAGACTTTTTCTTACTGATCAATCATTGGAGGCTTGCGGTGGTGTTTCTTGGTCATCTAAATCTTCACCCAGCGAGCGCTTTATTTAAAAATCTATTTAAAAAGAACAGGTTATTAGACAAAAGAGTATATCACTGAACAACATTCATTCTGTAGTTTGTAATAACTGTGTTATCATAGTACTAATCTACAAATATGGAATGCGTATTATAACACAGTCTCACCCCATTTCGTCAATATTTGACGACACTTGACCATTCGTCATATGTTGACGTTGTAGGACAGGTGGACAAGTTTTGGTTTTGGAGCTGGACCATAAAACAATAAAAAACACATTCTGTGTCTATTTTTGAGAGACGTGTTGTCTCTCTCCACAGGGGTCACGGATACCCAGGAACTGATCTGTATTTCACCCCCTCTCTCTTCTCCTTTAAGGGTTTGGTTACTGGAAATATACTAAACACATGTAACATTGGATATATCATATGTTGTGATGCTACAAAGGTTTCATCTTCATGTTTGGTTTCGTTTTAAAGGTGATGGTGCGATGGTTAAAAAGGTCTAATTTCTATAATTCTAAGAGAAAGTGTATCAAAGTTTAAACTTAAAGACATAATCTGTACTCCTGCGAGGGGTGTCACATCATGAGAAGCTCTAGATTACAGATGGTTAACAGTCACATTTGGTGCTCCTCTTCAGGTCACGAGAACCGACCAACCAAATCCTGTTTTGAGATTTTATTATTCTTTGTCTCATTCTGTGTATATAAGGTGGCTTGGCAAGAGACTCTGGGAAGTATTCTTTAGCAAGAAACTTCCCCACACTTTGTGTGTGTGTATTCAAACATTATGGGAGAAATCTTTAACAAGAATCTTCCTACACCATTTTGGGTATATTATATTCATGATAGAAGTACTCTGTAGCCAGAGTGTCTATTGCCAGGTATGACTTTGTAACTGTTGATCATTTTAACGAATTGGATTTGAATCATATTCAATGATATTCTGTCATTTATGTTTGAAGCTGGAACCTGCCTGGTATAATAAATTGTTACATTTGTTTCATCTGAATTCTTCAGACATTGTATTGATTTATTTTAATTCTTTCAGAAATTATTATTTCCAGTAGATTAGAAGGAGTCTGGTATTACCGCAAAATAAGTATGTCAGGATATGATCACACTGGTTTTTTGATGTTGAATGGAGCAGGTAGCACATTCACCAGGATTCTCAGATTTATGTCTATCACCTGACTTAGCAAGTTGCATGATCGTGACTAAAGTAACTATTTTTATGATCGGAGCAAGCATGGGGCGGCCAGACATAAAAATATTAGTTTACCCGGCAACCTCTGACTAAGATCAGAACTGGCAATTTTGTGCCCGTGAGATGTACGCAAACGGCCGGCGTATATCCTGTGCGATATCGGGTCCCTAATGAACGAATAATTAAGACTATGGGAATTTATAAATAATCAAACATCTAAATTATGATCAACAGATAATTGGAATAATGCACAAAATTCTTAGTATATTAAATTGGAGTCAGATTATAATTTAAACACAGAGATCAAAGAAAATAATTTAATCATGATATGGAATTATTCTTCTAGAAGCGCTGAGGAAGGAATGAATACGAGACCCCTTCACCCACTCCACTTGTATCTGTCGTTGGGCTTGTGGGTGGTACCTTACAACGTGAAGGGTATACCTTTCGCGTCATTTTTTGACGAACTGGGGACTTCAATACTATTACGTTCGTTGCATTCTCTTTCCTATTTTATTACCATTTGCGCGTCGGTTTAGGGTTAGATTACGCAAAATTAAACAGTGTACGCGAAATTAAACAGTGTACGCGAAATTAAACAGTTGTCACCTGGCGTTGGGGTTAGAAACAGTTGTCACCTGGCGTTGGGGTTAGAGTTAGGTTTGGGTAGGGATGTCATTATGTAAATCTAACCCTAAACCGACGCGCAAATGGTAATAAAATAGGAAAGAGAATGCAACGGACGTAATAGTATTGAAGTCCCCAGTTCGTCAAAAAATGACGCGAAAGGTATACCCTTCACGTCAACATATGACGAATGGTCAAGTGTTGTCAAATATTGACGAAATGGGGTGAGACTGGGTTGCGTATTACTGAACATACTGTTTTACAGTGCAGGGACAATATAGGACATATCAGCGTTTATGTGAGAAAAGTCTTCAGTCATTTCCACACTGGTTTCGGGAGCACTGGATGGAAAGTGAACCATCAGTCTTTCCAGTTTGTCTGTGGCTAAGACCAGCTGTAGCAGAAAAAAAATCTTAAGAATTTGAAACATACATGACTGCCTTTAAAATACAATGACACAAAGTTTTAGCATTGCTTTTCCTTATGTATAGTAAGTATGTAGAATGATATGCACATTTACATATATTTTCTAATTCAGACCCATGACTTAGTGACATGTTTATATATCATTCCAAGGTAACACTTTACAATAAGGGTGCACTAGCATGAATTCATGCTTAACTAAAGCACAGTGTCATGAGTCTGGTTGTCTCTGTCTCTCTCTCTCAGACACACACACACATAAACGCACTCACTCGCACACACCCCTTATTGCTAGCTAGAGGATCATTTTCCCTCTCTCTCCCTCTCTCTCCCCTCTCACCTGTTTGTCATTGCAATCTTCGCTCGCGCTGATTTGCTTTGACACCTGTTTCCACTCTGCCCTTAGCGTTTATTTTGCAGTCTCCTTGTCGGATTATTGCATTGCACATGTTTTCTCTGTACTCAACAGCTACATCGTGTCGTGTCAAAGAGAACTCACCCGGTCTTGTCTTGTCTTGTCCTATCCAGTATTGTACTAATCGTGTTCTGCTGCATGTGATGCGGAGGAGAACCCTTCGTGCCTGAGTTCCCTTTCAGTCGGTCACTACGACGTCACGTCGTGACCGACGAATTGGGAACTCGCTTAGAGAGACCAATCTGCTTCGTATACTACTAAAACGCCAATGAACTTGGCATTGAGATATTTGCATAATGCTGGCGCCGCCCCGCCAGGTGCCTTTATAAGCAGCAGGTGCAAATAGGGAAATTAGCTTTTTCGCTTCGAAAGCCGGCTTTATCTGCTACTGAGAAGCTACTTTACTCTGTTGGGATTTGATTGCTGAAGTTGGTTGAACTAGCAGTATCACAGCGGACGCTTCGCTTATTCCACGGCTCTACATCTGTTTATTGTTTTGAGTTTAGTGTGTGCGTTGCCTTCCTGTGCGCTCATCAACTAAGCATCTGAGTGAATTTCCCTAAAAGAGTGATACGAGAGAGCTTTGTGCCTTGTTAAAGGCAGCCACTCTCTCGTATATGCGGAGATCAGCGTCCTTTTCAGGATAGCTTTTCGCCCGTGCGATCTTGGATGCGAGAAGTATAAGGGTTCCAGTGACGGTCACGAGCGCTGTCTTCGTGCTCAGGCATCGAGCACTCCGGGGCTGCGTTCGTGGAGAGTTTCTGTTCTCTCTGTGAGAGCATAACCCTCTTGGATTGCGGAGACGACTGTCGTTTCTACGGGAACGCTGTCCGCGCCTTTGCAGTGCTGATGTCCACCACAGTGGTTCAAGATCGCCACCTTTGGCTGTGTCTGGCTGACATGACGGACGCAGACGAGAACAACTTGAATGCTCCTGTCTCACAGACCGGCCTCTTCGGCGAGCCAGGGGAGTCGTACAGCTCCGCTGCGCAGACTGAGGCGATCTCCTAGGTCATGCCCCGGCGGAAGAGAGCTGCCCTTGGTCCACCACGCCGGCTCCTCAGTCTGCCTCTCGCCGTCGGCGTCCTGCGGCGACCACCTCCGTTCCCCTCCTCGGACCCCATCTCGGCAGCGCAGGGGAACCGGTCGTAAGCAGCTCGCCCCGCCCGCTTAGCCGCTTCCCGTGAAATTCGGGAGTTTAAGTGGCCAGTGAAGGGCGACCCGGATTGGCAGAGGATCACTCTTCAGGAGATGGAGCTCCTTCCCCCGATAGAGGGTCGGGTGGAAAATCCTTGGTTTGCATATGTTCCACCGGCTGTTCGGCCGGTACCCACTTAACCACACATAAGAGTGCATTCCCCTTCCCTCTCTAGGTCTCCGGAGGATCGAGAGAGCCGTGAGCGGGTACACACCAGCTCCCCTACCTCTCCTCTATCGCCAGCGGGTGACCTGAGGAGTCCGAGCTCTCCGCTGAGGAGACCGGACCACCAGCACCCTCATCGGAGTCTGCGCTCTCCGTAGAGGAGACCAGACGACCGTTACCCTCAGCGGGCTCAGGTCAGTGTCACACACACATACTGTAGATGTTTATGCTGTCACAGCAGACGCACCGGCAGTCCCACCTGTCTCGCTTCGCTGCCCCACCGCGGGTACTTCGGTAGTGTCGTTATTTCTCCTCGTACGGTGCCTGGGTGCTTGGCTTCAGTTCCCAGCCCGTTTCGTTGGGTTTTACGCACGATCCGCCTCGGTTACGAATCCGGCACACCCCAAAATTCGGGCTTTCGTTTCACTGTAGTGAAAGCGTCCGATGCACATGTACTGCGTGCAAAAATCGATATCCTGTTGGCGAAGGATGTTCGAGCCGGTCCCTCTTACCGAGATGATGATGATAGGGTTTTTCCAGCCTTTATCTCATAGTACCCAAAATACGCGGCGGGTTACGATCAATTTGATTTACGCACCGGCTCTACGAAGGTGTTCTTTTTGGATGATAACGCCGAGGCTCGTATTTCAATATTCAGATCGGTTTGCAGCCTTAGACCTGTAAGACATGTACTTATGTGTCCATCTCCCCTCGCTTTAGACCGTTTTTTCGCTCTGCGTCGTGGGGTGGGCATATTAATACTAAGTACACAATTCGAGCTGTCTCTCTCTCTCTCCGTGTCTCAATGTGTAGTCACGGCATTAAAATGTCAGAGAGAGAGAGCGTTGTTCGCATTCTGCTTTTTTCTACGTCGACTTATAATAGCCCGTTCTTGGCAGACGTGCGCGAACACAGAGAGTTAATGCTTCGGCATCTCGCTCGTTTAAGTCTTCAGGTCGACTGGGAAAGAGCAACTTTGCCCCGTGCAGAGGATCCTTTTTCTCAGTATGGAAATAAGACTCGATCGACTAATTGGCGTGTTTAACAAGAGCGCGCAACCAGTCAGTTCTGACTTGCCTCGGTTTAATTCGAGGGAAGTACGCGGTCCCTCTGAAACAATTTCAGAAGCTCCTGGACATATGACAGCATGCTGCGGCTGTGACGCCGCCCGAGCTGCTTCATATGAGACCGCTTCAGCATTGGCTTACGATCGAGTCTCGAGGAGAGCGTGGCACACCGACATACACCGTGTAAACATTGCACCTGCGTGTCATTTAAATTTTTCCCTGTGGTAGACCCGGCATTTCCGATAGAAGATATGCCCCTGAGGGATCTCCTGGCATTCTGTATATTGCAATGCCCTCAGCACGGGATGATCAGCCACGTATGACGGGCTTGCAGTCTCAGGGGTGTGCATAGCACCCCAACTGCCGCGAGCGGTGCGCTGTATATCTGGGACTTGTACGCTCCGCTATGGAGATGCGAGGGAAGGATGTATTAGCCGACACCAATAACATTGCGACTGTTGCGTTATTTACCGTTAAGGCGGTTTTGCGCTCTCGTCACCTGTCGCATCTCGCTCGTCATCTCCTCCTTTGGAGTCAGAAGCATCTGAGGTCCCTTCGTGCCATTTACATCCCGGGTTCGCTCAATACAGCGGCAGACGCGCTTCCCGAGCTGCGCCCCCGGCGAATGGCGACTCCACCTCCAGACGGTCCAGCTAATTTGGAAGAAGTTCGGTTGTGCGTAGATAGATCTGTTTGCGTCGCCGGACGATACCCACTGTCGCCTATTTTATTCACTAACCGAGGGCAGCCTCGGCGTGGATGCGTTGGCACACAGCTGGCCGCGGGGGGTGCGTAAATACGCATTCCTTCCAGTGAGCTTTATTGCGCAGACACTGTGCAAAGTCAGGCAGGACGAGGAGAGCCTTTTATTAGTCGCCCCGTACTGGATTGGTTTTCAGAGTTAATGCTCCTCGCGACAGCCCCTCCCTGACGATTTCCCCTGAGGAAAGACTTTCTTTCTCAAGGAAGGGGCACATTATGGCACCCGCGCCCCGACCTGTGGGATTTCCATGTATGGTCGTTGAGCGCGCGCAAGGTTTAGGTGATTTATCGCAAGCGGTATCTAACACCATCGACGCGGTTCGAGCACCGTCCACAAGACGGGCTTACGCGCTTAATGAAACCTTTTTCGTCACCCGGTGCTCTTCACAAACGCGAGGACCCCAGAGAATGCCCATTAACATTGTGCTTTTATATCTTTAACATAGGTTAGATGGTAGGCTGTCCCTCCGCCATTAAAGTTGATATCGCCGCTATTTCTGCTTATCACTCACTTATCAACGGCAGATCAGTTGGCCAGCATGATTTAATTATTACATTTTAAGAGGCGCTCGCAGGCTAAACCCCTCGCGCCCTCCCTCTTTCCGCCTGAGACCTGTCCATGGTGCTGAAGCCTTCAGGTCTCCCTTTTGAGCCTTTGCAGTCTACGAGTCTGATGTTTTTATCAATGAAAACTCTGACCCTGATAGCATTGGCCTCCATGAAGAGAGTAGGGGATTTACATGCATTCTCTGTTGACGATTCGTGCTTTAGTTTGGTCCTGCTGTCTCACTGAGACCCAGACCAGGCTACGTGCCCAAAGTTCCCACCACTCCCTTCAGAGATAAGGTGGTGAGCTTGCAAGCGCTGCCCCCGGAGGACGCAGACCCAACCATGGCTTTTGTTGTGCCCCGTACGCGCACTGCGACTCTACGTGGATCGCACGCAAAGCCTCAGGACCTCAGACCAGCTCTTTGTTTGTTATGGTGGCCAGCAGAAAGGGAAAGCTGTCACTAAGCAGAGGATGTCTCATTGGATAGTTGATACTATCGCCCTGGCTTATAATCTTCAGGGTATTCCTTGCCCCTTTAATTTGAGAGCGCACTCCACACGGAGTGTTGCCTCATCTTGGGCTTTAGCTCGTGGTTCCTCGCTAACAGACATCTGTAGAGCTGCTGGTTGGGCGACACCTAATACGTTCACTAGATTTTACAGTGTTCGTATCGAGCCTGTATCCTCTCGTGTTCTTTCCTCACCAGGGGGAGCACGGAGAGCAGTCTCGCAGGTCGGCTTGCAGCCTCCAACTGATGCTTCATAACTGTGTCAGTATGGAAGGCCTTCAGAACAAAAATGCGTAATGGTTTGAATTGTTCTTCCTCCGCTGCCTTGGCAGCCTTTGTTGCGGAGCATTGGCTGTCAGCCTTTCACTAGCTGTATCCTCGCGAACCTACGTGTCTGGCTCGGGCTCCACATTGTGTCCCACCGGGTTCCTTTGTGAGTATTTTTCCGTGGGGTTAATCCTACCAGCCCACGTTTCCCTTAGCAGAGCACTGCTTTGCTTACACAGCCACGGCTGTCTTTATTCCTCAACTACGGTTGACTTCGCCCACCATTAGCCCTTAAGACGGGCGGTGGCTTCCGCAGCGTTCCTATCCCGCTCAGGTAGGGCGCTTCCCAGTCGCTGGCACTTCTGTGGGGTTAAAGGAACATCTAGTGCCCGGCCTTCTGCCTTAAAACCTATCTCCTCCTCCTTAAGTGGAACCGGAGGGCTTTACGCAGACACTGGAAGAGGTCAGCCCCTAGTGGCGTTTTGGTAGGGATTCCCAATTCGTCGGTCACGACGTGACGTCGTAGTGACCGACTGAAAGGGAACGTCTCGGTTACGGATGTAACCCTCGTTCCCTGAAGGAGGGAACGGAGACGTCACGTCCCATCGCCACAGGTGCTGCCACCTGCTGTTTATCGGCCGGTCTCATTTTCCCGGCTTTCTCAGCGAAAAGAAGCTAATTTCCCTATTTGCACCTGCTGCTTATAAAGGCACCTGGCGGGGCGGCGCCAGCATTATGCAAATATCTCAATGCCAAGTTCATTGGCGTTTTAGTAGTATACGAAGCAGATTGGTCTCTCTAAGCGAGTTCCCAATTCGTCGGTCACGACGTGACGTCTCCGTTCCCTCCTTCAGGGAACGAGGGTTACATCCGTAACCGAGACGTTTTCCACCTCTGCGCCCCAGGCCAGCTCCAGGGAGTTTCTGTTCGGTTTTCCCAGTTCGGGAGTCAAGTCTCTTTTAGTTAAACCCCAGTGCTGTGAGCAAATCTACAGACTGCCTTTGTTATTAATTCCAGTGCTGTGTGCTCTACTACAGACTGCCTTTGTTACTCTTTTTCATTAAAGACTATTTCCCTGTGACCTCTGTCTTTTGGAATCTTCATTTGCCCTTAACACACAGATAATACTGAATTAATGTATTACTAATGATTATCTAAGCTATTCATTAGCTATTCATTAATGATGGCCTCATTTGCAACTAAAAAAAGAGTGTGTCTGATTAATATATTAGTTCATATATGAATTGTTATTAATTAAATATGTAATTGTGAATTAATTCCATCATCACTTCTTTTATGAACTAATAGTGTTAATTAATTTTTTAATGACCACAATGAGCCAAAGCCTTATAAGTGAACTAATAAGCATTAATACATTGTTAATTACAGCATTAGTAGTGTGTTAATTAATACAAAATAAAATACTTAATAATGATGTGCCTCAACAACACTGAAAAAAAAAATCCTTTCAATTTACGTAATTTTAATGTGTACATCGGTCCCACATAATCCGATTGTGTTAAACCAACATAATTTTCCTCATTTAATTTTTATGTGTCAGACCAAAACATTTTAATTGTTTCAAGTAGTCTAATATAAATATGTTGACTCAAAGTGCTATTTCTCTTTACTATAACACATTTATTTTGTAATGTTTAAGTAATTTTATTATGTAAGGGGACTAGATTTTCATCTGTAATTCCAACATGCTTTTTTAATGCTTATATTATGGGATTATGTAACTCTAAAGCAATTTCATTATGTTTCTGGCACCAGAATAATCATCCATAATTATCCAAATGTTCTTTATTTCGTTTTTAAATACAAAATACATTTGCATTGTCATAAAAAGCAAAGAGTTTTAAACAAAAGTTTAGTAATATTGAGGCAAACCACTGCTTTCAGATCATCAATTCATTTAAATCACTACACATTAATTCAACAACAGTCAATAACTATTACAACAATCAGCACATGCAGTACATACAAAGGGGCAATTTCCCAGACAGGTTGTAGATTAATCCATGACTAGGCCCTAGTTATATTAGGATATTTTTTACAAAAAAAGTTTACAAACAAACCTACCTTACAAAAACAAAACTGGAGTACATCTTGAGACAAAACAATGGCACTGATATATGTCAAGATATGTCAGTGCAATATGTTTTCAAATTAAGGCATTGCAAAAGTCTGGGACTAGAAAAAGCCCCATCTGTAAAACTGACCCAAATGTTTAAAATAGTTACTATCACAGTAGATTTAGAAGTGCTAAAGCACAAACACTGCATTCCAAAGAGACATGCAAAACAGTAATGGTGCGTTCCAGGCAGGTTTTTAAACCCGTGAGTTACGACTTCAAAACCACGACTCACGACCCTATGCGTTCCAGGCAGCCTGTAACTCGTGTTTTTACAACCTTCTACCGGTGAAAGTGCCCTGGAACGGCAGTCAAACCCGTGACTTCCCACCCGTGAACTCGTACTAGATCGATGTACTCCCAGTTCAAAGTCGTGAGTCGTGGTTTTGAAGTCGTGAGTTACGGGTTACAGGTTGCCTGGAACGCAGCATAAGTACTATTATTTTTTAAATGGATTTACAAACTGGAATATATCAATCCTTCAGAAAGTCAGAGCTACAGCATTTGTATAAACTGATAATCAAAGATTCAACAAAAACAAAATACAACAACCATTTCCAAAATCAACTCTGAGCAGCAAACTGTTAATGTTTTAATAAGAAAAAACACTTAAAACAGATAAATAAAAAGAACATAAATAAGCAGCACAGTCTTTCTGATCCTTTCACTGAAAGAAACTGTTCGTTAAAGTTACGCTCAATGCAGTTCCATTAAAATCTTTTGGATTTCCTCAAAAATAAAGCAGAGATCAGGATAGTTCAGGTTAAAGGCATACATCAGCTCAAACAACATGGCACGATGTTGCAACACCTTCATGCCTTCCAGGACTATACAAAGATCCTCTTCTTCATCACAAGAAGCATGTTGTTTGAGAGCACAAATCCCAACAGTGGTGTCTTCAAATGACCACACTGTTGCTGACTTCATTCATGCCCTGTACAAAACAGACAAATGTAGTTAAAGAAACAGAAAAAAAGGTTACTGTTACAATAAAAGTGTCATTGGAAATTAGTACAATGCAAACAAATATAAATGTAAGAATACAGACCCATGTGCATTGCCACAGCATATTACAATTGGTTACAAATATATGGGTTACAAAGCAAGGCAGCTGCACTGTCCACTGCTCTGGGTGTGTGTGTGTGCGCGTTTACTAGACTGGAATGAGTTAAATAAAGAGGCCACATTTCGAGTGTGTGCTACCATACCTGACAATCACAGCAAAAGTGAATTATCTCATTTTCTCACTGTCATGTTGTTATAAACCTGTATAAATGTCTTTGTTCTGATGAACACGAAGGAAGACATTTATTTTGAGGAATGTTTGCAACCAAACTGTTCATGAGCCCCATTCACTTCCATAGTATTATATTTCCCCACTATGGAAGTGAATGGGGCTTATGATTGGTTTGGGAACAAACATTCCTCAAAATATCTTCCTTAGTGTTCATCAGAACAAAGACATTTATAAAGGTTTGTAACAACATGATAGGGAGTAAGTGATGAGAATTTTATTTTTGGGTGAACTACCCCTTTAAATCTTCCCAGGTGGTTTAATGACCCGTGTGCCAAAAGATGTAACTAAAACATACTACATTTTCTGTACTTCCAACATTGTTTACACATTTTTATGTCTATGAATCTATATTACTTACTTCTGTCATTTGATCATTGATTGTTCCAAGTCTTTTTGCTAGCTGTCCTCCTTTCTGATAGAAGAGTTTCGTCAGGTTTTTGGATTGGAGGTCCAGGTGACACGCAGGAACATAAGACAGTAGTGATTCTTTTAAATTCAGCATTTATCTGAAAACAAATTAACCAACCATTGTATATTTGAGTACTGCGAGTCAAAGAATAATACATGTATATTAGTTAAAAAAAAAATAAGATTTAGCTTCTAACAGCAGTAAAACAGTGAAAGGAATTACTTACCAATGCTTTTGAGTGTGTAGCGCATGCAAGGATGATGGACCTATAAGAGGAAATATTCAGAGGTGAAATCAACACACAACCTCAAATGATTAAGGTCACACATACACAGAGCAATAATGAAATAAGTATTATATCTGTCATAGGACGCAATTTTGGACAAAATGAGATCTTAAAACAAGGTTCTCTTCCGAAAACGTCAGCTTTAAGGTGTGGCACTTCAAAGCGATATTTTTTTCAGTTAATATACCAGACGTCACGTGAGGCATTTAAAAAAAGCTTTTTCTAATTGAATCAAGTGTTGCTCGTGGCGTAGTGAAGTCACGAATAACTGACGCGGGTCTGTTCATCTGATTAAGCAGACAGTTTGTTTCATACGCAATGTCATTATTAATGTTGTCAATTGATATCATCTGGTAAATTACTTACATGGATAACGTTACTCTGGACAGAATAACGTTTGGTTAGCGTTTTATTTGTCCTGAACCGTTTCCATAGAACAACTGAGTAAAAAGTGCCTCAAAAGTCAACTCAAATCTGACAGTTTTCAACTCGGATAAAACTACCAAACGTGAAATAACGTTATACAGCTGACATTTTTAAAACGCTGTTTTTCTTTATGAGCCTTACACTTAAGTTACTGACTGACTGACTGTAACGTTAACTTACTCCACCAACATCCTCCAAACTCATTTTTACTACAAGTCATTGCAATGGCTACATATTGTAAAAAAAACTGTCTATCTAGTGAAGATGTATCACGTATAAAGTGAACATAAATAAATAATAGAACTTACTTTAATAACGTGGTGTCCGTCTGAGAGAGTTCTTCTGACTGACTGCTGCTGAGTCTTCATTTTGGCGCCCAAAACAAACGATGTTTCCCAGGTGAAAAAGAAATATATTTAAATAGTATTTTTTGGGACATACTTAATATATTTAAAAGCTACTATACTAAATGCATATTAAATGTATTATATTGAACCCACTTCAAATATATTAAATGCATTTCAAGATATATTTAAAGTCAATTTTAATCTATTTGCATTATATTTAATATATTGAAATTGTGTTTAATTGGAACAACTTCAAATATATTTAGTGCAATTTAAGTGTACTTCTTTAAAATTCATTTGAAATGCACTTCTCATACACTTAAAAATACAGTTAGAATACATTTAAAGCTTAATTTAACTGTGCTTTAAGAACACTTTAATATTACTTCAGCATATTAGAAATATACTAGCATTACATTAATAGAAATGTATTAGCATTACACTTCTATTTTATTATAAAGCTGTTTTTAATATTTAAAATGTTATATTAAAATCATTAAATTTTAAGACACATACACAGATTTTGAATACAGAACAATTTAATATACTTCATATTGTGTTGTGTACATTACAAAAATACCTAAAGTAAATTAATCAAGCACAGAGACATACATAATCTCTTGACCAAAGAGAAACATATAAAACAAATATCAGAGAAATGCAATTACAGAGCTACTTCTATCAAATTGTACAACATTAACATTAAATGTATTAATGAAAAGTACACTTTGAATATGCAATCACTAAATATTCATAAGCAATGATTATATAATAATCATAATGTAATTCTCTGCATAAAAAGTTAATGAAAAAAAATGTTTAAGTGCAATTTAAAGACGGAGTGCACAATGTTTGAAAAACGCTTTGGAAAAGGAAATTGGGCCGACTACCAAAACACACTTGTAGCCAACCAGCAGTAAGGGGCGTGTCTACTAACTGACATCCTTGCCGGGATTGCGTATGTGTGTGGTGGCTCTATCAAAAGAAGGTCCAGATTCTATTGGGGTAGAGGCATGTTTGTTTAGGTAATTTCAAATGTTAACATTGGCTTTCAAAAATAGTGCACTCTGCCTTTAACCAACTTAAGATAAACCTATAAAAAGCTGAACTAAAACACAAAACAGTTTAGATGTCACATGTTTAAGTGGAGGGTGACTTCTTCTTGCAATTCAGACACCGTAGTAATTGAAGACTGCTTTATCACACGGGCTGTGAAAAGGAAACAGAATATACCAATTAACCAATAATGAATGAACATTTGGATATCCATGTTTAAAATAAATTGGCATAGATATGCATGTATGGAAGTTTTGTTAACTTCTCAGTTTACCTTTTAAAGCTTGACTGTGTCCTCATCAAGCGTGTCAGTTTTATCTGTCAGAGCACTCTACAAGTGGGAATGAAGATAGGATTAGAACAGGCTCATGAAATAAAGCAACCTGTGTGTATTACAGGATATGTTTTACATTGATAATTGTGTTTTATTTGAACCTAGATCATTTTCCATTGTTTGTCTATTGTGGTCTTGCAAACTTAAGGTTCACCTCTGTCAGGAACCACAAAAGTCAGGAATCCCAATGCAGAGGTTTAATGAGAAAACACAATGTCAGGTATGTATAGGAGATAACACTCTATGTCTTCATGAAAATGTAAATGTGAAAGGCAAAACACTCTGTGACGTCAGGAACAGGCAGGCACTCGCGGTGGGAAACCCAGCAGGGCTGTAGGACATCCACCCTCCGTTCACACTCGTAACAATCCGTCACAGGGCAGAGAGAGTTCCAGGCGGGGCACAGCAGGAAAGAGAGAGAGAGGCGGACTGAGTCTTCAGCAGAGAGAAGTGCTGGACAGCGCACAGCTGGCGTCCGAGTCTTACGCAGGATTACGCGCAGAGCGCACTGCAGCTGGACAGCGCTAGATGTAGTCGGCGCTCAGAGAATCCGCAGACAGAGTGTAAGTGGAGGCTAGGCGGGGAACACACCACTCGGGAGAGACTGACAGTGGGGCGGGGAATCTGAAGGGATAAGGCAGCAGAGAGCACGGTAAATAATCCAAACAAAACTACACACAGTTTACTCGACACGACAGGACTAGAACTAGCCAGGCTAGCGGGCATGAACATACAAAGACGAACTTGCAAGGAACAGAGGAAACGAGGGGAATTTAAATCAAACCGGATGGGCAATAAATATGGATCAGGTGTGGGACGCCGGTGAGAAGAGTCAGAGATAATGAGGTCACCAGGTGGAAGGCGCGCACGTGTGGAGCTGTCAAAACATAAACACAACACAACACATGGTGAAACAAAGACAAAGCGGCCAATGAGACCGAATTCATGACAGGACTCCCCCCCCACGACCGCCACTGGGCGGTCCATGAGGAGGCTCACCCCGTCGCCGGCGGAGATCCTCTATCAGCCCAGGGTCCAGGATGTCCCGGGCCGGTACCCAACACCTCTCCTCCGGACCATATCCTTCCCAGTCAACGAGATATTGAAATCCCCTACCCCGGCGACGCATATCCAGTAACGACTTAACCGAATACACAGGGGCACCATCTATAAGCTGAGGGGTGGGAGGGGTGGGGGCAGAGGGAACAGGGTTAATGTGGGAAAAATACACAGGCTTCAGTTTAGACACATGAAAAACTGGATGGACCCGACCGAGAGCTGGGGGCAATCTGAGCCTGACCGTCACGGGATTAATGACCTTAACAATGCTGTATGGCCCAAGGAATCGTGGAGCCAACTTGCGAGAAGGCTCACGGAGAGGTAAATCCTTGGACGAAAGCCATACCTTCTGCCCACAGATAAAACGGGGCGCAGTTCTGCGGTGACGGTCGGCCGCGGCTTTGGTTCGTCTGGAAATCTGACGTAATGTAAATCTAGCTTTCCTCCAGGTGCGTTTGCAACGACGGACAAAAGCCAGCGCAGACGGAACCACCGCATCGGGTTCCTGTGATGGGAATAAAGGGGGCTGAAACCCCATGGACGCCTCAAAAGGGGACATGTTAAGGGAAGAAACAGGGAGAGAATTATGGGCGTATTCAACCCAGGGTAACTGTTGGCACCAGGAGCTCGGATATTGTGATGTCAGACAGCGGAGAGCTCTACCTAAATCTTGGTTAGCCCGTTCACATTGCCCGTTGGTCTGAGGATGATACCCTGAAGACAAGCTAGCCGTGGAGCCTATTTGTCTACAAAATTCTTGCCAGAAACGAGAAATAAACTGAGGACCCCTATCTGAAACAACGTCTGTGGGCAGACCATGTAAGCGAAAGACGTGTTCGATCATAACCTGGGCGGTTTCCTTGGCAGTGGGCAATTTGGGCAAAGGGACAAAGTGAGCCGCCTTGGAGAAGCGGTCGACAATGGTCAACACTACAGTGTTTCCCCTAGAACTAGGCAAATTGGTTACAAAATCGATGGCGATATGTGACCAAGGACGAGAGGGAATGGGTAATGGTTTAAGCAGACCAATAGGGGCTTGATGAGAGGCCTTATTACGGGCACAAACCTGACAGGCTAACACAAACTGTCTGACATCGGAACCCATAGAGGGCCACCAAAAACGCTGACGAACGGTCGCCAACGTTCTCCGAACTCCCGGATGGCAAACAAACTTGGACTCGTGACCCCACCGGATGACCTCGGAGCGAAGCGCATTCGGAACCCACAATCGACCCGCTGGACACCCTTCTGGCACTTCCCCCTCCCGGCCGGCCCGTCTCACTCGCTGTTCTATTCCCCAGCGTAAGGCACCCACCACCCGCCCCTCCGGGAGGATGGTTTCGTCCCCAGCGGAACCGGGGCTTTCGAACAAACGAGAGAGAGCATCGGGCTTAGTATTCTTGGAGCCGGGCCGGTACGAGAGGGTGAAGTTAAATCTGTCAAAGAAGAGCGCCCAACGAGCCTGCCGAGAAGATAACCTCCTGGCTGAACGGATGTATTCGAGGTTCTTATGATCCGTCCAGACCAGGGAGGGCTCCGAGGTCCCCTCTAACCAGTGACGCCACTCACCCAAAGCCAGTTTGACCGCCAGCAGCTCCCGATTGCCTATGTCATAATTTCGCTCTGCTGGGTTTAACCGATGGGAGAAAAAGGCACAGGGATGCACCTTGCCATCCTTAGCAGACCGCTGAGATAAAACGGCGCCTACCCCGACATCCGAAGCATCCACCTCCACAATAAATTGAGCAGCCGGATCTGGAATAGAGAGAACAGGAGCAGAGATAAACCGGGACTTTAAAATATCAAAGGCCTCCTGAGCACTGGAATTCCAGACAAACCTCTCCTTAGTGGAAGTGAGAGCAGTAAGAGGTTGAGCAATCTGACCATAATTTCTGATAAATCGCCGGTAAAAATTGGCGAAACCCAGAAATCTTAATAAATCCTTACGGGAGTCGGGGACTGGCCATTCGGCCACCGCTTTGATCTTGGCAGGGTCGGGACGGATCTCACCGGGGGCAACAACAAAACCCAGGAACGAAACTGACTTACGATGGAATTCGCACTTCTCCGCTTTGACATACAACTTATTTTCTAACAGCCGGCGTAAGACTCGGCGAACATGCTGAGTGTGTTCCTGCATAGAGGGAGAAAAGATGAGAATATCATCTATATACACAAAGACAAACTTGTTAACCATGTCTCTCAGCACATCATTGACCAGAGTCTGGAAGACAGAGGGGGCGTTACAAAGGCCGAACGGCAGAACGCAGTACTCAAAGTGTCCGGTAGGGGTGTTAAAGGCTGTCTTCCATTCATCTCCCTCTCTTATTCGCACCAGATGATAGGCGTTGCGTAAATCTAGCTTAGTAAAGAAACGCGCCCCCTGCAGGAGCTCAAACGCAGTAGACATTAAGGGAAGGGGGTACCTATTCTTAACCGTAATGTCATTTAAGCCCCTATAATCAATACAAGGGCGCAGGGAGCCGTCCTTCTTGCCAACAAAGAAAAACCCCGCCCCTGCGGGCGAGGTGGAGGGACGAATGAGACCGGCACGCAGGGCATCATTAATATACTGGTCCATAGCCTCTCTCTCAGGACCCGATAACGAATAAAGTCTACCCTTAGGCGGAGAAGTGCCGGGGAGGAGATCAATAGCGCAATCATATGGCCGGTGAGGAGGCAGGGAGGTGGCCCGGGCTTTACTAAACACCTGAGCGATATCCGCATACTCCGCCGGGACTCCGGTCAAATCGACCGCCGGAACCTGAGGAAGAGAAAGAACAGAACCAGAGACAGCAGAACCAAGACATGACACATGACAAGACTGGGACCAAGACAAGATAATACTATGCTGCCAATCAACGTGAGGATTGTGTTGCGCTAACCATCCATGCCCTAAAATAATAGGGGATAGAGACGCATGAAGGACGTGCAACACAATCTCCTCACGATGATTACCAGACACAGAGAGACTCACAGGAGAAGTGCAATGTGTAATCCGCGCCATCTGCTGCCCCTTGAGGGACCAGACATCCAAGGGGGACTGGAGAGGAACAACCGGAACACCCCAAGCGCGCGCCAGCGCTTCATCAATGAAGTTGCCCTCCGCACCAGAATCGAGAAGGGCAGTGGACGGATGATCACGTCCAGCGAAGGACAAAATGACGGGGAGTTGGGTACTGGAAACAGGGGAGAGTTTTGAAGAAGTGCCCACCAGGACTCCCGTACTCACTGATGGGCAGCGGCTTTTAACGGGCAGACCCTTGCAAAATGCCCGGGCTTCCCGCAATACAAACACAGGGCCTTCTGTATGCGCCTCTCTCTCTCTCTCTGTGACAGGCGCAAACGACCCAGCTGCATGGGTTCAGGCTCGGCTGATGGTAAAGGTGAAGAAGGGGAAGTGGTGGTCTCCTCAGAAAACACTTGCTGACGGATGGAGCGTCGCTGATTACGAAGCAGTCTCCGAGCCTCGATCCGGAGAGCGAGATCAATAATGGCATCAAGTGACGGAGGAAGGTCATGAAGAGCGATCTCGTCCTGCAGATCGTCGGACAACCCCTCTACAAACTGGGCTCGGAGAGCCGCTTCATTCCAGTGGCAGGCAGCCGCTAAAGTCTTAAACTCAATAGCATAATCAGTAACTGTGAGTCTGCCCTGAACAAGATGAGCCAAGCGAGCTGCAGCGGCGTCCCCGCGCACCGATCGGTCAAAGAGTTTCTCCATCTCTTCCCTAAACTCATCAAAAGACCGACAGCAAGGGTCGCTGGCATCCCACACGGCCGTAGCCCACTCGCGCGCCTTGCCAACCAGAAGGGTGATTACATACGCAACCCGGGTGCGTTCAGAGGCATAGCGGCGGGGCTGGAGGGCAAAAACCAGAGAGCATTGTGAGAGGAAAGCCCGGCAGGAGGCGGGATCGCCGTTATATGGAGGTGGAGCTGTGACGTGAGGTTCCGTCTGCAACGACTGACTGGGCTGAGTGGCATCATGACTGACCTGGTCAAGCCGAGAGGAAAGGTCATTCAGACGGGTTGATAAACCCTCAACCTCTTGAGAAGTGGTGGTGAGGCGAGCCGAGTGTTGTCCTAACCATGAACCCTGCTGGGCGAGCGCTGACCGGAGAGCATCAACCTCCGCGGGATCCATCTTGGCAAGTTCGTCCTGTCAGGAACCACAAAAGTCAGGAATCCCAATGCAGAGGTTTAATGAGAAAACACAATGTCAGGTATGTATAGGAGATAACACTCTATGTCTTCATGAAAATGTAAATGTGAAAGGCAAAACACTCTGTGACGTCAGGAACAGGCAGGCACTCGCAGTGGGAAACCCAGCAGGGCTGTAGGACATCCACCCTCCGTTCACACTCGTAACAATCCGTCACAGGGCAGAGAGAGTTCCAGGCGGGGCACAGCAGGAAAGAGAGAGAGAGGCGGACTGAGTCTTCAGCAGAGAGAAGTGCTGGACAGCGCACAGCTGGCGTCCGAGTCTTACGCAGGATTACGCGCAGAGCGCACTGCAGCTGGACAGCGCTAGATGTAGTCGGCGCTCAGAGAATCCGCAGACAGAGTGTAAGTGGAGGCTAGGCGGGGAACACACCACTCGGGAGAGACTGACAGTGGGGCGGGGAATCTGAAGGGATAAGGCAGCAGAGAGCACGGTAAATAATCCAAACAAAACTACACACAGTTTACTCGACACGACAGGACTAGAACTAGCCAGGCTAGCGGGCATGAACATACAAAGACGAACTTGCAAGGAACAGAGGAAACGAGGGGAATTTAAATCAAACCGGATGGGCAATAAATATGGATCAGGTGTGGGACGCCGGTGAGAAGAGTCAGAGATAATGAGGTCACCAGGTGGAAGGCGCGCACGTGTGGAGCTGTCAAAACATAAACACAACACAACACATGGTGAAACAAAGACAAAGCGGCCAATGAGACCGAATTCATGACAACCTCTGTTTAAGGAGATTTAAGGAAATCAGAAATGATGCCAAACAGGGGTCCAGACTGCTATCAAATGGTGGCATTTTGCCACCTAAATTTGAGAGTGTGCCACTGAATTTTACATCCGGTCGCACATGTGCAACCAGCAAATTTGACCTTTTTTTTGTGATATGACCACTGATCTATATAAATGACTGGATTGCGCATAGAACGCTTGACGTAACTGCGTGAGGTGAAGCCAGCGCAGAGTTCGAGCCGCCATCTTGGTATACCCAACCGGCAGAGAGCGTCATTGACTTCCATTCAAAATCATGATCAAAATTTACCCCCTTTACAGCGTATCAGTTACACAAGGTTAATTTTTAGGATATGTGTACGTTAATTATTTGTTAATTCTGGTGTTATTTGCAATGTTTATGTTTTAATCGGGCAGGATAATGGATTTATAAAAAACCGTTAAGGTGAGTGTGTCTGCTGCATTTGCTAATGACACGGGTATAAATAAAGTTTTTTTTGACATTCAGCTACACTGTGACGGTCAGCGTTATATCTCTAAATAAGTTTAGGTAACTTGTAAGTTAAGATAACAATTACAAAACTAGCAAATTATTGCATGCACATACTGTACAAAGCATGATTATTTATTTAGATTTCAGAATGAGCACGTTTATTGTCATTAATACTAAATATGCTGCGGTCTGTCTGCTGATCTGATACTGTAATAAAGATGAATGTATAATAACTGTTTAAAATGCAAAATGTACAACTTTCAGTAAATAACTATTTACATGCTTTGGACGTTTGTGTTGTAATAATGTACAGGGTAACTTCAGATATAAAAACAAAGACGAGTAAAGTGATGTTTTATCATTAAAATCTGATAACGTCCATTGATTAAATAGAACTTTTGGGTATACCAACATGGCGGCGCGGTGGCTTCACAAGTGTGACGTCAATTGCGCAATCCAGTCATTTATATAGATCAGTGGATATGACACTAATCTGAAACAGCACATTGTACTTTCTGAATCTATAATTAAAGTATTTATTAGTAATACAGTCTAAATTAGTAGACATGTGAATATTTGGTTAGCATGTTGTTTTACCGTGTGTGCCCCTAAATTTTCTGGTTGCGCCCCTAAAATTTTCAGTTGGGGGCCACTGTGCTCCTAGTAAAAAAAGTTAGTCTGGTGCCCTGCCAAATGGTGCAATGATGACTAGGCCAAGTCCCTTACAGCTTTACAATAAAAAAACGTTTTTTACAAGAATAATTCAAAAGGACAGAAATTAGCCACCTGGAATGGATGTGTTGCAAACGTTTTTCTTCACTCCACATTTGCCCCGATTCAAAAATGTCAATAGCAGTTGATCTGAAAAACAACAGGCAGGTAAATGATGATTAATGATTTTTTTCGTTTTAAGATTTACTTACCCCGAGTACAATATATTAAGACAATATAATATAATCAAACCCAGCCTCGGCAGTTTTACAATCTCTCATAAAAGTATCCCTTCTTACAATGTCATTTTTGTGTCCATATGTAATTAGAAATACATTTAAAAATAAACAAAAAGACAATAAGGTTGTCAAGATTGAACTGATATAAACATTAGCCATTGAACATTACTGGAGTTATAATAACCATATGGTCATATCATGGTATTTTCAGGTAAGACAGCTCAAACATTCATTTTAAACTAACGTTAGCGTTGCAAGAGAAACATTAGAAAAACCTTAAACGTGAAATCAAATAGCAACAACAAACTTACCACCAAGAATAAGTCTTTCTATGCGCTATATCTTCATTTGTTCCTGTCTACTTGGGATCTGGTTGGTCATATTTATGTCGCTGTGCTAAAAAAAAAGAAAGGTTTTAATGATTTCTGAAATGCTTAAGAGAAATGCCTAACGATAGTCAGAAAATAAAGATGTTCCAATTACCACACGCAACACAGACATAACGTTACATAAAGAAGCTGGGTTAAATGTAATGTAATGTTTTACTTATTTAATAGTTAACTAAATAAAGAAATGTGAAAATCTGTCATCACTTACCCTCGTGTTGTCTCGTTCATCTCCAAACAAAAAGCGAAATACTTTTTCCCTCAACGTCAGATCCACTAAAACTGCTCATATTTTAGTTGTTTTATCTTAGTCCTCTGGTGAAATATGATCGCCGATTAATTAAATAAATACGTTTAATGCAGAGTCGCCATCTAATTTAACAGTTTATACGTTTAATGCAAGCAACCGCATGCACCGTGAACAACTGAACTAAACTGAACAAGTTTCAAATAGCACCGTGACGTGTTACTATGACAACAACCAATCAGGTTTAGTCACGTGTGTCACGTGTGTTGTTTGAAATTAAACAAGTAAGATTTTGAAATTAAACAAGTAAGATTTTAAGCAAATCTTTGAAAAAATAGCTTATTGTGCAATCGGAATGATATAATGTTGAAAGGCTTGAGGAAAGTTCAATGTTAGCTTATTACAATTAATGAATCATGTTTTGAAAAAAGTATGTTTTATCCAAATATACTAAAACTTCACTAGAAGTACATTTGTGTTTAGCATATTTCTTAAAAGTGTAATTATGCATATATTTATTACCAGCATACTTTTAGTACACTTAATATAAATACATTAAAAATATTCTTAAGTTTAGCATATTTCTTAAAAATGTAATAAAGCATATATTTATTACCAATGTACTTCTAGTACACTTAATACAAATACATTAAAAATATTCTTAAGTTTAGCATATTTCTTTAAAATGTAATTAAGTATATATTTATTACCAATGTACTTCTAGTACACTTAATATAAATACATTAAAAATATTCTTAAGTTTAGCATATTTCTTAAAAATGTAATTAAGTATATATTTATTACCAATGTACTTCTAGTACACTTAATATAAATACATTAAAAATATTCTTAAGTTTAGCATATTTCTTAAAAATGTAATTAAGTATATATTTATTACCAATGTACTTCTAGTACACTTAATATAAATACATTTAAAATATTCTTAAGTTTAGCATATTTCTTAAAAATGTACTTAAGTATATATTTATTACAAGTGTACTTCTAGTATACTTTTAAAAAATATGTTTAAATGCAATTTAACGTATTTTTAATACACTTCAAATAAGTATGTTGGAAATACAAATGTATTATAAACATACTATTTGTATTTTAAGTATATTTTTAATACATTAAATACTACGTCTTTTTGACCTGGGTTATTCTTCCTTTATGGCGATTGACATCCTTTTTATTGAGCGTTACTGCCACCTTCTGTTTAGGAGGTGCCATTTTGTGTGCAAACTCAATTTTATTGCTTTAAGTATTCAATTCAATCAATTTTAATCAATGTGAGGATAATGTGTTCATTTTACATTCAAACAAAACATTTTCATCATAATCAATTAAATTATGTTTACACAAGGAATATAAATATTTTGTGTTGCATATACATGTTTATTTTATTTAAATTCAAAGACCCACCAAGTCCATTTTTTTCAGTGAAGTAAAGTCATAACATAATGATATATTTGCAAAGCATTAGCTAATGATTAATTAATAATTAATGACCATCACTAAAGTTTATAAAAGCTATTTATTAAACACTGATTTCCAAAGACATTGCCAAAAACACATTTCCATAACACAATACATTAAAACACAACATTAGAGGAGTGAAAGTGCAGATTTTAAGCATATATGAAGCACAGAATAAAAATAAAAAAGAACACTGATCAAAATTAGACAATACTTTCAGGTACCTCACAGATATCTGTGTTAATCTGGCACCCGTGCCAATACATAACACAAATGTAAATTTTAAGTCCAACCGTTTCAGTCTGTCAGTCATAAAAGTGGATGCTAACAAACTCATAGACAAAAAAACATGCACAGACAAATCCAAATAAAACCTCTGCGGCTCGTGACAACACATCGATGTCCTAAGACACGAAACGATCGGTTTGTGTGAAAAACCGAACAGTAGGCTATTTATATAATATTTTACCTCTAATACAACACTATCCCCAGAACAACACGTGAGTTCCCTTTCGAGAGCGGTCACTCGACATTGCGTCCGTTAACGCTATGGGAAACTCCTCCCTCTTCCGGTTTCTCTGAAGCTTTTATTGAACAACGCCAGTGTACTGGCCAATGCCGCCCATAACAGCCTTATAGGGGCGGGACTTCCGCTACTATATAGCCTGTTTAGGCAGCAAAATCCTCAGATTCTTTCTCTTCACCGTGACTGAAGCGTCTCGCCGTAGATTGTCGCACTTGTGAGGGACGCAAGGATCGCGTCCTTTAAGGCTCCACCAGACGGGACGAATTTAAAATCTTCAGCCGATTTTCCAACTCTGAGAGACCCCACACACGGCGATAAAACATCGCGGGTCTAACAGTTTTGGTCGTACAGTTAGTGGTGCGCCGCCACATGGCAAAATCAACACATCACACACGAACCGATTTGACTCCCGAGCAGTCCCAGGTCAGACAGGAAATCTTGCAAAATCTCTCGAGATCAAACGTGATTTCAGAGTAAACAATCATACCCCCGGGGTATTCCGAGGTTACGGACGTGGGAAAGCCACAAGGCTTCCTTTCCCCACCTACGCAGTGCGGAAAATGCCACAGTGTGCACAATACATTTACCGTTGCAATACCCTCTCATATATGTTTGTCCTGTACGTATAGCACGCTTTGGCCGCTCCCCTCACATGATTAGACCCCCACCCTGGTGTCTGCTTTGTAATTTAACGCACTTCGGCCAGTGCTAGCATGAACAGACCCCCTTCGCAGACGGCTCCTTTCATAATACCTTCACCTGCGACATGGCCGTTTGTCACACTTGTATGTTTGTAACTTTAGGTTATTTCCTTGGCTACTTGTGTGATACAGTGCGCTCTAGCTGATTTTTCACGTTTCGGCCACTAGCACAGTGGCTGGCCTAACGTAACATACGCTCGCCTCAGGCTGTACCGCGTGAAATCCCCCGCCGTGGGCGCAGCTTTTTATTGCTCTTCGTATGATCAGTGATGGCACCGCATCACACACCACACACACATTCAAGCCCCCCATCTATTTCGGGTGACGACGGGAATATGTGTTGGCTATGCTTAACTTCTTACACCCTGAAGCTATTTTGGGGATTTTCGCCTGGATTTGGCCTACCCAATTTCAAAAGCATCCCATACCCACATGCAGAGGTTTACATACAAAAGTTTGGTATAATTTTACAGGTAACCCTTTGAAATTACATAAAACACTGTTAAAAGTGCTCAACATGGTTGTATGTGATGTCAGGCCTCTAATAAACACAAAAATAAATAGGCGCTTTTTGATGTTTTTTTCTAAAGTTTTTATTTGAAAGTATATAACTCTGGCCCTGGGTATCTCAGGTCCATGCAGACAGTTTTGTTTGATTCCAGCAATTGTCAGCTTACAGAGGAAAAAGGAATTTTTTCTCTATCATAATCTATGCAAAAGTTATTTTACTCCAACTGAAGGGAGGAATAATACCCTTTTTGTATAAAATTTCTGCCTAAAAATATTTGAAGTGCTCCCATAACCACATACAGTGGAATAAATGCAATTTCTTTATATCATTTTAAAGAAAACCCTTTGAAGTTACATAAAAAGCTGCTGTTTGTGACAAATATTGTTATTTATGTTGTTTTTCATATGATGAAACACCAAATCTTATTTTTTATGTTGTAAACACTGTCTTTGATAGTGTATAACTCTGGTTCTGGGTGCTCTAGCAGACTGCAGACAGTTCTGGTTGTTACCAGCAGCAGACAGTAAACACCCAAAAAAATAATGAACTCTTTATCATGTCGCATTCAAAAGATATTCTTATTTTACTGAAGGGTGCGGAAATACATTTTTCATAAAAATATTAATTTTTTGTTTTGCACATATAATAAAAAGCTAGGGATTAATTATGCAAACAACCAAAGAAAATGCTGTGAATGGACTCATTGTTTAGAGTAGGACCTAAAATAAAAGATGATGTATCATTTGTGGCTATATGTGCTATCTGAGGCAGTTCACACTCAAGTTTCACATATGTTTACAAAAGACCATTTTTTACCTTATTATTCATTCGATGATTGTTGGATATGTGTTGATAATAGAACAAAAATAATGCTGTAGCCTTATTCATGAGAGTGAGAGCTATCATTTGATATAAGACTTGCCCATATTTGTCATTTTTGAAAAATATGAAATATGTAAATATTAAATGATATAATAAAATATTGGGGGGGTGATAGTGTAAATTAAGTGTAAATAACTTTCTTACAGTAAAAGATGTGTCAAAGTGATGCATATCTGCAGAAAGTAGAGACTCTAAGCTTTCAAACAGTATCTCATATGTGTTACTGGGGTCCATGACGGAGCATCAAAGATTAAAAGAATATTTTATATTAAGTCAAAATACGAAATTCTGGACCCGGGACAGGGTCCTCAGGGTTGAAGAGGTTAATGCTTTCAGATGTTGTGTCCAATGGCCGCTGACGGGCAGCGAGCTGCCAATCAGCACAACATACTTCTGTGCCCTGTATATTGACATTCCCTCTGCACTTGTTCTCTTTCAACTATGTGCCAATCGAGACCATATATATAGCAATATACAGCTCTTACGGAGGATACTCAGCCATACTCTGCCCGTTAAACACGCGCTGCAAAGAAAAAGGGCGGAGGATAATGTCGGGTGTGATCCTTCGCACCGCGTAGCGATCCGTATCGAAAAACAACGCACAACGCTCAACCCCGCTCACTAAATGCATCCGTTACACACGAGCTGCAGAGCAATGGGGACAGACCGAGTGTGTTGAGTGTGGCCGCTCGCTTCGCACAGCGATCTGTCTCGACACACACACACACTCAGCAGTGCACAATGCATCTCGCACGCCCCCGATTGGTGGCAACGTTGCTCTATACTTATGCATTGCACTATATATATATATATACACGTGTATATACGTATATATATATATATATATACGTATATATATATATATATATATATATATATATATATATATATATATATATATATATATATATACATTACTAATAGCAGCCTGCACGCCTAGCTATTAATGTATATCTGCATTAAATGGAGGCTCATTCTACTGCCTGGCACTATATATACTCATACGTATATTTATATATATTTATACATTACTTATAGCAGCCTACACGCCTAGCTATTAATGTATATCTGCATTAAATAGAAGCTCATTGTACTGCATTGCACTATATATATATATATATATATATATATATATATATATATATACATACGTTTATTTGTACATATACACATCATTAATAGCAGCCTACACGCCGGGCTATTTATGTATATTGGCATTGAATAGAGAGGCTATCTCTCTCCTCACTCATTCCGCTCTTAGCTCCCTGGCTGAAGGCGGTGAGCCGATGTGGATGTAAACTTTTAGGAGTTATGTCGCTGTACCAACAGAGGATTACTATCGTGCCTTACACATTCTACAAGTAGCGAAGCTAGTAGTTTAACTACATTTTTCAGTAGCTTGGCAGTAGCTTAGCTGCTTTCTAAATCAAATAGCTTTTCAGTAGCTAAGCTCTTTTTTTGACCAAGTAGTGAGGTAGCTTCCACACAAGCTACAATTTTCCAAAAATTTCTGAAGTCGTCCTGAATTTGAGAATAAGCGTGTCATTTTGAATCGACACAGGGCGTCTTTTGTTCCGTATTTTCGAGTTGTGCAGCATTCAAAACATTACCACTCGCATTCTGTGAAGACTCGTGCTCTACCTCTGACTGGGTTATGTCATCAAGCCAAGCTAATATAAAAACATTTAATAAATATTACAATTGAAACTATTAATAGAATGTGCTTTGGCGGGCACCCTTACAGACTCTGTGCAGGCTACCTGCTGCCTGCGGGCCCACGTTGGAGACCCTTGTGTTAAGATATGTCAGGGCAAGGTGTTTTTGAATAAAGGCAGCTCAAACATGCATTTTATTCTGGGAGTAGGATAAGTCCAGCAAACAGCCCCAAAATGTAAAGTACCTAGGCCTACATTATGCTTGTATTGCCTATAATTACCAAAATGATAAATTGAAACTGAATAAATAATTACATAATAAAACTGGTTTAAAATAAAAAAGTAGCTTGGATGTAGCAAGCTACTATTGATGTAGCTTAGCTTGCTACATTTCCCAGTGTAGTGAAGCTTCATTTAACGTGAAGTAACTGGTAGCTTAGCTCACTACATTTTCCAAGTAGCTTGCCCAGCACTGCAGGTATCTGACTCCCTGCGTGCGCGTGGCGAGCTGTTACTAAGTTGTTCATTCTTAAGGAAGTGTCTCTCTTTCTCTCTCGGGTTCTGCATCCGACCCTGCACAAAGCAGCGAGCCACTGCAGACCCAGACTTGGTTTTTATATGGCGCTATGTGCGGCTAGTGAGCCGGTGCCCTTCAGCGGATCACTCCGCTAGATGATTCACAAACGTCTGTGTTGCGCACTGTGTGGTACAGTTCAGGAGTTTGCAACATCACTGTACAGCCGTTAACAACTTTATTAAATGGCAACCTTGCTTCAAAGCACACAGTATGTAACTGGCACCCGACACGCATAGACGAGCGGTTACTATCTGTTCCAGCGTATAAGGAGTGTATCTCCTCGCTCGGTGCTATTGCAGAACCAAGCTCTGTTCTTCCATGGCTCTGTGTAATACACCATTGCTTTATGCCACACAATATGTAACTGGAATCCTGTGTGCTGCAATCCGTTACAGAAATGTCCCAGATGCATGGAGTCGAATCTGCACTTGTATCCTGCATCCAGCCATCCAAGCAGTGAGCTGTGACAGGTTTGACTGGTCGGCCATCAGTGCGTGTCTGAACACACAGCCCCTGTGGCCTACAGCAGCCTTTCAGGCACATATGGCTCGCTCGGCGCTATTATGGTTTGTCATGGGTTGTAACATCTCCATATGATCGGTGGCGCACACACCTATGTTTAGCAGCAGGCTTGTTGCACAGCTGACAACACATACTGAAATAGGCACCCACATGTGTGATCAGAGCCATTGCAAACATGTCAATATGGAGCTACAACATCCCGATCACTCTGCAATGTTTAGCCCATTACCTTACCCTGTGCACTCAATTCCTCCCTTGGCTAACGCCGCTGTGATACAGAAGGGAGAAAATTATGAACACCCGCTTTATTTGTATATACTATTACCCAGAGCGGCTGCCAATTTGATTCGACACAGACCACCCCAGCTGTGCAGACCTGTTGGACAATCAGCACAGCGCGCCGGTACTGAGTCTGGAGTTTACGAACGGGTAATATCGTTTTTACCTGATGAGAGAGGTAGAACAGCTTGTGCAGCCACTATCCTCTCACCCTAGACTACGACCTCTGTTGCGATAGGAGACTACTAGCTGCGCCAGTGGTGCTTATAGTGGGTTTTATGTAGACCCGCACACATTCACAGGGTGTAACGCTGTTCCCTCTTAGCTGAGCGAAATACGCATCCTGCTATCTTATTGCCCGTTTGGGATTGTACAGACCAGCCACAGACACACTCCTTTGATTAAAGTGGTTTCTGCATGCGTGCGTGTGAGCATATTAGCACGGTGTGCATGCCAGCTTGGTGACCGGCTTAAAAGTTCACACCGCACCACCTACTGTACCAGACAGCAAAATGCTTGCTACCGCCCACGTTGGGTCGGCCTAGCCATTGCTGTTGTAATGTTACAGGTTGCTTATCTGCTGTAGGGCTGCAATAAGACCTTCATGCAGCCTGTGACTGTATGCATTCTGTTCTGAATAAGCTTTTTATTGAGTCCCTAAAGACTCAGGCATCCAATCTACTGTGCATTGGCTTACACAGACTGGGCGGGGATTGTGCACCGACTCAGCTAAGTGTCACCGTGTGACTTTTCTATAGGCGGAACTAAAGTTGGGAGGATTAGTTCCGCCCGAAGATAGTTTCCGCCCGGACGATTCACCGCAAACACAGGAACTTCCGGTTGTGTTCTGAGAGGCAAATCAGGCTAAACTAGACGCAGGTGTGTACAATCAACGCAGCGGTTGGAGATTAGCTAAGGAAAGGAAGAGAGGGAGTATAAAAGGAGCCCTCAAAATGCAAGTAAGGGCTGTTGGGGTGCTGTTAGTGTGCTGTTGTTGTGCTGTATTTCGTCTGGATCGCTGCATTGTGTGCAACCACGGAAACTGGTCTAGTGAAGGCTTGAGGAAAATCTTCTTAGAAGAAACAGAGTTTGCCAGTGACTGAGTGCAGGATGAATTAAAGATATGATCGACTGGGCTGAGTACGTAACGAATACTTACCGTTGTGATGTGGATGTGCTGTCATGTGTTGACGTTGTTGGAGCAGTCACATTGAAGAGTCTTCGCTAAAGGCCTTGTCGAAGACGAGTTATAGCAGTGGGTAAGCTAAACGGGAAAGCAGAGCAACAGAGTGTCATCTATAGAATGAGTACCCAGATGTGTTTATAAAGTATTGAGGAGATTTCTTTACCTGACGTGTGTTGTGAGTTTACTACTCAGTGTGTGGCCCCACTGTGGAGAGAAGCGTGGGTGAGCCGGGAAATAGTACTGGGAGCCACCGTGTCGTGGAGTATTGGTGCATGCACGTGAGTAACATTGTAGATCATAGCCAGTGATATTGAAGAGGGTATATTACCTGAAGTGTGTTGTGAAGTTTAGCACGCAGATTTGCGGCCCCACCGTGGAGAGAAGCGTGGGTGAGCCGAGAGGTATAATCAGGAGTAAACCCAGGAGGTTCGGCGTTCATCTATTAAGCACTTTTTCCCCCGCCGTTAAGAACTACGCCCAGCCAAGCCACACGACGAAACCGGGTCAAGTTTTGGCTCCGTCCTTAGTCACAAAAAGTGTGAGGAGTGCTGTGGGTGAGTCATTGCCTTTATTGTGTGTGTGTGTGTGTACACTTAAAGGACAAGTTCGGTATTTTAGACTTAAAGCCCTGTTTTCAGATTGTTTATGGTGAAATAGAATGGTTTTGACTGAAATTTCGACATTTGCGGGTGCCCTGAGAATTTTCGCGTGTTTGTGTTTCAGCTCAGACCTCTACAATGGGTTTAATGGTGCATTGGAACCATCCTTCCTAAAATGCATTAAACTTTCGTTTACAAAGACGTGAAACTCACCGAGTGGTCAGGGGTGTTCACTGATATGCTCACACAAAAATCGCTGCAAAATATGCTTTCCAACAGCTGTTTTAGCATTCGTTGTTAACTTGTGGACCTATTTTTCCAAACGCCTCACACCCGTACATACCTCCACTTAGAGCTTGAATAATAGACACTCCAGCCCAGGTGGTGGCGCTAATCCGCCTTTGCCAATTGCAAGAATAGAAACAAAGTTCCCGGCGCGGAGTAATACCGTACCTCACAGCACATCTAATACAAGTCCATGGAGCTGGTAAAAACTACGATAAAACCTGTTGGAATGCGTCTTTTGGAGCGATTTTTGTGTGAGCATACCAGTGAAAACCCCTGACCACTCGGTGAGTTTCACGTCTTTGTAAACGAAAGTTTAATGCATTTTAGGAAGGTCTGTTCCAGTGCACCACTAAACCCATTGTAGAGGTCTGAGCTGAAACACAAACACGCGAAAATTCTCAGCGCACCCGCAAATGTCGAAATTTCAGTCAAAACCATTCTATTTCACCATAAACAATCTGAAAACAGGGCTTTAAGTCTAAAATACCGAACTTGTCCTTTAAGCTTGCAGAGGAGTGCTGTGCTTGTGTCGACAGGAGCCACTACAAACCAGAGGAGTTTGACGCCACCCACTGGTCCAACGAAGGTATCCAATGGCGTGGTGAAGGGATCACGTGTTCTTTCCGTCCGTAGCACTTCTAGAAGAATAATTCCATTTATTTAATTTGTTTCTTTGACCTCTGTGGTTAAATTATAATCTGACTCCAATTTCCTAGTTACCAATACTATTATGATGCTGATCATAATTTATAAAATTATCATTATATTTATTTAGAATGAATTATATTCACATAGGGAATAAGGTGTTATTCTGAAGGTGCTAAGGCAGTTCCATACAGCTGGGCATAGAGGCATTCTCCTTCTAACTTAAGTTAAAGCTAAAGGTTTCTCCAAAACACATTGAAAATAAGAGGATCCATCTATATTTAGGTTGAGGCAATTCTCCATCCAACCTTAAACAAGGAGGTAATTACTCCAGTAATATTTCAAAAGAGGCAATTCTCCTAATCTATGTCCCCTTCAGTATATTTATCTTAAACCCTGAAAATATAATAAAAGACTTGACAAGTTTTGAAATGAATAGATGTAAACTATTTAGATGTAAACAATTTATTTTGCCAGGCAGGTTACACTTAAATCAATAATTTGGTTATTCAAATCCATCAAAAATATATCAAAACATTCACTAAAGGATCAGCATAGAAAAATGAACATTTCACAAAATACAAAGCATACCTGGCAATTAAAGACACACAAAGTGGTCTAGGAAGATTGTTGTTAAAGATTTCTTCCATTATGTTTTAATACACACACAAAGTGTGGGAGCTCCTGGTTACAGGATGCCTCCATAAGGTTTGAATACACACAGAATGGCTCCCAGAAAGTTTTACCAGGCCACCTTTTATACACAGCTTGAGAAAACTACCAAAATCTAGTTTGACCTGTACCAAGTGATACTAAAGAACACCTGGTCAAAATCCAGTTTGACCTGTGCCAAGTGATACTAAAGAGCACCTGGTCAAACTAGCCAGGAGTATCTTGGCAACTGGTCAAACTAGCCAGAAATATCAAAGCAAAAACCCACCTCTACAAGAAATGCATCTTCTATCCAAAGTTCTAAATCCTTAATCCATCTTATCTTAGACTTACAGAAATTAGACATTTTTACTCATCGCACCATGACCTTCAAAATAATACTAAACATTAATATAAAATTACAATCTTAGAACCACATAATATGTATACATTACATCATATATTTCAGCAGATACTGTCACGGTGATCCGTGTCATGTTTTGTGTCTGTTCTATATTGTCATCACCTGGACACTTGTTAATTATCACATCATTCATTCCACCTGTGTGTCATTAGTCTTTGTGTATTTATACCAGTGTTTCTGTCACACTCACCGCCGGATCATTGTCATTGCTTACCATGTCTGTTTCCTGTGTTACTTGTTCTGGATGTTACTATGTTTTTGCTACCCTGTTACTCCTCGTGTTTTTGTTTCCCCATTTTATTATTAAATGTTATTTATATTTTGAACTCTGCATTTGCGTCCTGACTCCCGTCCCGTGTCGTGACAGAATGATCCGGCCATTATTGGACGCAGCGAGTTCACGGAGGGCGGCTCCCCAGGAGTTTTCGTCGAGGGGGAGTAGTGACATCGGGGTTCATTCCCCATCAGCCCTGATGTCTCTTGGGGACCACCGTGAGCGATCGCTCGCTCCTGCGGGAGGAGGATCGGCCCAGGCGGTCCCCCAACGGTTGAGTCGTCGTCGACGGTCCCTCGGAGGACCACCATCCTGCTCGCAGGGGGATCCGGAACGGACCACGCCCGATCATTTCCCCGGGGTGGCTACTGAGCGAGGGTCTCCGTTTCCGCGAGGGGATGGGAGAAGATTTCCGGGGGCATCTGATCGTCGACGATTCCCAGGAGGGGGGTAATTCGTCTGCCTCGGTTCTCGGAGCGATCGCTCCGGTTCTCCTGGCGCAGTCCGGCCAACCGTTCTGTTGGTCTCATCCCGGCGGCTGCCGGCTTTGCCAGGGTCCCCAAGCCCTCCACCCCTCCCTTGGACTCTCGCTACCAGACTTTGTTTCTGTTTTGTGTTTATGTGAGTGTCTGGTAGCCACTCGTAGAGGGAGGGGTTATGTCACGGTGAACCGTGTCTTGTTTTGTGTCTGTTCTATATTGTCATCACCTGGACACTTGTTAATTATCACATCATTCATTCCACCTGTGTGTCATTAGTCTTTGTGTATTTATACCAGTGTTTCTGTCACACTCATCGCCGGATCATTGTCATTGCTTACCATGTCTGTTTCCTGTGTTACTTGTTCTGGATGTTACTATGTTTTTGCTACCCTGTTACTCCTCGTGTTTTTGTTTCCCCATTTTATTATTAAATGTTATTTATATTTTGAACTCTGCGTTTGCGTCCTGACTCCCGTCCCGTGTCGTGACAGATACTCAGTGATATGAGCCTAAAGGCTAACAGTGCCAAAGCCTTTGTGATGAAGATATTAGGAGCACAAAGAGTTTCATGTCTGTAACCAGTTCAACCTGAGGGTCAAATTTGGGTTAGCAACACCACCTGAGGTTTAATTGTCTTATAGTGTCTCTTCATAAATAAACTTAAAGTTGATTATTTAACATCCAGTATTACAGAGTCGTGAGGAGAGAACAGCCCGTTGAGGCTAGAGGAGCGTGGGCTTAAGGCAGATATTTATTGGACCTCCTGAGTGTAAAGTGACGGATCCTTTCTGACTGTGAAGAAGGGCAGTGGTGAAGTATACCTACGAACTAGAGTGAGTAGACCATCTGGTAGTTGTTATCTTTGGACGAAGGGTGCCTGTGATTTTGCTGTGTGCTTTAACCACTCTTGTGCGTGTGGAGCCTCTTCGAAAGTTTGCCCCTGCTCAGTATCTCTGGAACCATACGTGGAGGAGGAGTAAGGGAAGCGTTCGGCTCCACACGAGTATATTGGCCGTCCCTTCGACCGACAGTGAGCCTTAGGTGGGCCGTGTGCTACCCCGGCCCTTCTGGAGGCCCGTCAAACCAAATGCCTGCTGTGTGGAACCTCACCCCGTAAGTCCACTGCCCCAGTGTAAAAGTTGTGCAAACCAACCGTTGTGTATAAGAGGAAGAAAGTTCAAGTCTCAGTTACCTGTGTAAACTTCCACCTCTGCTTACAGCTCCAAACCTGAGAAGAAAGTTAAAATTGCAGTTACCCGTGTAAACTCTTACCTCTGCTTACAGCTCCAAACCTGAGAAGAAAGCTAAAGTTGCAGTTACCTGTGTAAACTCTTACCTCTGCTTACAGCTCCAAACCTGAGAAGAAAGTTAAAGTTGCAGTTACCCGTGTAAACTCTTACCTCTGCTTACAGCTCCAAACCTGCGAAGAAAGTTAAAGTTGCAGTCACCTGTGTGAACCCTTACCTCTGCTTACAGTTCCAAGCCTGGGGAGGAAGTTAAAGTTGCAGTTACCTGTGTAAACTCTCACCTCTGCTTACAGCTCCAAACCTGCAAAGAAAGTTAAAGTTGCAGTTACCTGTGTTAACCCTTACCTCTGCTTACAGCTCCCAACCCGAGGAAGGAAGTAAAACCTTCGGTCATCCGTGAAATACTTACCACTGGTCCCAGCGAAGAGCCGCTCCATCGGATCACCCCCGTCGGCTGGAGAAGCGCACAGTCGGAGCCCCAGCAGGCCACCTAAAGAAAGAGAGAGAGAGAGAGAGAGAGAGAGAAGAGCGTCAGTCGTACAACAGACCACAGTGGACGTATCCACCCCTGGGGACCCTCGAAGTGTGAAGTCAAGGTAGTCTCGTTCCCGTCTCTCAGGGAACCGAGGTTACGATAGTAACCGAGACGTTCACATCACCGTCTTATTCATCTAATGTTTAATGGCGGGTTGCGAAACAAATTCCGGGGTGCATACCACCACCTACTGTATCGGAAGCCCCGTATATTTTATATGCACCCTCATGCCGTGCACCCAATACAGTAGGTGGCAGTATGCACATAGGAATTTGTTTCGCAACCCACCATTAAACATTAGATGAATAAGACGGTGATGTGAATGCACGTGTTGCTCTGGATATTGTTGTATTAGAGGTAAAAACAATATATATATATATATATATATATATAAATAAATACTGTCCGGTTTTTCACACAAAATTATCGTTTTGTGTTTTAGGACATCAGTGTTTCGTCACAAGCCGCAGGGTTTAATTTGGATTTGTATGTGCATGTTCTTTCTATCAACTACTTGCTTTACCATTGTTGTAAAACATGAAAGCTGTTACGTTTGCCCTGTTGAAAGTATGATAAAGTTATAAAAAACCTTGTGTTTTGTTGCAGGTTATGACTGATATATAAACACAGTGGGAATATATGCCAAAAAGCAAAAACTATTTATACCATGATATGTATTTATCTGTATGTCATATGTCGCTATAAATGTGACATTAACTTTAATTAACTTTTCAGTTGTCATAGAGAGGGAAATATATTATATTATTTTATTTTATATATTTTTTTATGTTTTAATGTTGTTTAAATGTATTGTGTTATGGAAATGTGTTTTTGCCAATGTTTTTGGAAACCAGTGTTTAATAAATAGCTTATAAACTTTAGTGATGGTCATTAATTATTAATTAATCATTAGCTAATGCTTTGCAAATATATCATTATGTTGTGACTTTACTTGTTGAGGCACATCATTATTAACTAATTATTTAGTAATTGTATTAATTAACACACTATTAATGGTGTAATTGTCACAAGGTGACTTAGGGCGGAACCAAAAATGGAGAGGAGAGGTTCCGCCCGGAGAGAATTTTTAAACGCACCCTTCACTTCCTGGTCTCCTGGGCAACGCAAATGAGGAAGGAACGAGCCACAGGTGCAGCACATTGAGATAGCAGCTCTGATTGGAGGAAGAAGTAAGGACGGGCCACTTAAATGGAGCTGTAGCAGCACACAAGGGGGAAGAGTTGTTTCGGGCATGAGCTCCTTTTTATTGCCTAGGGCACACTGAACCACACGCCCCGTCCTTGGAAGAGCCAGAGGGCGCCATTGATCCACAAGAGCGCTTATAGCGAGAGGAAAGAGTGCGGCAGCCAGGAAAGGCGAAAAGGACGGGGCTGTGAGTTAAAGGAGCACTGCACCACGAGGGTGCTTTTGTGTGCTTAGTGTGTGAGTTGAAGTGCGAGCTGCGCTCGTCCGATACACATTGGTGGCTGGTATACTGTCTCTCTCTCTCTCTCTCTCTCTCTTGTAGTCTGCAGTAATCGCTGGAGAAATAGTAAACCCTACGGGTGGAAGAAACACAGGTATAAGTGACACATTTAGAGGAACAAAGGAGGAAGGAAACGTAACGGTTTTGCAACGTAAACAAAGGCGGACTGCTGTGAGTATTAACTCCTGTATTAGAACGAAGTGGGAAAACTAACCTGTGAATTTACCAAATACCTCCAGGAGGAGGTGTGCGGCCCTACCCCTGATCCAGTGTGGTAGGTGAGCCGCAGGAACATTTTGTCTCAGCAGCCACAGCAGCAGAATTAACTACCCAGGCCGTATTGTCATTGCCCCCATCTAACCCAAGCGAAGTGGAGGACGTCGGACGTCTCTTATGTACACCTGTAGTGTGGTGGGTGAGTCCATGTATTCTTAGAACTTTTCACGTTGGAGTGGTGCTGTGTATTGCTGTGGGTTGCTGTGCAAGTGCTGTGTGTCTTGTCAGACGTAATCCACATCATCCATTTCATTGAGGAAGAGACGGAGAGGCTAACGGTCCTAGGGAGAACCATTTATCATACGCTGTGTGCGGTTCTGAGTTGGAAGTGACGGTGTGGGCCTCTGAAAGCTGCCCCCGTCTGCAGGTTAACCGATTTCGGAGAACGGCGGTGAAGATTTGGAAGCTGGCAGTGGGTGTGAGTACCACTACGGGCCTTTGTATTGCTACCTTACCTGTCTGTGTTCCCTTGTTGCAGAGTTAGAGGCGAAGGAACTCCGCCGTCCCGTGGTCTCTACGAAAGGGCGCCCCTGTCCGGTATTCGATCGCCCTATGGGTATTGAGGATAGGGCAGCGCTCGGCCCGGTGGAACGGTGTGACATCCCGCCCCTCTGCTGACCAGCGAACCCGCCGAGAGGGTTTTGCCCCCGGCGCCTTCTGGGAAATCATCGCGCCGTTTGACCTTCTGTGTAGGCCAGCCGTCGTAAGCCCGCCCCCGTTACATTGTCGATCAGAACGCCGTACAGCGAGCTAAGGAAAAGCTGCACTTACTAAGAGCTGTAGACAGCGGAGAGGTGAGAAGCATCCAAGTCTGAATTAACCGTGTTGTTGTGTCCAAGCTGCCTGTGGAGAAAGAGAGAACGAGAGTGAATGTCAGGAGAACGGACTGTGGACAGTTATACGTACCCAGAGCTGTAAACAGCGGAGAGGTGAGAAGCCTTCAAGTCTGAATTAACCGTGTTGTTGTGTCCAAGCTGCCTGTGGAGAAAGAGAGAACGAGAGTGAACGTCAGGAGAACGAACTGTGGACAGTTATACGTACCCAGAGCTGTAAACAGCGGAGAGGTGAGAAGCATCCAAGTCTGAATTAACCGTGTTGTTGTGTCCAAGCTGCCTGTGGAGAAAGAGAGATCAGGAGTGAACGTCAGGAGAGCGAACTGTGGAAAATTACACTTACCGAGAGCTGTAAGCAGCGGAGAGGAAAGAAGAGGAGGGCGCCAGGGATAGCGGGGACAGGCAGGAGCCTGTCTTCCACATCCCCCCCTTGTCTCCAGCCCCCTGGATCCCCGTTGCCCCTTTTCCCTTCCTGTCACCTTGCCGTGGCCTGCCTGGAGGACAGAGCCAGAGCTAGTTTTAATTGCCCCTTCCCCATTCCCCAAGACTTTTAAATATTTAAATAAAGTTTGTTTTATTTACTTACCTGTCCTCGTTGTTTGTCTGGTCATTGGGTTGGCTTTGGGGACCTCCTCGAGGTGGAAGTTGAGAAGGGGCGTGGCTTTAGCCATTAACAGCCAGCCCCTAGCCGTGACATAATTAATAATGTATTAATGCATATTAGTTTACCTGTATTATCTGGAAGTTGAAATATAAGGCTTTAGCTCATTGTGGTACTTAATAAATAAATTAACACTATTAGTTCATAAAATAAGTGATGATGGAATTAATCCACAATTACATATTTAATTAATAACAATTCATGTTTGAACTAATATATTAACCAGACAGACTCTTCATTAGTTGCTAATGAGGCAATCATTAATGAATAGCTAATGAATAGCTTAGATAATCATTAGTAATACATTAATTCAGTATCATCTGTGCATTAGTTAAGCATGAATTCATGACTATTAGTGCACCCTTATTGTAAAGTGTTACCCATTCCAAAAGGTAAAAATAGATCTAGAGATAAAATCTAGATCTTAATTAATATGAATGAAAAGAAAGTCTTACCTGGTTGCTTTCTGGAGAAACTTGGCCTCCCATAAACAATGGTCCCTTCACTGTCCCTCTTAATCCACTTCACAGTTGGAGGCTGGATGGATTATGCCTCCTGTTGCATGCGGATGACCTCATGCAGCTTTTGGAATTCGTCCATGTCTTCTGCCTGGTTGACAAGACTGTTGATCTCATCCAAGAGCTGGTTCAGCTTAGGATCTGACATGGCGCACAGAACAAACAAAAGTGCACAGGGACAAACACACCACTAAGAGAAGAGAGGGGAGAATAGATAGGGAGAGAGAACAATACAAAAACGAGAACAGGGAAAAGGACAATACAAACGTGGCTCTTAAAAGTGCCTTTGGAGTCAGCTACTAAATATTAGTTGAAACATTGAATTTAAGAACCTTTTGAAAAAGAGAAAGATAAATTGGTACAGAATTGATAACTAAACTACACTACACTAGGGCTGTGACGATTAGGATTTTTTTATCACCGCGGTGAAGCACCAAAAAATTACGCGGTTTTGCGGTTAACCGCACAACAGTAAACCCCCAAAGCCCAAACGCAACCCCCCTCCCCGCAAAGCATCGGGAAACAGTATATTATTAAAACAACAAATTATATTAGCAATAACAACATGAAATAATATGTATTTCCTTAGCTATTTTTTATATATATGTTTTGAATGTAATAGGAATTATAGAATTTTTTGTCATTGTTTATAACCCATTTTGTACAATACATTTCATAGAATAGCAACCTGAAAAAAAACTAGAAAGAAGATGACGAGCTTAACATTGTTTCTTGGAAGCAAAACCTTGATTCCAATTTCTTTAGACATTTTTAGAGTGTTTTTCGGGTAACACTCCGTGCATATAACGCACTCCTCCAATGACAAAAACTGTTCAATAATTCATATTAAACTCAAAAGATATTGAAAATAAATACTATTTCATGGTACTATAGTTAATATTTTTAATTCGAATTTTATTAATTAGATACGAAACAAAATAGCCTATTGCATCATCCCGTAAATAACTGCGCAAAACCTATGGATACTCCAATCAATGCTTTAAAGTTCTGCTGTCCATTTACATAATCAAGAAGATAATAAGAGTTTTTTGATCCCGAGCTGGAGAAATTAGTTTGCAGCATTAGCGAGTCACGCTGTCAGTAAGTGCTCACCTGCCTGACTGCTGTCACTCTGTTACTTTGCTCCTCTCGCAAAAGTCTTGGAGATTCCGACTGTCGCTGCTGGTTTAGTTTTATGCTTTACTAAGGTATGTGTGGTGCTCCAGTCCGACAAACGCCACATGATAGTTAATCATCACAAAATGTGATTTTAGATAGTTGCATTTCCGTGCTACAATAGTCAGAAATATAGGTCTACAGCCGATCGGGCTGGCCTTCATAATTATAGTTGGCATGTTTGCCCATAATAGTTTTAAATAATTATGCTATTATGCTGCTCTTCTCTTCTTGCACCTGAATAATGTAATGCGCATGGCTATGAGATGCACTTGAGACTTTGTTATTCGCGCAGTGAGTGAGTTAATACGTTCCATGGCATGCAATAAATATCAAAGCACCTGGGCATGACGCATGGCTTCATGTTTAAGAAGATTACGCCTGTGACAGTAGGCTATTTGTGTGTATTTAATTGAACATTTTCTGTAGACACCAAGTACTGAAACTAAGAAATTAAATAACAATAATCAGACACGCGCACATAATAACATAATCCCCCTTGTGCGGAAAGCAGTTTTTTCTCTAGAAGCCCTTGAACACAGGATGGAAGACAGTAAATTATGATTAATAATGACTTTTGTGTATAGTTCATATCATACACTATATGATTTCTGTAACTTTCACCAGCAAAATAAATAAATTATGAAAATATAAAAAAGTGAAATGATGACAATGATGACCTCAGCACCGCAGTAGGCACCTCATTACTGCGGTGACGCGGTTATCGTCACAGCCCTAGGTTGTGTAATCATTTGTAAAACAAATACCCAAGTTAATCAAAGTTAAGATAATCAAAGCCTTGCAGCCAAGCTGATAAAAGCACAGACTAAACATCAAATCATGCATCTATTTGTGGCTATGGCCATTTAAGCCGTCTCTCTGATGCTTGTTTTTGGAGAGTTTTGATTATCATGTCAAATATCCACTTCCATCTTCTGCATTGTAATAATGCTCCTGTGAGTAGAACAATTCACAGGCCTAGTAGTAATACATTTTCTGACTAAGGAAATTAATGTCTTATCAATTATAATGCAGATCATCTTTACACTGCAATATAAAAGGTAACCTCCTTTAAATCACAAAGATTGAAAGGCAACAACTACTTACATAATGTAAGGGTTTTGTCCTGTGTTATGTTGTGTTTTGTACTTTAATTTTGACACCCTGTTCTGTTCTGACTTTTATTTTGAAATATCATCATGCCATGCTTCACTTCCCACTTCCTGTTTGTTTAGTGTAAGCCACTTCCTTCTGAATATATCACTGCTGATTATTGCTTAGCCTGTTTGTTAACCTGTCTACTTAGCTGTATTCCTGTATCCTGCTCTGTGTTTACCTGTTTTTGACCCGTGCCTGTTTCATTGGATATTGTTTGTTTTCTGCCTGCCCTGACCATTTGCCTGTTTATTGGATTACATTGTGGATTGCCCCTGACTGGATATGTTTGTCTGCCCTCTTGGGATTTACTTTAATAAACCTCTTTTGCACATGGATTCAACTCTCCTTTGCTTTCTTTAAGCACCCCACGTCACACATAACCAAGCTTAATGCTCTGGTCAGTCAAGCATACCCTTTGCATTCTTTCTGCAAACTTCAGCAAGGGCTTGTTCTACACACAGAAACATAAACCAATTAAAACCCATAACATTATAAACAGTAATTTACAAAGTAGTGTATGAACAACCATGTTCATTTGTTAAATGTGCTACCAAGATTTTCACCATGTCACGTCTTCGGCCATCTGACAGACTTTTGGTGCGAGTGTATTAATATATGACTTTTTCACCTCCAGGTCTGCTCTGTAAAATTTTCGATTCAGGTTCTTGGGTAGGTTTTTATACTCGATTCTCGATTAAACTCAGTGAATATAGATCTAATACAAATTCTATATTAATAAAAAAGAACAGTGAACAGCAGTTTACAAGTGGGTAATTAATTAAAAGAAATTAAAAGCTACAACACTAACGATGTCGTCTTGTTTGCAAAATCTAAAATGCTTCCATACCACTGACTTTTAATGGCAAGCTGTCGTCAGCTTAGGTGTTACATTCCAACTTTCACATAATTCTTTAAATAAGGCAGACACAAACTGTGTGCCTCTGTCAGAAAGTCTGGGACTCCCCATCTGGTAAGGATCTCCTTTCTGAATATGATAGCAAATGTCTTTGCTATAGCTGTACGGAAAGGGAAAATTTCTACACGATAGAAAGTTTTACAAGCTGTTTGATGTCGGACCACATTCCTGGCCAGAATGCCATGGCTTGAATTCTTTTGTAGGTCTTATAAATCCCTGCATGACCACTCATAGGGCTGGAATGATAGTGTTGCAGCATACAAGGTACAAGATATTTTGGAATGAAGAGACGATAATGGTAACTGTTGTGAGACAATTGAGTTTTGAAGTAAAGCTTATCTTCTATGACTTCATATTTAGCCTGCTGATCCCCACTGTTCTCAGCTAAAGCTTGAAATATTTTCACAATTTCTGAGTCATTATGCTGTTTTTCCCAGATCAATTCATCAGTAACTGGAAGAGTGCTGACATCCTTTGGTGAGGTTACATGACAGGGGTGTGTGACTCGTGAAAGGGCATCAGGGACTGCATTCTTTTTCGATATTCCATGATAAAATCATACGTTTGCAATTGCAGAGCCCATCGAATAAGCCGGCTGGTAGTTTGGGGTGAATTCATCATCCACTTCAAGGCAGCGTGATTTGTGACGACTGTGAACATTCTGTTCTCAAGGTAGTGTTGCCATTTGTCTAAGGCCCAAACTACAGCTAGGTATTCTTTCTCGGTGGAAGAGTAATTTGACTCAGAATGGTTAATAGTTCTGCTGGCATAAGCTATGACCTCTTCCACACCTTGTCCTCGGTTCTGGGTTAGCACCACACCAAGCCCTGTCTCGCTGGAATCTGTGTATACCACAAAAGGTTGCTCCAAATTGGTATGTCCAAGGATGGGGGGTGTCATTAAGAATGTCTTAAGTTGCTCAAAAGTCTGTTGGCATTGCTGTGTCCACTGAAAAAAATCTTAATTTTCTCTTCAAAGCATTAAGAGGTTCACCGATTCTGGAACAGTTAGGAACAAAGCGGTGGTACCACCCAGCCAGGCCCAGAAAGTGTTGAACTTCCTTAAGATTCCTTGGCACCGGATAGGTACAAATAGTTTCCACTTTGCTTGAGTCAGCCGCAATGCCTTGGACATTAACAATGGGGTTGACTGTGGCACGGGCCTCGCAAACTCTTTTTATTTATCACTCCTCAAAGAGACTGATTTTGAATCTGCTGATTTTGGACATACAGATATGATTTATACATCATTTAAAACTTTTAAGTGTCTAGGTTTTTTTCTGTCCACTCCCAATAAAAACAGAATGTTGTGCTTTTCGCAAAATTAAGAAAATAAACAGGATGTGTGTTTTGTTTTCTCTCCCTCAGTGAAGTCCTTTCAGAAACTCGTCAGAAAAATTAACTTTAACTTAACGAATACTTGTCATAGAAACAAAAGATAAATGTCTACATAATGCTTGGAATGTCTGCTTTTAAATGATGTAAGTGGGATCGAAAACATATATTGTCATTTGGTGTAAATGTCACTGTATGAGAATGAATAGAGGTACCATCTTTCTCCTGTTACCTGTTTATCTGTAATGAGATGAGACACACCCCCACACCATTGAAGTTAACGAGCAGAGACATCCATATGCATAACTCATGCCTCCTGCAATCAATGGATACATAATCTGCGATCCAGTCTCTCCATTCCTTGTTATGCTGAGTTGTTTCATCCGAGTGCACCAAACATGACATCTAAATCCTTATTTACTTGCGTATGTGTATCTCCAGACGTGAGTGTTTTCTTTGTCCTTCCATCAAACAGTCTACACGATGGGCATGCACATACACAAACACACGAGTCAGAAAATTTGACGCGCTTTTTGGTATTCTTATAAAATACGCGATTGCAAACAGTACATCTCAATCCTTATTTACTTGCAAAGCGTATATCTCCGCACAGCAAGTTTATTAAACACAGGATCACTCACATGTGCACACATTCCTTTGTACTGCTTTCACGATCAACACGTGAGGGAGTAATGGGGGCAACGACTGTAAACAAACATTGATAAGTTGATCACGCTTGTCCCTTGCTGTGTTTCTACTATAATGATTACAAAAACACAAATAAGAGTCCAGACAACAATAGGCAGTTCTTCTTTTGAGCTTTTTACTGCACAAAAGTAAATCTCTCGTTGGCCAACCAAACACTAACCCTGTGTTAATTTTTATGATGGCCAAACAGTACCTTTACCATGATTACTATGGTTTTTAAAGGTATATAGGAAAATATTTCAATAGTGTATATTGTGTGTGTGTGCGTGCGTGCGTGTGTATTTACATTCTATAGAAACTTTTTGTTATAAATTCCCAAGTAAACCTTATCATGGTTTTAATACAGACAAAGTTACATTTCTGTTGAACATTCCTACAAGGCTCATTATGTGGCTCATTATGCAACTCTTTTGTTTTGCTCAGCGGTCAATCATGGATTATTCAGGAGCTTTCCCACCTCCACGCATACGGCCTTTCCCAAGCAAAAGTGTCTTAGAAATTATAGATCAATATATTGTTTTATGTGAATGAGTAGGCCGAATGATTTTCACATCATTTTAAAGAAAAAACTCTAGACTATTAGATCCTGTTTTGAAAAGTCTTGTTAAAACATGTTTAGAATCAGTTTTGTGGACTTATATCAGTGACTTTAAAATTTAGCTTTTTCAAAAACCATGCATAAACATTTTTCCCTCAAAAATACAAACCTGTACATACATGTTGATCATATAATATTGTAGCCCAGTTTGTGATGAACACAGTGTTATGAGACTTTTGCCATTAATATGTTTTTAAGCAACTGAAAAAAGCACAAATGTCCGTGCAGGTCAAAACTTCCCCAGGGCCCTAAAAACCCCTTAGACCCCAGAGGGTTAATCACATGTCCCAAGAATGTTACTTCTTGTAGGCAGAACTTACTTTTTTGAGGTTGATTGTTAAGCCAGCCTTTTGTACTTTTTGGGAGTCAGCTTGAAGATCAATGAAATGCTGAGTAATGGAAGAAGAGTAGACAATATTGTCAATATATAACAAACAAACACCTCCTCGCAGTTCTCTTCATAAGATGTTTAAAGGTGGCTGGGGAATTTTAAGCCCAAAGGCCATCATGTTAACAAGGAATAATCCAGCAGGGGTGACAAAGGCAGTCTTGGCTTTACTGGCAGCATCCTTGGTTACTTGCCAATACCCACTATTATGGTCTAGGATTAAAAAGATGGCTGATCCTGATCGTGATTCCAGAATTTCATTAAAATTCGGCATGGCTATGCATCACTGTCAATTATAGCATTAAATTTGCGATAGTCCACGCAAAATCAAAGCTTTCTGTCTTTTTCGCACTTGGACCACAGGAGACGCCCAGCCTGATTCCAATGGCTCCACAATTCCCACCTCTTGCATTTTCTTGGAGTTGTTGTTTGACAAAAGCTTGTTTAGCTGGTGACATTCTATAAGGTTTTTGTTTTATTTCTTTTTTTATATATATACTTTCATTTTTATTGAGAACAAAGAACACACACAGTTACAAGGAAAAAAGAGAAAAACTAAAAAAATAAAATAAGTAAGATAAATAAAATAATGTAAATAAAAGGGTCGTCATAGGTAAACAAAATTTAGCATTTCTTACAATGAATACATTACTGTAATACACTCAATGGTAGATGTGCATGATCCATTTATCCCAATATCTAATACAATTTACCAACTCAAGTCTTAAAGAGAAAGTTAGACTTTCCATATGGTACACTTCGTTTACAATTCCCACCCACTGGTCTTTTGTTGGAGGGTCAACCTGCATCCATTTGCGTGTTATGGCGTTACGGCTTCTTGCCAAGAGTATTCTTAACAAATATTTGTCACTTTTTAGGACTGTTTTAGGAATTTTTCCTAGGTAGATTGTAATAAATGAAAAATCCAATTTCTCTCCAATTATTTTTCCAACCTCAGTTGATACCTCTTGCCAGAAAGGTTGTATTTTGGGACACGCCCAGAAAATATGAAAGTGGTTAGCCATTGAGGTTCCACACTGCCTCCAACAAAGATCCAGATTCGGTTCACCTGTGCGTAAGGCGACTAATTTGGGAGTTGTAAAGAATCTTATTACATTTTTCCATCAAAATTCCCGCCAAGATCTTGAATTTGTAGTATTTGCCTGTGTAACACAGATCTCTGCCCAGTCTTCCTGAGATATTTGAAAGTCCGACTCTTTCTCCCATTTTTGTTTTACATAGTTTGATGTATAATTTTTACCATTTTGTATATATCCATATAATTTTGATACCAACTTCTTATGATCCTTTTTTGAATATGCATTAATAAATAACGTAATCAAATTATCATCACTTGTTATTGTACATTTGATTTTTTTATTGAAATAATCCCTAATTTGCAGGTACCTATAGAAATCCTGTTTTTCTAGTCCAAATGTGTCTGATATAGTCTGATAATTCAATAAGTTCCCATCAGAGGTAGGTAACCATGCAATAGGCTGTAATTCCTCTCCATATCCATTGTTTGAATCTCTCATCTATTCTAGCGTAACTTGGAATACACCAATCTATCAAAGGTTTAGTTGTGCAGCATAGAAATAATCCTGAAGAGAAGGTAGAGCCCTACCTCCCTTTTCTTTTACCAGCTGCAGTGTCTTAAACCTTATCCTAGGTCACCTACCATTCCAGACAAACCTTGATATCATCCCGTCCCATTCATTACATTGGTTTAGTGATATGTCCGCAGGTAGTGATTGAAATAGATAAAGCAACCGTGGTAACATGTTCATTTTAATTATTTCTATCCGATTACTCATATATAGTGGGCGCAGAGTCCAACGAGCAATATCAGATTTTATCTCCATGCAAACTGGGCCGTAGTTACAATCGAAGAGTTTTGATATATCTTTTGTTAAATTTATCCCTAAATATTTTAGTGATGTGGAATTCCATTTAAATTTATATTGCTTTTTATATCTGAGTTAGGTCTATAATTATATGTAAGTGTTTGAGTTTTTTGGATATTTATTTTATATCCGGAATATGGATTATATGCTTTTAAAAGGGCCATCACTCTGGGGATGCTAGATTCGGGGTTTGTGAGGAAATAGTTTGTAGTCTACATTTAACACTGAAATCTGTCTATATGAGCTACAGTCACTCACATCTTTCCCTTCCTTAGGGATGACCGAAATGATTGCTTCTTTCCAAGATTGCGGGGTTTCTCCACCTCTCAATATATAATTAAAACAATTAAGCACTATTGGCATTACTTGTGGTCTGAATGTTTTATAAAACTCAGGCGGGTAGCCGTCTGCGCCCAGTGCTTTGTTTGCTTTCATTTTTGATATTGAATTATTTAATTGTTCCATCGTTATTTCGGCCATAAGTGCTTTATTCTGTTCTTCCCCTTTTGATGGTAGATCGAGTGAATCTAGAAAATTCTTTAAGGTTGGGGTGTCTACCCTGGCTGGTTGTGAATATAGATCTTTATAAAAAAAACTTCGAAAGATTCCTGAATATCCTTTAATTTGTTACATACTTTCTTTGTTTTAGGGTTTTTAATTTTATTTATTGTATTTTTTCCTTTCTGTTTTCGTATCCCCCAAGCTAACAATTTCATTGCTTTAGGACCCGTCTCATAGTATATTTGCTTGGAGAATTTAATTTGCTTTTCTATTCAGGCTCGGACTGGTAATCTGTACAACCGGGCAAATGCCCGGTGGGCCGGTCGACATGTGGGCCGGTGGCCTCCGAGATTTATTTTTTTTAATGCCAAAATGTTTAAGTTATTTATTTTCGGCCCGTCATGTATAAATGAAGTTGCATTTGGCTTGGGGGGCGGGTGATAGGAAAATATTTTCGGCTTCTTCATGACAGGTTCAGTGTGTGTTACGATTGCGCCCCCATGCCCCACCCCTCAAATGGATTTGTCCAAGCAGCCGCTAGGTTTATGGGGAAATATACAGAGATGATAGCGCATCATTTAGCCTTGCACTTAAGATAATTATGGACAACAGAGGCTCCAAAAAGAAGAAAGGGGGAGCGGAGAAGATCCGCGAGAAAAAGTCGCCCAGGTATATTAACAACCGCCCAAATATATCAGGCATAACTTTTTTTGGTTCTTCCGTGATAATGACACTATTTGATAATGACATTTGCGTGCGAGGCGAGCACGTGTCTCTTCCAACGAGTTCGGTATGTGTTCGCGTGCTCTCTGTTTCTCTATGAATTGGGTGCAAGCCGAGGCAAGTTCAGTGTCACGTTGTGTTCATGTTTCTGAACTTGAGCAGAGTTGTGTGCATTAGAGGTCTTCACAGAGGACCCGTACAGTTCCGGGTCTATGTTTTAAAGGGTCAGTTGGGTCTGGGTCGGTCCCTGTTTAATTATGCTACTTCGGGTCCTGGGTCTGGTTTCTATGGCTATAACAACTGCCTCTTGTTTCGAAAGTCACAATGCACTTTCTTTCTTGTATTTTTATAAATATTATTAATTAACCATCTTTGCTTTCTGAGCAAACATTTTAGATATAAGAGATTGTTATCTTTTAATCTGCAAGAGAGAAATAGAAAGAGAGGCACTTTTACTGCTTCTGCTCTATCTAATATAAAGTGAAGAAAGCTACATAAACCATTATAACACCGGTCACATTTATAATCTTTAGACCTATTTATAATCTATAGACCTGCACTGTCTATCATTAATATACTTTACATGTTATTGTATTCAATAGAGTTTGATAAAAGGGTTCATCTACACAAGTATTGCTTCATATAACAGTGCAAAAATAGTAAAGTGTTTTTGTGGTGATTTGACAAACAGTGTCAGCTTTGTTCATGGCAAAGAGAGTTTGAGGTGGTTGAATTTTAACTATACTGTGAAATTAATATAAATGTTCAATAAATCAAAGCATTGGGTTAGGGGGGCGATTTTGGTGGGCTTGTGTGTGGAGTGTGGGGGGGGGGTCATCGGTCCACTGGTGGGCCGCTCCACGAGAAAATTGCCAGGGCCGAATTTTGTTCCCAGTCCGACCCTGTTTCTATTTCTTCGTCATATATACCATTCAATTTCAGTTTTACCTTATTTATTCGCGCCAATATTTGTGGATCTTTCTGTTTAGCATGCTCCATCTCCAAGTTTTTCATTTCCTCTTGTAAATTTAATAGTCTTTTTTGTTTTTCTTTTTTGCGCAAAGCAGTAAGTGTGATAAACCCAGAATAACCGCCTTAGCAGCATCCCACAAAGTGCTCGGAGACACTTCTCCATTATTATTATTTTGGAGATATAATTCAAATTCTTTTTGGATCTGCTTCTGAATCGTTAAATCATTTAAAATACTAGTGTTAAGCTTCCAAAGTGTATCCCTCTTTTGATTTTCTAAATTTAAGTAGAGGTATACCCCAGCATGCTCCGATACATCCCTAATTTCGATATATATCTTTAATTCTGTGCCTATCTGAGTTATTCATAAATATATAGTCAATTCTTGAATATACAGAATGACAGGCTAAGTAAAAAGTGAATTGCTTATCCCTTAGGTGGAGATCTCTCCAAGTATCAATCATTTCCAATTCTTAAAGCATCCGTTGAACCAATTTAGTATTTGAATTCTTTATTTTGGAAGGATTAGTCGTATCTAGCCCGGGTTTTAATTAAACATTTAAGTCCCCACCGCATATAAGAGTACCATGTGATTCCGTAGCCATTAAGTTAAATATTTTCTTAAAGAAAATTTTGGTGCTTCCTGGCGAAGCATAAATGTTAAACAATGTTACTTCTTTATCATCTAGTTTCCCCTTTACTAAAATACATCTACCCTCTCTATCTTTGATTTCAGAAATAAATTCGAAGTTATCAATATTGGGGATCAATATAGCTACCCCTCTTCTGTGTCCAGATTTATGAGATTAATAATAAGTGTTCTGAAAGCCCATTTTCTTAAATTTCTCATGTTCTAATTAGGATAGGTGGGTCTCTTGCCAAAAAATAACCTGCAATTTTTCTCTTTTCATCTTAGCTACTATTTTACTCCTTTTAACCGAGCTATGCAGCCCATTGACATTAACCCTTGTGTGGTGTTCGGGTCTGTGGGACCCGTTTTTAATGTTTACTAAAAGAAAAATTATGCAATTAATTGTTGTTTCAACCTCAGATTCATTGGCCTTGGCTCATTTTCTATAAAGAACATAAAAATAAACAACTTTATAATGACTGAACACTGTACACCCCCCCTACACATTTATATTACATATGTGGTGTTCGGGTCCACTGGACCCGGAGGTAATTAGAGAATGAAAATTGAATGTGCTATGTGACTTCACTTTGTTTTTCTCTTATCTGGGACTCCTGTGAGTGCATGAGTGTGTTTGTATATATGTCTGTACATATGTGATGGATGCATGTCAGAGTTTTGGCCTTCTGCACTTGCTGTAACAGCGCAAAGATACAACATGTTATACATCAAGCATGAACACTTGTCTGCCCCCGCTGTCCCAAACACTTTACCTTTTGTCTAACAGGAACCATTTTACATTTTACCATTATATCCCTTACAAAAAATAACCATGGTTGTATTATAGTAAAAGTGTAGTAATCATGGTAAACTGGTGTATTGATTACTATTTGTAAAACCATGAGTTACCACAAAACCTATGGTGTGTGTGTGTGTGTGTGTGTGTGTGTGTGTGTGTGTGTGTGTGTGTGTGTGTGTACCTGGTAATTATCACTTTGTGGGGACCAATTGTCCCCACAAAGATAGGAATACCAGTGTTTTTGTGACCTTGTGGGGACATTTTGATGTCCCCATGAGGAAACAAGCTTATAAATCTAACAAGATGATGTTTATTGAAAATCTAAGGTACAAGAAAGGTTTTTGTGATGGTTGGGGTTAGGGAATGGGGCAGGTAAGGGGAATAGAATATACAGTTTGTATGGTATAAAATGCATTACGTCTATGGAATGTCCCCACAAAACATGGAAACCAGAGTGTGTGTGTGTGTGTGTGTGTGTGTGTGTGTGTGTGTGTGTGTGTGTGTGTGTGTGTGTGTGTGTGTGTGTGTGTGTGTGTGTGTATGAGTGTGTGAGAGAGAGTGATAAATAGGGAAAGTAAAATTTCATATCCAAGCATTTTCATCATTTTAGGTTGTAGCCAAAAGCAACACATTGTACTGCAGTGTGTGTGGACATAAGATGGACAGGAATACACAGTATACGTCTATAAAATGCAAGAAATGCATATGCAACACAGCTACACAGTAAAAATCTGCTTCTTATGTGTTGTGTCGGCTGGCATGAACAGGTTATGTGTTCAGTGTGGATAATGTGTTATGATACCGCATCTTTTCAGATGGGGCTTGTGCTGTGTAGACGGACACAAATGTGTACAATTTCAAACTAAACTATTCAAAGAATTAAACATCAAAGTGATGAAAAACTTATTTGAGATGAAAAAGTGATGAAAATACTTATTTTAGATAAAGATCTGGGGGAGAATAAAACTTTCTTCTCTTATTTCATATTATCACAAAATCGAATAGCACTTTAATCTATAAATAGTCCTCTACCAGTGGTAAATGACAAATATTAACCATAAATTCTGTCTATATTACTTGCAATGAGGCTATAGTAAACATCTGTAAACAGTTATACATAAATTTGTATGACTGCATTGGTTTAAGATACAAATAATACAGTGGGTCCACTAGACCCACAAACATTGTCTAAGTAACAGAAATACGAACACCACACAAGAGTTAAGTGTAACTACCTTATATTCCTGGTTATGCATGTATTCATTTTAAGCCATTTCTCTATGGAGCTAGAAGAGTCTCAATAAAGATAAATGCACACACTACATTCACATATGCACACACAGGATTCATAAATACACATGCAGGATACACAAATGCACACAAAATTCACAAATGCACACACAAAATTTAAGAAGCACAGAAGATTCACAAATGCACACAAAATTCAGAAATGCACACAAAATTCATAAATACACAACCAATTCAGAAATGCAAACAACATTTACAAATGCACTCAAGATTCACAAATGCACAGGACAAGATTCAGAAATGTATTTCTGATGCACACACAAATATATCTTGATTTACAAACTGTTTTTGGTCTGTGAACTTTACTGCATTTGTGTGTGAATTTTGAGACTCCCCTGACTTGGCTCGACACACAAATGCCTTTTTTTAAACAGGGAATGATCTGCAACCAATCAGATATCTCCCCCTTGTTTTAGCCAATCACAAGAACGCACCCCACATGGGGGATTGTTTACTTATAAGCCAATCACATGACCTTTAAGCTGGTTTGCCAACCGCCAATAAAACCGAAAAAGATTGTGATTGGCTAAAACAAGGAGGAGATATCTGATTGGTTGCAGATCATTCCCTGTTTAAAAAAAGGCATTTGTGTGTCGAGCCAAGTCAGGGGAGTCTCAAAATTCACACACAAATGCAGTAAAGTTCACAGACCAAAAACAGTTTGTAAATCAAGATATATTTGTGTGTGCATCAGAAATACATTTCTGAATCTTGTCCTGTGCATTTGTGAATCTTGAGTGCATTTGTAAATGTTGTTTGCATTTCTGAATTGGTTGTGTATTTATGAATTTTGTGTGCATTTCTGAATTTTGTGTGCATTTGTGAATCTTCTGTGCTTCTTAAATTTTGTGTGTGCATTTGTGAATTTTGTGTGCATTTGTGTATCCTGCATGTGTATTTATGAATCCTGTGTGTGCATATGTGAATGTAGTGTGTGCATTTATCTTTATTGAGACCCTTCTAGCTCCATATTTCTCGTTTTGTAACCCTTTCCATGACGACCCGCTAAACACCATTAACCAAACTTGAACAGTCTTTAAAAAATTAAATACAATATTAAATAATGTACTAACAACAAAATACAACAGACTTCCAAGTCGTAGGTTTAACAAAAGACCTTCATTTTGAGAGGAAATCCTCGCTTCTGTCGAGGGCCTCTCTTTAGTGCAAAAGAAAACACTCCCTTGACGCACTGTAGATTTCTGAACTTTTCCCGGTAACACTTTATTTTACGACCCGCAAAGTACCGTGTAATTAAACCGAATTTACAGCGTACCTATTTGTAACAACAGAGTACCTCTACAGTACGTAGTTGTAGTTATAAGGGAACAATATTTTAAGTTTGTGGTAATAAGGGGGTAAGAATATATGGAAAATTATTCTCTAAGTATTTCATAACTACAGGGTACCTATTGTAATATTACGTGGTATGTATGACTTACGTGTATGGGTAATATGGTCTATGTGTAATATGTTTTTTTTTTCATATTTGCTACTTACCTGATGAAGTGTTTTGTATAGCCTACAGTTGATGTCTACAAGCCACGTCGGCAAATAAAATATAACACACAATAAAAATAATAGCAGCTTGTACCTCTTTGATCTGTATATGTATACAGGAGTTACAAGGTAACTCTTATATTTGCGGGCTGTAAATTGAAGTGGGGCTTATTCCCCGATTGTTCTGTGTATGTACCAGGTAACTCTCATATTTGCGGGCTGTAAACTAAAGTGGGGCTTATTCCCCGATTGTTCTGTGTATGTACCAGGTAACTCTTATATTTGCGGGCTGTAAACTAAAGTGGGGCTTATTCCCCGCTTGTTCTGTGTATGTACCAGGTAACTCACATATTTGCGGGCTGTAAACTAAAGTGGTGCTTTGTTCACCTCTTGTTATAGGGTAAATACCATAAACATACAGAATATTGTTTTTTTTATTTTAAAACAACTTATTTCAAAACATCTTTAAAACACTATAATTAAGCCAACACTTAATGTTTATTATCACATAACTTTTATTTAAAATAAAAAGTCATGACAATTTTTCATTGTTTTTGCGGCTTGGCTTCCTCTGTTGGTGTTCTTGTCCACTCGGATGATGAGTTGATGTCGTCTCACAAATGCTGTTCTGCATTATAAAAAACATAAATGAAAGCCTTCAGTAAATGTTTCTTCACTGTGCCTTGACAGAAACAGAGTTTTCTAAGCCAGTTACGTTTATAAATTTTAGGCTTACTTATGTGCTAGCTAACCTGCTACCGTTAGCTAGCAACTTTCTTGAAAAACATTGTTTGAAATGCGTGAGTCATGTATTAACAAAACCAGTCACCTTATCCAACATGCGGATCCTGCTGACATCACTCGCAGCCGTACTCCACACTGTAGAACGTTTTTAAAACCTCTTAAAGAAATTTCACCTCAGGATCGCGTTCCAGCAAACCTCCTGCAGATGGCCGCGCGCTCTTAACCTGCGCAGTAGCCTATGCATGTAGTCGTCTTTTGCTTTAGCGGGAGCTGATATCTGCTGTTGTTTCATTCTGGTTTGCCATTGCATGAATTATATTTGGCTAAAATACTTGTGTTTACAGTAAATAAATTGCAAAGCACCACTTCAAATATGTCCGCAAATGTAGGAGTTTCCTGGTAAATAGGGAATAAGTTGCTATTTTTATTGTACTTACCTTAAAAAAAAGATAACCACATTAAATCAGCTGGACTTTTGTTATTAAAAGCAAGTAATATAGGCTACTAAAATAAAAGTGATATGCTGTTATATTTATTTGCTGATGTGGCTCGTAGACATTGACTGTATACAACATTCAGTAGGCTAGTCAATATGAAAAATTCACAATAAAAAATAAATAAAACATAATTTCCCCATAGACTTGACTAAGTCATACATACTAGGTAATATTACAATAGGTACCCTGTTGTTATAAAATACTTAGAGTATAAATAATTTATAATTCTTCATATTCTTACCCCCTTATTACCCCAAACTTAAAATATTATTCCCTTATACCTACAGGTTACCTACCCTGTTGTTACAAATAGGTACGCTGTAAATTCGGTTTAATTACGCGGTACTTTGCGGGTCGTAAAATAAAGTGTTACCCTTTTCCCTCTGAATCGGTTTCAATGTTCAAATTTAGCGGGCTCATAAAAAAGTAATATTAATTAGCAAATAACTTAGAAAAGAAAATAACCAAACACAATCCGTTTTCTATCAAATATTATAAAGTCTGCTGCTATTCTCTCCAGAGGAACACGGTCTTGAGGTCCATGTCATGACAACCTATCATAAGTCCGTGGTTATCCTATCCTTATTTTATGAGTCACTTGGTTTGGTTTTCATCACTTATCCCTCGATCTCGTTCGCAAAAAGCTCAAGTAAAAATTTTACTTATTTGTATCCGCTGAACCCGGCGTTACGCATTGAAAACTTTGTAACTTTCCACATATTTTTTGTTGATCCACTCTTGTGTGGCATCGGTCAGTTCCTTGCCTTTTCCACGAAACCGTGCTCTGCTGTTTCCACGATGTAGGTTCCTGTTCTTTGATGTCTTCTACAGAAAATCCTCTCTTCTTTAAGTCTTTAACTGCCGCAGAGTCGTATACTTGAGAACCGTTTTCGAAGAACACTTTTAGCTTAGCCGGACGTGGTGTTTGGAACCGAACCCCTTTGGTTTTGAGCTCCCTGAGAATCCCTTCTTTTTAGTATGTCCGAAGGGTAGTCATGGTCAAAATAAATCCTCTTTCCTTCAAAACGAACTTCTTTCTTTTTCCATGCTGTGCATCACGTGTTCTTTCACTCTGTGCTCTAAAAAAACCAATGATCTGGGTGGTGCGTCGCGGGGAGGCTTTGGAGCGAGCGCCCTATGACAACGTTGTATACCCAGCTCCTTGTCCATAAGCGGCAGATCCAACCCCGACTTTATAAGATTTGTCACAAACTCCATCGAATTACTTCCCTCAGATCCCTCCGGGATTCCATATATACGGAGGTTATTCCGTCTTGAGGGGGCTTCCAGATCGATAAGCTTCGCTTGCATCTCACTCTGTTTCTCCATCAAATCAAGGAGTGTTTCGTCCGCTGCTCCGTTCCATTCCTCCACATCGGCTATACGTTGTTCCGTTTCAGTCACACGGGCAGTGGCAGCATGTAGATCACCTGTTAATTTTTAAGTTTCAGATTAATTTCTTCTCTGAACTCGTTAAACTCCTTCCGCATATCTTCCCGAAGAGAGAGACGAAATTCGTCCATGTCACTCTTAAAATAGGCCCTAAATGCCCTTCCTGTATCTTCGATTATTTCTCCTCTTTCGCGTTTCGAACCTGTTTTATTTTTACTTTTTTTATGCTTTTCCCCTTCCATGTTCACTTTCAGTTTCAAATTCGACTTTCCAAATATAATTTCCAAGGGGATTTGAATCAACCGATTAAGAGAGATTGTTTCACGCGGCCATCTGCACTAGCGCCACACCGGAAGTCTATAAGGTTTTTGTTTTATGGGAATTTGATGATGTGTATAAATTTTGTGTTGAAGCACTTCTGTATATATAAATATATATAAACATTTATTCCAGATACACCACAAATGAAATCATAGTAATCTCAAAAAATATCAAATATTTCATTTGAGTCATATTAACAAAACCACAGGAACAGCAACAAATACCATAATTCCTATATCACATATTATCAACCAACATCTCAATATCACATCTCATGAAATAAAGCATATCGAAGAGTTATTTTTTACTGTTTGCACAATTACTTTCGGGACATTTTTCATAGGGATCATAGGATAACGTTAGTGTTTGTGTTCATGTGTGTGGGGTGCATGATCTCAGAAGTAAGTTAACTGTAGTGCATTTTCATGTGACAAAGGAAGACAGTTTTTAATTTAAGACCTACCTGAAGTCAGAAGCACTGATAATTCATATACTGCTTCAGAAAAGGGCAAACCCCATGCAATGGTCAACTCCAGCCTTGCCCAAACACAGCAAGGAAAGTGTCCTTTAGGATTAGAAATAATGATTATCCCAACACTTTACTGTAGAGCAGCCGGCATGTCTTAGTACGATGTAATAACTCATTAATAACATTAGCTTCTCTGATAAAACACTGCGGTGTGAAAAAAGAGCGTCTATTGTGACGGTGATGGGATGATAGTCTCAAAACTCTTAGCAGTGCAGCCAACCAGATCCCATTCTCAATGTCCTCATGTCATATATATATAAAACTTTTCTGGTTCACTCTTCATGCCGTTTCATTCATAAACTCCACGCTGCGCACCCATAAACACACACCTGTCGAGGCTTACTTTGATTGTGTCTTCACACACTTCCTTCTGCCTTATCGGACTTTTCTTAATGACCGCGTTGCATTGTGGTTAATGTAGTCTCATTTCCATCTCACATTAGAGTATTTATAGGCATTATTAGTTTGATAATTACAGGGCATAGAATATTGATGTATTGACTTCGTTTGTAGGCTACCTAGCTAATTTCTGAACTCAATACAAATGTTTGATTTTCATTCAAATTTATTGTGACCTTGTAAAGTGGAATTATGTAATCCCATATCCCATATCCTTTTCCCTCCTTGAAACCACACACACACACACACACACACACACACACACACACACACACACACACACACACACAAAAAAAGATTGTTCACACAAAAATGTAGCCAAAGTCTCCACTTTTCTTCACTCAAACTCCACCACTGTCTGTCTGCGCTGCTCTCAGAAATCACAGCTCTCTCCCAGCCACGGACTGTGTGTCATTGAGTATGCCCGCAAAAGAATACTGATCGCACAGTTTGTATGATATCAGGGGGTAATCTCAGGTACAGTAGCCCTACCTGGCTTAGTCTGCCGAAATTTCTTCCCAGCCCACTAAAGATTGTAATTTATTCCCCAATCTGTACACAAATTTGTGATTGCTTTAGTCCCATTTAAATCTTGTATGAAAACTGATGCTTTGGCTCTGCGCTATATTTATGTTGAATGGGATTTTAGAGATAAAATGTAATATTTAAAAATCACACTTGCCTATATTGTCTTCCTAGAGTGAATAATGAGCTAAAATAGCAGTATTGAATGGTCTGTGAGGCAAGGTCGAATTTTGATTGGACGCTTGACTAAGCATGTGTCACAGTGTTAAACTGTGTTCTGTGTGTGTCATGATGTGTTAGTGTTGTTCCCCGAGTAGCCACCAGATGTCTCTTGTCTTCACTGTCACATGTGCCATGAACTGCATCTCCCATAATCCCTTCTGTCATCATTGATCATTGTACTCAGCTGTTCCCACTCACCTTGTTAGTGTTTGTGTATTTAAGTCCTGTCTGTTCAGTCTATGTTGTGGATTCCTTGTTGTATGTCACATCGCCTTCTGTGCCTGTGATTATTTGTATTTATGTTCTGGATTGTGTTTATGGATATTGACCTTGGATTGGATGGATTATGATTTTGGATCACCCTTATTAAACTGCTTTTGGATCTAACTTTTATGTGTGTGAGTCGTGACAGAAGGAATCCACCATGAAAAGATCCAGCGGATTGGGGATCCGGATCAGTCCACCCGCTACTGCAAGGGAGAGAGGGAAGCGGATAGACAACATAAAGGCCCTACACCAGCATGGTCAAACGGTGGGTTGTCTGGCCCAGAAGTTTTGGACCTTGTCCTGCGCCTTAAAATATAATGACGCGACATTAAAGGACCTTTTTAATTGTTGTCTGGACGAACCGCTACCTCAGTGGGAGATGAACGGGCTGGACATTTAGGATTTCTGGGGGTTCACCCGTTACTTAGAGCATTGTAGCCAGTGGGATAATCCAGCCACACCTGCGATGCCAGACAAGATGGCCGCCACCAAGCCAGCAGCGGTTCATAAGATGGCTGTCTACAGGGATGCACCTGTTTTTGAGACTGCCACCACTATACCTGCACCTGTTCGTCAGAGGGGCTATATTGTAGAGGAGACTGTGTTCGACAGGGCAGTGATTATACCGGCACCTGTTCTCAAAATGGCCGCCCCTGACCCAGCAGCGGTTCCCAAGATGGCTGTCACGTTGCCTACTCCAACTTTTGAGACCGCCACGGTGATTCCGGCCCTTGCGTTTCAGAGGGCTGTTGCATCACAGTCACCTGCTCTCGGGAGAGCCATCATCACACCTGCACCTGTGCTCAGAGAGGCACCAGAGGTTTGTCCCGTAAACTCAGTGCTTCTTATGTTTGCCATGGCTCTGTGGTGCGGGTGGTCTGTCTTCTGCTCTTTTGTTCAGCACGACGTCTCTCGAGTCAAGTCATCTGGGCCGAGAGAGTCATCTGGGCCGAGAGAGTCATCTGGGCCGAGAGAGTCATCTGGGCCGAGTGAGTCATCTGGGCCGAGTGAGTCATCTGGGCCGAGTGAGTCATCTGGGCCGAGTGAGTCATCTGGGCCGAGTGAGTCATCTGGGCCGAGTGAGTCATCTGGGCCGAGTGAGTCATCTGAGCCCCTGGTGCCACATTGGTCAGCTAGTGTGGTCACCCTGAAGATCCAGAGACTTTTTGTTGTCATTGAAACTATGGCCAGTGGGAAGCTTTCTGCCTGTTTCAAGATGGCTGTCCCCAAGTTCCCTGTCCTCACTGCCTGGTCCAAGGTGGCCAGATTCGAACTCTCTGCCCTATTTAACCTGGCCCAGAGGGCCTCTTTCTATTTTCCCCCTCTACCCAGGTTCCTGACACCACCAGCACCACCCTGGGTTCCTGTCCCTCTCTGGCCTCTGACTCCGCCCTGGCCTCCTGCTCTGCCGGCCCCGCCCTGGCCTCCTGCTCTGCCGGCCCCGCCCTGGCCTCCTGCTCTGCCGGCCCCGCCCTGGCCTCCTGCTCTGCCGGCCCCGCCCTGGCCTCCTGCTCTGCCGGCCCCGCCCTGGGGTTCTAGACCCTCCATCCCTCCCCCAGATCCACCTCCGTTCCTCCACCCACCTGAACTTTCATGTTTTGTCGTTTGGAGTGTCTGGAAGCCACTCCTTTAGAGGGGGGTACTGTCACAGTGTTAAACTGTGTTCTGTGTGTTAGAGTTCTCAACGGGCCTGAAAATTACAACCCGACCCGACCCGGCCCGTGGCTTTTAAAGCCCGGACCCGATGTAACCCGACACATCAACGTGAATTATCTGTCCGAACCCGACCGGCGGCCCGACGCCGCCGACCCCCCCCTGCCTTTTTTTTTCTCATACACGGCTATTATCATGACCAGCAGACGGGAATTCAAATCAAGCTTTATTGTTCACGCCTTTTAACAATACAAACAACTGAAACAATAAACTTTAAATATAGGCTATATAAATATGCCTAAAAATCACACAATAATAAATAAAAAGAACTCAAACATGTACCCAGCTAGTGGCTTCTCCTCCTGTAGTAGCAAGCAACGGTGAATTCACCTGCGGCAAGTTTACTTTTCTCCATCTCTTCTTCTCCAGGCAACAGGCGTGCACGCAGTGATAGCAATAAGCTCCGGGCGGATCCGTTGCTGATCTGCCCCAGAGCTTATTGCTATCCCCCGCCCCTCTCTGTGATGCACGTTGCAGCAGCCAGACCAGACTTTCTTTACGTTGAACAGCAGTGATGATTAATAATTTTTTTTCACGGAGCGTAAAAGATTAAGCCCGAGGTCCGACCCGACTCAGTTGCTTATATTTTTGGCCCGACCCGTTGAGAACTCTACTGTGTGTGTCATGATGTGTTAGTGTTGTTCCCCGAGTAGCCACCAGATGTCTCTTGTCTTCACTGTCACATGTGCCATGAACTGCATCTCCCATAATCCCTTCTGTCATCATTGATCATTGTACTCAGCTGTTCCCACTCACCTTGTTAGTGTTTGTGTATTTAAGTCCTGTCTGTTCAGTCTATGTTGTGGATTCCTTGTTGTATGTCACATCGCCTTCTGTGCCAGTGGTTATTTGTATTTATGTTCTGGATTGTGTTTATGGATATTGACCTTGGATTGGATGGATTATGTTTTTGGATCACCCTTATTAAACTGCTTTTGGATCTAACTTTTATGTGTGTGAGTCGTGACAGCATGGTCCTCGACCCTAGGCACTATGGAAAGCAAAATGAGGCCTTCGAACATTTCATAATTTCAAGGTTGTATATTGCAATAACTGATTTCAACACGGACATTCGAAAATGGATTAAAAAGAAAGAAACTACAGCAACTGCCTTTATGTTTGAGTCTAAGCTCCAAAGCAGTAAAATTAAAATTCATTCTGTGTTTGTCATGTTGTCATAATTTGTTTAATGATTTACCAAACACCATCACATTTTAAGCCCTGCGTTCTTGATTTCTTAATTATATTTCTGTATGATTTTATTTTATGTTTGAGTAAATTGATATTCCAAACATTTTCTCCTCAATCTTTTCAACACTCCACAAAAATTTTCTATAATTGGTTGTAAATAAGCTGTTCATTGATTCGTTAATGCACATGTGGCTGCCTTTCACGAAAAGATAAAATTCCAATCGAAAGTGATCATCTTTTATGTCCTATTCCTTTGGAAGATCAGAACTCGTTGGGGTGGTTTCCCGGACAGAGATTACACTAGTCCTAGATTAAAATATATGTAAGAGCTGTCCAAACTGAAAACAACTTGCATTGACATATCTTAAAATAAATCAGTACCCTTTGTTTTTTTCCTCAAAATGCACACAAGTATGCCTAATGTTTTTAGTAAAGCATGTTTGTTAAAACTAGTTATATTTCCAAATTAAACGAAGGCCTAGTTCTGGCTTAAACTAACCCCTGTCCGGGAAACCACCCCTTTACGTGTAAACTTGCACAACTGTCTCTTAGTGTGGTCAATTAAAATACATTCGGCGAATAGAGCAATGAAATACAATGACCCTGTCCCAAATGGTGCACTTTGGTCATGATATTACGTTGACGTTAAGTAACAGTTATGTATTTGTGTTAGCTGGGTTATAACATAAATGATTTTTCAAAACAAATTATAGGTTTGCCTTTTTTTTATCAATAGGCCTATAAATCCACAACAATATAAAAAATTGACAACTTAATTAAGTTGAAATTGAATCCTATGCATTATCAAAGTTTTCTGACTTTCACATGATTTTTTTCTAAATCAGGAAATTATGTACAACATTTACCATTTTTAGTTTGGGCCACTGTCCTTCAAAATGTCTGTGCACGACCCTGATCTTGTCCAATGTCAAATGGATCTGACGTCAAGGCTTGTGGTTGGCAGGTCAAAATATGGTTTGGTGACTCACCTGCCTGACAAAAACGCTTATGTTACTCACGTAACCCCGGTTCCCTGAAATAACGGGAACGAAGCATTGCGTCAGTTTGCTGACGCTATGGGGGAAACTCCTGTTTACTCCGTGATTGAAGCCTATTGGTTAACGTCTGTAGAAAATACAGACCAATGACGTTTGAGCCCGCGCGGGGCGTGGGACACGTCCCTATATAAGCCGGGGAAATACGTCAAGAGCTCATTATTATTCGACTGAAGCGCGCAGCCGAATAACACTCGTTGCGTAGACGTTTGTAGCACGGCCAGCAACGCAATGCTTCGTTCCTGTTATTTCAGGGAACCGGGGTTACGTGAGTAACCTAAGCGTTCCCTTTCAATACAGTTCACTTCGCATTGCGTCAGTTTGCTGACGCTATGGGGGAACGTAATCCCATCCCGCCGTGCATACACAACGGACTGAGGTGCCCTTACCGGAGAGACACTGCATGTGGCCCTAACCCAGCGTATACATAGCTCTAGCGAGCGCAAGTGAAAGCACCATATATGAGACAGTAATACGCATACAGTGAAGTTTCTAAACGCACCATGATGCATATATAATAGAGCACGAGGCGGCGGGTTCCCTGAGCGCGCCGTGAGCTGTGCATGAGTTATTAATAGGTAGCCATGACGGTGAACTCGCAGCGCACCGTGGAGGCATACAGAAACGCAGTCACGTGAATCATTAAGCCGATAAGACCTGTGCTTGTAAGGCAGGGACATCCAGGCTATAAAATCTGACAAATGTAGACGGCGAGGACCAGCCGGCCGCGTTACAAATGTCAAAGATAGAAATCCCCGTAGACCAAGCCCAAGATGAAGCCATACCCCTCGTGGAGTGAGCTTTTAAACCAACTGGACAATGTTCATTCAGGGAGGCGTAAGCCAAAGCAATGGCTTCGACGATCCATTTAGATAGCCTCTGTTTAGTGAGCGGCATACCTAAAGAATGTTGTGCGAAGCTTACGAACAGCTGATCTGACTTGCGGTATGAGGCAGAACGGTCCGTGTATATTCTTAACGCTCTGACGGGGCAGAGCGTGTTCGGGGTTTGTTCGCCGTCCGCCAGCGGAAGGGCGAGAAGTGAAACCACCTGAACTCTAAATGGCGTGGTCAAAACTTTAGGAATGTATCCTGCTCTCGGTCTAAGGATCACTTTGCTATCGTTAGGACCGAATTCCAGACACGACGGGTCAATTGAAAACGCGTGTAAATCGCCCACTCGTTTAACCGATGCCAACGCCAGGAGGAGAGCGGTTTTAAACGAGAGAGCGCGCAGGTCAGCCTGCTCGAGGGGCTCGAAGGGGGACCGTGCAGCGCTTTCAGAACCGTGGACAGATCCCAAGACGGGACCATGTTAGGTCGGGGTGGGTTTAGTCTGCGAGTGCCTCTGAGGAATTTAATGATGAGATAATATTTTCCCACGGTGTGACCTCGACGCTTAAAGTATATGTGGCGGCGATAACGGCGAATCACGCCCTTATCGCCGCCACATATACTTTAAGCGTCGAGGGCGCGCGACCGCTGTCCAGCATTTCCTGTAGAAAGGAGAGAATATGCTCCACTTCACAGGTGTTTGGGTTTAAGTTTTTCGTCTTGCACCAGTCAGAAAAAAATAGACCACTTTTGAGCGTAAAGGCGCCTGGTAGATGGGGCCCTAGCTTCAGTTTGAGTATTGACTCATCCTGAAAGGCGTGACGGTTGCCGTTCAGAGACCAAACGTGTAGATTCCATAGCTCCGGCTGTGGATGCCATATCGTCCCTCTCGCCTGAGATAGGAGGTCTTTCCTCAGCGGTACTGGCCATGGTGCTGAAGTTTTCAGCTGCCATAGGTCGGGGAGCCACGGTTGATTGTGCCAAAACGGGGCGATCAGAATTATTGCGCATTTCGTCTCTCTTATCCTCTGAAGGACCTGTGGTAACAGAGCCACCGGAGGAAAAGCATATAGAAGACACGTCAGCCATGTTTGCGACAGGGCATCGTGGTGTCTCGAGAAGAAGATCGGGAAATGCGCGTTCTCGTCGGATGCAAACAGATCGATCTCCGCTCGGCTGAAGACGGTCCATATTTTCTCGACCGTCTGAGGATGCAGCCTCCATTCTCCCGGCGGCGGACCGCTGCGCGAGAGAATGTCTGCACCCGTATTGGCTACACCCGGTACGTGAGTCGCTTTTTAACGAACGCACGTTCGCGTGAGCCCATAATAAAAGCCGTTTCGCCAGCCTGGATATGGAGCGAGATCTCAGCCCTCCTTGGTGGTTTATGAACGAGACCACCGTCATACTGTCCGACCGCACTAGAACGTGTTGATGTTGGAGTTTCGGTCGAAAGTGTTGTAGCGCTAAGATAACCGCCCACATCTCGAGGTGGTTGATATGAAGCTGAGACAACTGGTTGTTCCACGCACCGAAGGCGGGTTCGCCGTCGCAGTGAGCGCCCCAACCCGTCGCAGATGCATCCGTACTCACCACTTTCCTCCTGCTCACGGAGCCGAGTTCCGTGCCCGAGAGGAAAATGTGAGGGGATGTCCATATCGAAAGCGCTTTCACGCAGCTGTACGTGATTTTGATTAATAAGCGGCTCGACAACCAAGCACGGGGCGGAACTTTCACTTTCAACCAAAACTGAAGCGGTCTCATGAACAGCATTCCCAACGGTATTAGTGGGGATGCTGCTGCCATCAGACCCAGCATTTTTTGGAATCGTTTGAGAGGGAGATGTGAACCCGCTTTGAACGATGCCGCCTCGCGTCTGACCGTGAGCGCGCGTTCCTGTGTAAGCCATGCCCGCATCTTTAACGAGTTTTTGTGAAAAGGTAAAAATTTGTTTTTCGTTGTTACAGCGAGGGTGTGTCCAGCGCCCGAGGTGACTGAAACACGCAGAACTTTCGAGGGTGGGCCGGCCAAAGCGGGACCAGAGCCTCTTTTCCTCCTCAGACTCTCTTCAGGGAGGCGGCGCCGGCGTCGGGTCCAGCGTGATCCGGGGACGGGGACCACGGCGTCGAGGCGGGCCAGCCGGTCATGCAGGACGCTGGCGCTTGACCTCCGGTTCAGCTCTCTGCTGGGGCTGAGCTGGTGCTGGCTTAGGGCCTTGAGCTGGCGGCGGTTTTGGGCGGCCGGTCTCAGACGCTGAGGCAGATCGTTTTGGTAGGAAATGCCGCATAGCCTGCGACGATTTCTGTGCCTCAGTGAAGCGCTGGGTGAACCCGTCCACAGCAGAGCCGAAGAGCCCCGACGTGACACGGGCGAGTCAAGAAGGGCAACCTGATTCGTATCCTTGATCTCCGTCAAGTTCAGCCACAGATGTCTCTCCAGAACAACCAGGCTGGCCATGGCTCTTCCTACAGCCTGAGTGGCGACTTTAGTAGCGCGAAGGGCCAGATCAGTCGCGCTGCGCAGGTCTTTATAGGTCGACGGGTCCGGGCCTGCCTCGTCCATGTCACGGAGGAGTTTTGCCTGGTATACCTGCAGCACCGCCATCGTATGGAGAGCGGATGCAGCGTGGCCGTCGGCGGCGTAAGATTTTGAAGCCAGGGTCGATGTCAGACGGCAGGGCTTTGACGGATGGTTCATCTTCGCTCTCCATCCGCCGGCTGAAGACGGGCAGAGATGGGCGGCGACAGTTTCCTCGAGCGGCGGCATCTTGGAGTAGCCGTGTTCATCGGCGCCGTCCACTACAGAGAGGACGTGGGAGATGGCGCTCTGAGCTCGGGTGGAGTGGGGAGCACGCCAGGATTTGGTGAGCTCTTGGTGAACCTCAGGAAAAAACGGCGCCTGCCGTTGGCGGGATGATTGACGGTGCCCGGGCTGCAGAAACCACTCATCCAGCCGGCTGAGTTGAGGCTCTGGCGGCGGCAACCACTGGATGTTGAGCTCCGCTGTAGCTTGTGTCAGGATGCGGATGAGCTCAGAGTCGTGAGGACGCGACTCGGTTGGTTCTTCTGCGGCGGCGGCATGGGCGTCGTCATCCGAAGCCGCCCAATCCTCTAACTCCTCAGAGGATGACATCATCTCCAAGTTGTCACCGGACCCAAAGGAAACCATGCCGCTAGCACTCGGCAGGGGGCGTAGGTCCTCATGGGCGAAGGTGACAGGATGACGGCGGGGAGACAGAGCACGCGGGGGATGAGCCGGCGTGGACTCGGTCTCGGGGCGTCTTCCAGCTTCACGGCTCCGCTGCTGTTTAGGCGGGAGAGCACGGGAAGCCTTCCTTTTAAAGATATCGAGGCGGGAGCGCAGCACCGCGATGGGAAGGAGCTCGCAGTGGGCGCAGCCCGCCTCGGTGAGTACGGCCTCGGCGTGGGCAGGACCCAGACAGATGACGCACTCTTTGTGGAAATCCTCCACAGGCAAAGGGGCTTGGCATGAGCCGCAATGCCGAAGTGACATTATCTCAACGTGCTTCTGCTCTTTTAGATAAAATTCTCTCTTTATGCTCACCGGAAAGCGGCAGGGGAACACGCTGGTGTGTAGTAGTCCGCTGCAGTGCTCAGATCGACGGCGAGTAAGGGCTTCTTCTTCGGAGCAGCGAGAAGGTTCGCGCTGAAGGAGAAAAGTAAAGAGCTCTTGACGTATTTCCCCGGCTTATATAGGGACGTGTGCCACGCCCCGCGCGGGCTCAAACGTCATTGGTCTGTATTTTCTACAGACGTTAACCAATATGCTTCAATCACGAAGTAAACAGGAGTTTCCCCCATGGCGTCAGCAAACTGACGCAATGCGAAGTGAACCGTATTGAAAGGGAACCGATCACTACTGAGCGTCTGCCACCACATTAAGTTTCCCAGGAACATATTTAATCTAAAAAAAATATGAAGTGAGTTTTTAAACCCAGCGCTACTCGCATGCATCCAGTTTTGGCTTGGTCTTTATGTATGTAAGCAGATTATTATCCTTCCACACAGGAAATTCATGGCCCTTAAGCCAGTGGCTGAACTTGTCACATACTGTCCACTTAAGAGCTGAGAACTCGAATCTGTGTGAAGATTATTTAGATTATAGTACTACAATTATAGTGTCTCCTGGGGAAATAGGGACATTAGCTGGTAACTTGCCCAAAACAAGATACTCTTATCTTGAAAGTTGAGTAATTGCTTGACAGAGTATTAACTTTATCAGGCTTCTGAGGACCAGACCATTGGGAGATATAGCTCAGAAAGTAAATTTGCATGACATACTACCAGAATCCAGTAAACCCTCCAATGTGTAATGGCCACAAACTGTCACATGACTGTCACAACAACTCACTTGTTCTATTAACTCTCTGAGACCCCACATATAAAATAGTTTCTGGCAAAAGCCTGCAACTGTACACAAACACATTCTGCACATCTGTCTCTTCTGAGTTTTTTTATTGCCCATGCTACCCCTCCCATCACACGGGCTATTTAGTTTAATTGAGCAGTATCTGAGGGAGTTGCAGGGCATGCTGCTTTAGGACAGTCACTCTTGAAGTTGTCTGTTGCTATAAATGAACATCATCACAGCCTCAGCAGCTGGATCCTCAACACTTTTGTTGCGTCTGCCTCAAAAAACTTGTCAGCAACATCATCAAGAGGTTCATTACCTCTTGGGACAGTATTATAGAAAACAGCCATAGGCATGTTGGAATGAGTCACTCACTGAAGTAGGAAGATTTCCGGCACTTAGTTCAGGGCTCCGCAGGGACACTTTAACCACATCTCTCTTGTTTTTCCAGCCAGACTGCCCAGGATAAGATCAGACACCATGGCCTTCATTTATCATTCTTGCGTAGAAACGGGCGTATATGTTGGCGTAAGATTATGCTTACACTCCTCTCACCGCCTGATTTATGAAGCTGTGCGTACCTTTGAAATTCAGGTGTACGCAATACCTGCCCTTCATAAATGCCGCGGCTGAAAACGATCGTCATTAGAATAACACGCCCATATAAATTCAAGTCCCCGCTTCCCCCACGCCCTCATTTTACGCCATTGACACATGAAAGACGGCAAAGAAGAGAAACCGGGGAAGTGGAAAGAAACAAAATTTTATTTTGGGAATTTAAAGAGTGAGATTAAAGACACATTAAAATTGCATGACAATTTGTAATATTTGTATTATTATTTCTATTATTAATGACGCTTATTGATATTTAGAAGAATAATTAATTAATTATTATTATTATTATTTACTGCTGTCTACAACTAAATTCTATGTCTGCTTAATGGTTCGGTAAAGTTTTTTTTTTTAAATAATATTTTAAAATGATGTAGTGACTTTTGTAGTGTGTTCTGTATTTCCATACAGTTGTTTGTTAGCTAAGATCCAGTTTGATACGGAGATCCGGATATTATTCAAATTAACAATTTGTTTCCATGACATCCACATGTTTTACTAGGCTAATTCATAATTTGAAGTAATAATAATAATTGTAATATTAATTACGAATTATTATAATAATTAATTCCAAGGAACAAACTGTTGAATATTGGGAACGAATTCTAAATTTATGGCCATACTTTAGACTAAATAAGAAAATAAGACTAAATGTCCATAATGTAGCATAAAAGATAATTCGTGGCCATGATTTTGTCCGCATGTCATCATGATCGGATTTATGGCTCCATTCAACACAAGCATTTTACCTTACCTATTCATGTGTATTTATTTATCATCAAATGGTATCTAACTAGCTTACCTTTTGATGCATTACCATGTTTTTATAGAACACCCTTGTGCTTTCTTGCAATGTGCCGCTTCAGATTCCAGGATGAATATTTGCTAACTTTTACAGTCTCTCCGCAGTCCCTTTCTCCTGTCTAATCTTAACTTTGATTTTTACCTTACATTTATGTATACGGCTTGAATTCCATAACTTATTGCTAGACGTTTTTACAGATTCTCGAACTAGCAAATTATCAAAGTGCATTCTGGGTTAAACGACCAGTGCTGAGCTCCGCTCACGTGCTCTGCCCTGAAACGTCAGGTAAAGCGCACAGGCTCGCAACTGAAGGAATACATATGCATACAAATCAAATGCTTTGGTAAAGTCACAGAAATTAAACATTGAAGTTCATGTTGCACAAAAAAACACTTAAGTTTAAAATTATTGTGTTGTTGTTTTTTTACAGTGGGTCATAATATATCATATACTATTTTAGTTTGGTGTACGGACTTTTGATAAATGAGGGCCCATGCATTACATTCTGACATAAGTCCGTGGTTACTATCCTTATTTTATGAGTCACTTGGTTTGGTTTTCATCACTTATCCCTCGATCTCGTTCGCAAAAAGCTCAAGTAAAAATTTTACTTATTTGTATCCGCTGAACCCGGCGTTACGCATTGAAAACTTTGTAACTTTCCACATATTTTTTGTTGATCCACTCTTGTGTGGCATCGGTCAGTTCCTTGCCTTTTCCACGAAACCGTGCTCTGCTGTTTCCACGATGTAGGTTCCTGTTCTTTGATGTCTTCTACAGAAAATCCTCTCTTCTTTAAGTCTTTAACTGCCGCAGAGTCGTATACTTGAGAACCGTTTTCGAAGAACACTTTTAGCTTAGCCGGATGTGGTGTTTGGAACCGAACCCCTTTGGTTTTGAGCTCCCTGAGAATCCCTTCTTTTTAGTATGTCCGAAGGGTAGTCATGGTCAAAATAAATCCTCTTTCCTTCAAAACGAACTTCTTTCTTTTTCCATGCTGTGCATCACGTGTTCTTTCACTCTGTGCTCTAAAAAAACCAATGATCTGGGTGGTGCGTCGCGGGGAGGCTTTGGAGCGAGCGCCCTATGACAACGTTGTATACCCAGCTCCTTGTCCATAAGCGGCAGATCCAACCCCGACTTTATAAGATTTGTCACAAACTCCATCGAATTACTTCCCTCAGATCCCTCCGGGATTCCATATATACGGAGGTTATTCCGTCTTGAGGGGGCTTCCAGATCGATAAGCTTCGCTTGCATCTCACTCTGTTTCTCCATCAAATCAAGGAGTGTTTCGTCCGCTGCTCCGTTCCATTCCTCCACATCGGCTATACGTTGTTCCGTTTCAGTCACACGGGCAGTGGCAGCATGTAGATCACCTGTTAATTTTTAAGTTTCAGATTAATTTCTTCTCTGAACTCGTTAAACTCCTTCCGCATATCTTCCCGAAGAGAGAGACGAAATTCGTCCATGTCACTCTTAAAATAGGCCCTAAATGCCCTTCCTGTATCTTCGATTATTTCTCCTCTTTCGCGTTTCGAACCTGTTTTATTTTTACTTTTTTTATGCTTTTCCCCTTCCATGTTCACTTTCAGTTTCAAATTCGACTTTCCAAATATAATTTCCAAGGGGATTTGAATCAACCGATTAAGAGAGATTGTTTCACGCGGCCATCTGCACTACAGAATGTAATGCATGGGCCCTCATTTATCAAAAGTCCGTACACCAAACTAAAATAGTATATGATATATTATGACCCACTGTAAAAAAACAACAACACAATAATTTTAAACTTAAGTGTTTTTTTGTGCAACATGAACTTCAATGTTTAATTTCTGTGACTTTACCAAAGCATTTGATTTGTATGCATATGTATTCCTTCAGTTGCGAGCCTGTGCGCTTTACCTGACGTTTCAGGGCAGAGCACGTGAGCGGAGCTCAGCACTGGTCGTTTAACCCAGAATGCACTTTGATAATTTGCTAGTTCGAGAATCTGTAAAAACGTCTAGCAATAAGTTATGGAATTCAAGCCGTATACATAAATGTAAGGTAAAAATCAAAGTTAAGATTAGACAGGAGAAAGGGACTGCGGAGAGACTGTAAAAGTTAGCAAATATTCATCCTGGAATCTGAAGCGGCACATTGCAAGAAAGCACAAGGGTGTTCTATAAAAACATGGTAATGCATCAAAAGGTAAGCTAGTTAGATACCATTTGATGATAAATAAATACACATGAATAGGTAAGGTAAAATGCTTGTGTTGAATGGAGCCATAAATCCGATCATGATGACATGCGGACAAAATCATGGCCACGAATTATCTTTTATGCTACATTATGGACATTTAGTCTTATTTTCTTATTTAGTCTAAAGTATGGCCATAAATTTAGAATTCGTTCCCAATATTCAACAGTTTGTTCCTTGGAATTAATTATTATAATAATTCGTAATTAATATTACAATTATTATTATTACTTCAAATTATGAATTAGCCTAGTAAAACATGTGGATGTCATGGAAACAAATTGTTAATTTGAATAATATCCGGATCTCCGTATCAAACTGGATCTTAGCTAACAAACAACTGTATGGAAATACAGAACACACTACAAAAGTCACTACATCATTTTAAAATATTATTTAAAAAAAAAAACTTTACCGAACCATTAAGCAGACATAGAATTTAGTTGTAGACAGCAGTAAATAATAATAATAATAATTAATTAATTATTCTTCTAAATATCAATAAGCGTCATTAATAATAGAAATAATAATACAAATATTACAAATTGTCATGCAATTTTAATGTGTCTTTAATCTCACTCTTTAAATTCCCAAAATAAAATTTTGTTTCTTTCCACTTCCCCGGTTTCTCTTCTTTGCCGTCTTTCATGTGTCAATGGCGTAAAATGAGGGCGTGGGGGAAGCGGGGACTTGAATTTATATGGGCGTGTTATTCTAATGACGATCGTTTTCAGCCGCGGCATTTATGAAGGGCAGGTATTGCGTACACCTGAATTTCAAAGGTACGCACAGCTTCATAAATCAGGCGGTGAGAGGAGTGTAAGCATAATCTTACGCCAACATATACGCCCGTTTCTACGCAAGAATGATAAATGAGGGCCATGGTGTCTGATCTTATCCTGGGCAGTCTGGCTGGAAAAACAAGAGAGATGTGGTTAAAGTGTCCCTGCGGAGCCCTGAACTAAGTGCCGGAAATCTTCCTACTTCAGTGAGTGACTCATTCCAACATGCCTATGGCTGTTTTCTATAATACTGTCCCAAGAGGTAATGAACCTCTTGATGATGTTGCTGACAAGTTTTTTGAGGCAGACGCAACAAAAGTGTTGAGGATCCAGCTGCTGAGGCTGTGATGATGTTCATTTATAGCAACAGACAACTTCAAGAGTGACTGTCCTAAAGCAGCATGCCCTGCAACTCCCTCAGATACTGCTCAATTAAACTAAATAGCCCGTGTGATGGGAGGGGTAGCATGGGCAATAAAAAAACTCAGAAGAGACAGATGTGCAGAATGTGTTTGTGTACAGTTGCAGGCTTTTGCCAGAAACTATTTTATATGTGGGGTCTCAGAGAGTTAATAGAACAAGTGAGTTGTTGTGACAGTCATGTGACAGTTTGTGGCCATTACACATTGGAGGGTTTACTGGATTCTGGTAGTATGTCATGCAAATTTACTTTCTGAGCTATATCTCCCAATGGTCTGGTCCTCAGAAGCCTGATAAAGTTAATACTCTGTCAAGCAATTACTCAACTTTCAAGATAAGAGTATCTTGTTTTGGGCAAGTTACCAGCTAATGTCCCTATTTCCCCAGGAGACACTATAATTGTAGTACTATAATCTAAATAATCTTCACACAGATTCGAGTTCTCAGCTCTTAAGTGGACAGTATGTGACAAGTTCAGCCACTGGCTTAAGGGCCATGAATTTCCTGTGTGGAAGGATAATAATCTGCTTACATACATAAAGACCAAGCCAAAACTGGATGCATGCGAGTAGCGCTGGGTTTAAAAACTCACTTCATATTTTTTTTAGATTAAATATGTTCCTGGGAAACTTAATGTGGTGGCAGACGCTCAGTAGTGATCGGTTCCCTTTCAATACGGTTCACTTCGCATTGCGTCAGTTTGCTGACGCTATGGGGGAAACTCCTGTTTACTTCGTGATTGAAGCCTATTGGTTAACGTCTGTAGAAAATACAGACCAATGACGTTTGAGCCCGCGCGGGGCGTGGCACACGTCCCTATATAAGCCGGGGAAATACGTCAAGAGCTCTTTACTTTTCTCCTTCATCGCGAACCTTCTCGCTGCTCCGAAGAAGAAGCCCTTACTCGCCGTCGATCTGAGCACTGCAGCGGACTACTACACACCAGCGTGTTCCCCTGCCGCTTTCCGGTGAGCATAAAGAGAGAATTTTATCTAAAAGAGCAGAAGCACGTTGAGATAATGTCACTTCGGCATTGCGGCTCATGCCAAGCCCCTTTGCCTGTGGAGGATTTCCACAAAGAGTGCGTCATCTGTCTGGGTCCTGCCCACGCCGAGGCCGTACTCACCGAGGCGGGCTGCGCCCACTGCGAGCTCCTTCCCATCGCGGTGCTGCGCTCCCGCCTCGATATCTTTAAAAGGAAGGCTTCCCGTGCTCTCCCGCCTAAACAGCAGCGGAGCCGTGAAGCTGGAAGACGCCCCGAGACCGAGTCCACGCCGGCTCATCCCCCGCGTGCTCTGTCTCCCCGCCGTCATCCTGTCACCTTCGCCCATGAGGACCTACGCCCCCTGCCGAGTGCTAGCGGCATGGTTTCCTTTGGGTCCGGTGACAACTTGGAGATGATGTCATCCTCTGAGGAGTTAGAGGATTGGGCGGCTTCGGATGACGACGCCCATGCCGCCGCCGCAGAAGAACCAACCGAGTCGCGTCCTCACGACTCTGAGCTCATCCGCATCCTGACACAAGCTACAGCGGAGCTCAACATCCAGTGGTTGCCGCCGCCAGAGCCTCAACTCAGCCGGCTGGATGAGTGGTTTCTGCAGCCCGGGCACCGTCAATCATCCCGCCAACGGCAGGCGCCGTTTTTTCCTGAGGTTCACCAAGAGCTCACCAAATCCTGGCGTGCTCCCCACTCCACCCGAGCTCAGAGCGCCATCTCCCACGTCCTCTCTGTAGTGGACGGCGCCGATGAACACGGCTACTCCAAGATGCCGCCGCTCGAGGAAACTGTCGCCGCCCATCTCTGCCCGTCTTCAGCCGGCGCATGGAGAGCGAAGATGAACCATCCGTCAAAGCCCTGCCGTCTGACATCGACCCTGGCTTCAAAATCTTACGCCGCCGACGGCCACGCTGCATCCGCTCTCCATACGATGGCGGTGCTGCAGGTATACCAGGCAAAACTCCTCCGTGACATGGACGAGGCAGGCCCGGACCCGTCGACCTATAAAGACCTGCGCAGCGCGACTGATCTGGCCCTTCGCGCTACTAAAGTCGCCACTCAGGCTGTAGGAAGAGCCATGGCCAGCCTGGTTGTTCTGGAGAGACATCTGTGGCTGAACTTGACGGAGATCAAGGATACGAATCAGGTTGCCCTTCTTGACTCGCCCGTGTCACGTCGGGGCTCTTCGGCTCTGCTGTGGACGGGTTCACCCAGCGCTTCACTGAGGCACAGAAATCGTCGCAGGCTATGCGGCATTTCCTACCAAAACGATCTGCCTCAGCGTCTGAGACCGGCCGCCCAAAACCGCCGCCAGCTCAAGGCCCTAAGCCAGCACCAGCTCAGCCCCAGCAGAGAGCTGAACCGGAGGTCAAGCGCCAGCGTCCTGCATGACCGGCTGGCCCGCCTCGACGCCGTGGTCCCCGTCCCCGGATCACGCTGGACCCGACGCCGGCGCCGCCTCCCTGAAGAGAGTCTGAGGAGGAAAAGAGGCTCTGGTCCCGCTTTGGCCGGCCCACCCTCGAAAGTTCTGCGTGTTTCAGTCACCTCGGGCGCTGGACACACCCTCGCTGTAACAACGAAAAACAAATTTTTACCTTTTCACAAAAACTCGTTAAAGATGCGGGCATGGCTTACACAGGAACGCGCGCTCACGGTCAGACGCGAGGCGGCATCGTTCAAAGCGGGTTCACATCTCCCTCTCAAACGATTCCAAAAAATGCTGGGTCTGATGGCAGCAGCATCCCCACTAATACCGTTGGGAATGCTGTTCATGAGACCGCTTCAGTTTTGGTTGAAAGTGAAAGTTCCGCCCCGTGCTTGGTTGTCGAGCCGCTTATTAATCAAAATCACGTACAGCTGCGTGAAAGCGCTTTCGATATGGACATCCCCTCACATTTTCCTCTCGGGCACGGAACTCGGCTCCGTGAGCAGGAGGAAAGTGGTGAGTACGGATGCATCTGCGACGGGTTGGGGCGCTCACTGCGACGGCGAACCCGCCTTCGGTGCGTGGAACAACCAGTTGTCTCAGCTTCATATCAACCACCTCGAGATGTGGGCGGTTATCTTAGCGCTACAACACTTTCGACCGAAACTCCAACATCAACACGTTCTAGTGCGGTCGGACAGTATGACGGTGGTCTCGTTCATAAACCACCAAGGAGGGCTGAGATCTCGCTCCATATCCAGGCTGGCGAAACGGCTTTTATTATGGGCTCACGCGAACGTGCGTTCGTTAAAAAGCGACTCACGTACCGGGTGTAGCCAATACGGGTGCAGACATTCTCTCGCGCAGCGGTCCGCCGCCGGGAGAATGGAGGCTGCATCCTCAGACGGTCGAGAAAATATGGACCGTCTTCAGCCGAGCGGAGATCGATCTGTTTGCATCCGACGAGAACGCGCATTGACTTCCATTATAACAACATTTTTTGATTGCTGAGCCATGACACCTTATTACCATGCATTCTTGATTCTTTGTGCCTTTTCCTTTTGCAAAGAGGTAAAATTTGTCATTTTTACTGTTGATCACCATGTGGCACCATTAACCCTTTAGTAGCCTGTGCAAAAAAACAGAGCATAAATTCTGGTCTGTACATTGAGTTATATGGACTATAAAACCATTGTGTGTGTACGAGTGTGTGTGTACGAGTGTGTGTGTGTACGAGTGTGTGTGTGTGTGTGTAGGGTTAGTGTTAGTATTGAGGAGAGAGCACCTCCCTCGCGCACCAGTTAGTGCTGCACTGGTGAGAGCAGTGTTGGGAACGTTACTTAAAAAAAGTAATTAGTTATAGTTACTCACTACTTGTTCCAAAAAGTAACTGAGTTAGTAACTGAATTACTCTATAATAAAAGTAACTTGTTACCAGGGAAAGTAACTATTTGCGTTACGGTTAAAAAAAAGTTGCTATATGTCAAAGAGTTTGTATTTTTTTAGCAGTTTTCACATGTCAGTTGAAATGAGTAGAACAGACAGGTGTTCATACACAGGGACGGACTGGGGCTAAAAAACAGCCCTGGACTTTTTCCCAAATAGGCCCATCATCCGGCCATTCGCCCCTAGCCATGCGCAACAGACAAAAGGATGTCCTGATACTATGCCACAATACTGTCAGACTATAAGACAAGGATATTTAATATTTTGTCCATGTCATATTAAACTTTGATGTATAATAAGGCTGTGAAATAATGAAAATAGCTACTGTAGGCCTATTAATTTTGTCTGTACAGCTTTCACAAACAACCACCAGGTCTTTGCCAATTCCACAATACTAAACACAAATATGAAAGACAAGGAAAAACTGCACTCTGATGGAAGACAGACAGAAAGTGCAAGCTAGGATTTTTTGGTTAAACTAATATTTGGTCAATTATTTAGCCCCCTTTCTTATTAGCACGTTTAGAGTGGTTGCAATGCATGCCTGATAATTACCCGTTTAATTCAATACCTTATGCTTATCCAGGCAGGTTTTTAAACCCGTGAATTACGACTTCAAAACCACGACTCACGACCCTATGCGTTCCAGGCAGCCAGTAACCCGTGTTTTTACAACCTTCTACCGGTTAAAGTGCACTGGAACGGCAGTCAAACCCGTGACTTCCCACCCGTGAACTCGTACTAGATCGATGTACTCCCAGTTCAGAGTCGTGAGTCGTGGTTTTGAAGTCGTGAGTTACGAGTTACAGGTTGCCTGGAACGCAGCATTAGTCTTCATTGTAGCAGAAAATGTGAGCTCACAACAACCTCTCATATATAATAAAATCAATGAAAGAAATGAAAACCAGTGCAATACGATGAATGTCCACCCACAGAATGTTTTTAAACGGGGTTGGATAAATATTTTTTGCTTTGATGTGTGTGATTTTGGTTAGATGACAGTTGTAGGTTACAGTTTGACAAGAGTTTACAGTTTGACAAAAGCAAAATGTTTTGTTTTATTGCGACTGTATACAAATATAAGCAAACACTTTGCCGTTTGAATTATGTCCCATATGAACAAAATGACGGAGTATGTATTGTTTTTATGTTTCCACTGTTCAATCGCGCCCGCGCCTCTCTCTCTCTCACACACACACACACACGCGCGTGCGCACACACACACACACACATCACGTCTTTCTCTAACACTAGCGCATTACGTTAATTTTTACGCAGGTTTTATTTATTTTTATATCGTGTATATTATATTATAATGTCACGTGTCCTGCTACTACTGGCACTTAGCTCTTGCTGATGTGAAGTTAACTCGGTCTGTCCCTCATCATGACCAGGCTGTGGATGCTCAGGCTCGCAAACATAGACGCTCGCGAATTCCGGAAATCCGTGGACCAATCACGGCTAGTAGGCCGACTCTTCTTCCTTTTTTTACACGTAGCAGCATATAAGTGATCGTATTAGTGCCTCTGCTGTTGGCTGTTCATATTGTGTTATTAGACTTTTTTGCCATCGGCCGGGCGACGGCCCTCCGTTGAACGGCCGTTCTGGACTTTTCCAGAACGCACAGATTGCCAATCCGTCCCTGTTCATACATAACTTTCCATATTTATTGCACGTCAACAGACAGCAAGAGTTTTATCCTACACTTCAAGTATTATCTTTGTAAGAAAAGTAAACAGTTACACCATATAAAGTGCATTTAACTTCAGCAAACTAAATTAAATAAAACTCTCTCAACCTGAGACAACTGGTCAAGTAAACAACCTGTACTTCCAAGTGTTTTGTTCACAAAAAGTTAACTTTTAAACAACAAAAAGTGTGTTTGCTCTGTAGTCGTATTCTTAAATAAATCAAACTCCCAATGTCAGACAACTGGTCTGGTAGACATTCTGTACTTCAGGTATTTTCTTTTAAAGTAAACAGTTAAATAATATAAAGTGTGTTTGCAATAACTGTAGCAAATTAAATAAATCAAACTGAGATAAATAGTCTGGAAGACATAGGCTGCTGTATTTCGTTTTCTTCATTAAAAAAGTAAACAGTTTAACATGATTCATTAAATTAGAGTTGCTTACAACGGATGTCGACAAAGTCTTCGCTCCCGGACATAATGTACACATTACATGCACGTTCTTGCTTTGACCATAATGAATTTGAAGTAGTGCTTATATCTCCACCTTGAAAATGCCAACTTTTCATCGGATTGCTCCTCCCGACTCGCCATCTCTTCTGCTGCCGCGAATCTCTGTTTAGCTGTTCGGTGTGTGTGGGTAAATTCCAAATGCCGTTTGTGCGCCCTTGAAGGGCACTTCGCGAAGGGGGTGTAAAATCCAAATAAACAGAAAAAGATGCTGTATTTTATCACCAAGTGTATTTTAATTAGCCACACTATCAGACAACATTGCGCAACTTTATCTAGAGTTTATACATCAAGAGATTTGATCTTCGAAGGGAATAGGGCATAGTGATCATCACTTTCGATTGGAATTCACCCTGTGTGTGTGTGTCGCCGCAGGCGCGTGCGCTGGCATGTGTATAACAACACTGGCTCTGATTGGCTACCATGAAACACATTACTCTGCCTTAGCCAATCATAATCGCTTATCTCGTTATTAACCTACCTCCTCACTAGCTGTGTGAGCCAGGGTTGCGTTTGGATCACACAGGTTAAGTCAGTGCATAGTAACGCACCGCATTTAACGTCCGGTAACGTTAACGGCGTTGTAACGGCGGGAAAAGTAATTAATTAGATTAGCCCGTTACTGAAAAATGAACGTCGTTACGTAACGCCGTTCTTTTAAACGGCGTTATTCCAAACACTGGGTGAGAGGGATTTAGTCTCCTGTAGCTGTCCCTCTAGACACAAATCCACAGACACCAGCAGGCACCAGCAGCTCAGGAGTGAAGAGGGAAACATGCAAGTGGTGTACAGAACCAAAAAAAGAACAGTCAGCATTTGTATCCGTTGTGGTAGACACACTTGCAGAGAGCACCAAGTAATATGCTGCAAGTCCTGCTAAAAAGACTGAACACACACACGTACACATATACACACCAAAAAATTAGTTTGATTGTGTAGTTCTCCATCCATCCTCTACTCTTGCTTCATTGTTCAGTTTATTTGAAGTTGTTTTTGCATTTTGGTTCATAATAAATGTTGTTAATAAAACTGATGAAGAGAAGATTTTTTACAGATTTTTCCACACAGACGCACACACATGCAAGCACGCACGCACGCACGCACGCACGCACGCACGCACGCACACACACACACACACACACACACACACACACACACACACACACACTCTCTCTCTCTCTCTCTCTCTCTCTCTCTCTCTCTCTCTCTCTCTCTCTCTCTCTAATATGCTGTTATAGTCCATATAACTCAATGTACAATCCAGAATTCAAGCTCTTTTTTTGCACAGGCTACTAAAGGGTTAATTGTGCCACATGGTGATCAACAGTAAAAATGACAAATTTTACCTCTTTGCAAAAACTAAAACCACAAAGAATCAAAAATGCATGGTAATAAGGTGTCATGGCTCTGCAATCAAAAAATGTTGTTATAATGGAAGTCAATGGGGAAAAAATGGCCACAAACAATAAATGAGGGAGAAAAAAATTTAATCTGATGCTGCACAAAAACTAAAAATGCATCAAAGCCAATGTTTTTACCAATTTTTGGCATGCCCAAGACTGTGAAAAGGGTGAAAAAAAATTCAGTCCACAATCACTTTTTATATTGAAAATCAGTGATTTTGTGTTTTTTTTCTCAAATCAGTGGCATCACTTATGAGCTTGGCAATTAAAGAGTTAAAATCATGAAATTTTTGGAAACATTTGGTAGTTTTGATCAGTTCTGAGGTTGATTAACAGATTTATGCAAAAAAAATTGAAAAAAATATTAATCTGATACATTTTTACAGCCGTTTAATTTAGTGGCCTTTTTTGGCCGCTAACAACACGAAAGGGTAGTGAATTGGAACAAGGCACAAGGGTTAAGCCACTAAAAACCATCACAACACTGATGAGCACTGAATCCATTAACCTCCCCCTCCAAACCACAGTCCTTAACTCTATGGTACCCAATGAGGAAGACAGTCCAACTGTGAGAGAAATAAAGGCTGCCATCACAGAAAACCTGAAGAACAGATACTCTGCTTGTCATGACTTCACCTCCACAAATGCACAGTTCTTGATCCAAGGTTCAAAGCCCTTCCTCATGTGGATGATGCCTGCCGGGACAGAATCTACAACAACCTCATCACAGAGATTGAAACCATGAAAGAACAGGTATTGTGTTAATTTGCTTGTGTTTAAAATATCTTCATTGTATAATTTGACAAATACTTGCTGCTTTGAAACAATCTGCATTGTTAAAAGCGTTATAAAAATAAAGATGACAGTGCCAGTAGTAGTAGTTTATTAAAGTTTTGTCATACATTTTATTTTGCAGAGTGAGGAGGCCACAGCAGAGACAGGACACCCAGGGGCATCATCTCCTCCTGTCAAGAAGTCAGCCATGGCTTAACTGTTTGGTGAACTCTTCAAGACTCAGGTGCGAAACAAGCCTACTTTGCAGCTGGTGAAGGAAGAGGTTACCTTATACAAGTCTGCAGACTGCATTTGACTGGATTCCAACCCACTTGAATGGTGGAGGACCAATGAGCCCTTATATCCTCATATTGCAAAGTTAGCAAAGCACTACCTTGCTGTACCTGCTACCTCATTCCCTAGCGAGAGGATATTTTCTACAGCTGGAGACATTGTAACTGCCAGCATATCTGCCCTTTCATTAGACAATGTGGACAAGTACATTTTTTTGACAAAAACATGAAAGTTGAATGAATCAGAGCAGGCCTTTAGCCTGGAACTGTTAATGCTGCACTTTATACTTTGAAAAAGTTCTTAAAAATCTGAGCAGGTCTAAAAACTTAAACTGTTGATTCTGCACTTTACACTTAAAAAAGTTATATTTTTTATATGAGCAGGCCTACAAGCTGGGATTGGTAACGCTGCATTGTAATCCATAGTTACAGTGCATTGAAAATGCGCTGTACTGTTCTTACTGGGCTTTTTATTATTATTACAGTGCATTGAAAATGCACTGTACTGTTCTTACTGGGCTTTTTATTATTATTATGTTGGCTTGACAAAGCCAACATACTGTTATTGCTTTTAAACTTATTATTATTATTTTTCTTCTGAGACTAAATTTCTGCAATTAATGCGGCCTACAGCTTTCAAGCTACATCCACCAAATTTTCCACGGACATTCTGACTGGTCTGAAGAAGTGTGCTATGACTTTTTGAAGGAATCCGACTTACAGAATTCCTAAAACGGGACATTAAAATTCCGAAAGTCCCATTGACTTAACATTGGACAAACTTTGACGGGTCATAGCTGCAAGCGAGAAATTTGTAGAAACTTGTGGGTTACCACATTTGAAGAGGCTGGCAGGCTGTGTTAGAAAATACATCACATTGGGGTATAAGTTTCACCCCTGGGGTGTAAGAGGCACCCAAATTTCCCCATTGACTTATAATGGGGCAGGGAACATGCCCATATAAGGGAATAAAAGCGTCCCAGACGGAATATCTTTGATTTACAGTGTCGTAGAGACATGGGGGTGGGCTCATTTTACTCAGGCATCCAATAAGTCTCTCAGGATCGTCCCATATCTATTAAGCCACGCCCCTAGCAACCATTTTTGGGCACCCTAGCAACATATCCCATAGACTGCCATTATAAAATGCCCAGATGGATATCTTTGCAGCACAGTGTCATAGAGACATAGGGGTGGACTCATTTTACTCAGGCATCCAATCAGTCTCTGAGGATTCTTATTGAGGTATTAAGCCACGCCCCTAGCAACCAAATATGAGCACCCTAGCAACATAATAAACAAAGCCTTATATCTCTGGATCCGAACATCATAGAGACATGGGGGTTGGGTCTTTTGGTCATGTTAGCCTTATGCTAGCTTCATGCTAAGTCATAGTAGCTTCATGCTAGTTTCATGCTAGCTTTATGCTAATTTCATAATAAATCTTGCTAACTTCATGCTAAATCATGTTAACATCGTCCTAGCTTCATGCTAATTCATGTTAGCATTGTGCTAGCTTCATGTTAAGTCATGTTAGCATCGTGCTAGCTTCATGCTAATTCGTGTTAGCATCGTGCTAGCTTCATGCTAATTCATGTTAGCATCGTGCTAGCTTCATGCTAATTCATGTTAGCTTCGTGCTAGCTTCATGCTAATTCATGCTAGCTTCGTGCTAGCTTCATGCTAATTCATGCTAGCTTCATGCTAATTCATGTTAGCTTTCTACTAGCTTCATGCTAATTCATGTTAGCATCATGCTAGCTTTATGCTAATTCATGTTAGCATCTTGCTAGCTTCATGCTAATTTATGTTAGCTTCGTGCTAGCTTCATGCTAATTCATGTTAGCTTCCTACTAGCTTCATGCTAATTCGTGTTACCATCATGCTAGCTTCATGCTAATTCATGTTAGCATCGTGCTATCTTCATGCTAATTCATGTTAGCGTTGTGCTAGCTTCATGCTAATTCATGTTAGCATCGTGCTAGCTTCATGCTAATTCATGTTAGCATCGTGCTAGCTTCATGCTAATTCATGCTAGCTTTGTGCTAGCTTTATGCTAATTCATGTTAGCATCGTACTAGCTTCATGCTAATTCATGTTAGCATCGTGCTAGCTTCATGCTAATTCATGTTAGCATCGTGCTAACTTCATGCTAATTCATGTTAGCATCGTGCTAACTTCATGCTAATTCATGTTAACATCGTGCTAACATCATGCTAGCTTCATGCTAATTCATGTTAGCTTCATGTTAGCATCATGCTACCTTCATGTTAATTCATGTTAGCATTATGCTAGCTTCATGCTAATTCATGTTAGCATCATGCTAGCTTCATGCTAATTCATGTTAGCATCATGCTAGCTTCATGCTAATTCATGTTAGCATCATGCTAGCTTCATGCTAATTCATGTTAGCATTATGCTAGCTTCATGCTAATTCATGTTAGCATCATGTTAGCTTCATGCTAATTCTTGTTAGCATCATGCTAGCTTCATGCTAATTCATGTTAGCATCATGTTAGCTTCATGCTAATTCTTGTTAGCATCATGGTAGTTCATGTTAATTCATGTTAGCTTCGTGCTAGCTTCATGCTAATTCATGCTAGCTTCATGCTAATTCATGTTAGCTTCGTGCTAGCTTAATGCTAATTCATGTTAGCTTCCTACTAGCGTCATGCTATTTCATGTTAGCATCATGCTAGCTTTATGTTAATTCATGTTAGCATCTTGCTAGCTTCATGCTAATTCATGTTAGCTTCGTGCTAGCTTCATGCTAATTCATGCTAGCTTCGTGCTAGCTTCATGCTAATTCATGCTAGCTTCATGCTAATTCATGTTAGCTTTCTACTAGCTTCATGCTAATTCATGTTAGCATCATGCTAGCTTTATGCTAATTCATGTTAGCATCTTGCTAGCTTCATGCTAATTTATGTTAGCTTCGTGCTAGCTTCATGCTAATTCATGTTAGCTTCCTACTAGCTTCATGCTAATTCGTGTTACCATCATGCTAGCTTCATGCTAATTCATGTTACCATCATGCTAGCTTCATGCTAATTCATGTTAGCATCGTGCTATCTTCATGCTAATTCATGTTAGCGTTGTGCTAGCTTCATGCTAATTCATGTTAGCATCGTGCTAGCTTCATGTTAATTCATGTTAGCATCGTGCTAGCTTCATGCTAATTCATGTTAGCTTTGTGCTAGCTTTATGCTAATTCATGTTAGCATCGTACTAGCTTCATGCTAATTCATGTTAGCATCGTGCTAGCTTCATGCTAATTCATGTTAATATCGTGCTAACTTCATGCTAATTCATGTTAGCATCGTGCTAGCATCATGTTAGCTTCATGCTAATTCATGTTAGCTTCATGTTAGCATCATGCTACCTTCATGTTAATTCATGTTAGCATTATGCTAGCTTCATGCTAATTCATGTTAGCATCATGCTAGCTTCATGCTAATTCATGTTAGCATCATGCTAGTTTCATGCTAATTCATGTTAGCATCATGCTAGCTTCATGCTAATTCATGTTAGCTTCATGCTAATTCATGTTAGCATCATGTTAGCTTCATGCTAATTCTTGTTAGCATCATGCTAGCTTCATGCTAATTCATGTTAGCATCATGTTAGCTTCATGCTAATTCTTGTTAGCATCATGCTAGCTTCATGTTAATTCATGTTAGCATCATGCTAACTCATGCTAATTCATGTTAACTTCATGCTAACTTAGTGCTAAATCATGTTAACATGTTAACTTTTTGTTAAATCGTGTTTACAGAAAGTTAGACTACTAAACTAAACTTGTTTAAAGTTTCTCTCAAACTGTTTTAAACGTTTAGGCCAGGCTTTGTCAAGCCAACATAAAGTTTGTCTTCAAACTTTTCTATCTAGTTATTATTATTCTTCTTTTTCTGGACACTTTTTCGGCGCGTAACTCGTCCCGCACGCTTTGTCGTAGACCCATAAATTAGGGCTCAAATCGACCGGCTTATTGAGGAGAGGTGTGCTATGACTTTTATAAGCGATCGGGTGCAGGATTTCCGAAAGGGGGGCGAAAAACCACCCAAAAAATCCCATTGACTTAACATTGCGCCCAACTTTGACGAGTCATAGCTCCGCTCGAGGATTTTGTAGAAACATGTGGGTTACAACATTTGAAGAGGGTGGTAGGCTCTGTAAGAACATGGATCACAATGGGGTGTAAGTTGTACCCCTGGGGTGTAAGAGGTGCCCAAAAGTGCCCCAATGAAAAGTCAATGGGGCAAAATCCCATAGACTTACCATTGCAAAAATTTTGACGGGTCATAGGTCCGAGCCAGGATTTCATAGAAACATGTGGGTTACTAAATTTGAAGAGGGTGCTAGACTCTGTCAGGACGTCCCCCACAATGGGGTGTAAGGTTACCATAGCAACCATTTTGGGCACCCTAGCAACCTATACCATAGACTGCCATTATAAAATGCCCGGATGGATATCTTTGCACCACAGTGTCATAGAGACATGGGGGTGGGCTCATTTTACTCAGGCATCCAATCAGTCTCTCAGGATCCTTACAGACTTACTAAGCCACGCCCCTAGCAACCACTTTTGAGCACCCTAGCAACATAAAATACAAACAGTTATATCTCGGCATCAGAACATCGTAGAGACACGGGGGTTGGACCGTTTTACTTGTGACTAGGGGTGTAACAATTGGGCACATCATTGGCCACTCCCAAGCCACGCCCCTAGCAACCAAATTTGAGCACCCTAGCAACCGAATAAACAAAGCCTTATATCTCCGCATCAGAACATCGTAGAGACACGGGGTTTGGACCGTTTTACTTGTGACTCGGAGTGTAATCACTGGGCACATCATTGGCCACTCCCAAGCCACGCCCCTAGCAACCAAATACAGTACCCTAGCAACAGAGTAAACAAAGCCTTATATCTCCGCATCAGAACATTGTAGAGACACGGGGGTTGGACCGTTTTACTTGTGACTCGGAGTGTAATCACTGGGCACATAATTGGCCACTCCCAAGCCACGCCCCTAGCAACCAAATACAGTACCCTAGCAACAGAGTAAACAAAGCCTTATATCTCCGCATCAGAACATCGTAGAGACACGGGGTTTGGACCGTTTTACTTGTGACTCGGAGTGTAATCACTGGGCACATCATTGGCCACTCCCAAGCCACGCCCCTAGCAACCAAATACAGTACCCTAGCAACAGAGTAAACAACGCCTTATATCTCCGCATCAGAACATCGTAGAGACACGGGGGTTGGACCGTTTGACTCGTGACTCGGAGGGTAATCACTAGTGGATGCCATTTTTTTCCCTAGCAACCAAATACAGTACCCTAGCAACAGAGTAAACAAAGCCTTATATCTCCGCATCAGAACATCGTAGAGACACGAGGTTTGGACCGTTTGACTCGTGACTCGGAGGGTAATCACAAGTGGATGCCATTTTTTTCCCTAGCAACCAAATACAGTACCCTAGCAACAGAGTAAACAAAGCCTTATATCTCCGCATCAGAACATCGTAGAGACACGGGGTTTGGACCGTTTGACTCGTGACTCGGAGGGTAATCACTAGTGGATGCCATTTTTTTCCCTAGCAACCAAATACAGTATCCTAGCAACAGAGTAAACAAAGCCTTATATCTCCGCATCAGAACATCGTAGAGACACGGGAGTTGGATCGTTTTACTTTTGGCTTGGAGTATAATCATATATGATCTCCAGAATTTTGCCACGGCAAGCACCACTCACATTTTCTTCAGGAAATGTACCTATCTAGTTATTATTATTATTATTCTTCTTTTTCTGGACACTTTTTCGGCGCGTAACTCGTCCCGCACGCTTTGTCGTAGACCCATAAATTAGGGCTCAAATCGACCGGCTTATTGAGGAGAGGTGTGCTATGACTTTTATAAGCGATCGGGTGCAGGATTTCCGAAAGGGGGGCGAAAAACCACCCGAAAAATCCCATTGACTTAACATTGCGCCCAACTTTGACGAGTCATAGCTCCGCTCGAGGATTTTGTAGAAACATGTGGGTTATAACATTTGAAGAGGGTGGTAGGCTCTGTAAGAACATGGATCACAATGGGGTGTAAGTTGTACCCCTGGGGTGTAAGAGGTGCCCAAAAATGCCCCAATGAAAAGTCAATGGGGCAAAATCCCATAGACTTACCATTGCAAAAATTTTGCCGGGTCATAGGTCCGAGCCAGGATTTCATAGAAACATATGGGTTACTAAATTTGAAGAGGGTGCTAGACTCTGTCAGGACGTCCCCCACAATGGGGTGTAAGGTTACCATAGCAACCATTTTGGGCACCCTAGCAACCTATACCATAGACTGCCATTATAAAATGCCCGGATGGATATCTTTGCACCACAGTGTCATAGAGACATGGGGGTGGGCTCATTTTACTCAGGCATCCAATCAGTCTCTCAGGATCCTTAAAGACTTACTAAGCCACGCCCCTAGCAACCACTTTTGAGCACCCTAGCAACATAAAATACAAACAGTTATATCTCGGCATCAGAACATCGTAGAGACACGGGGGTTGGACCGTTTTACTTGTGACTAGGGGTGTAACAATTGGGCACATCATTGGCCACTCCCAAGCCACGCCCCTAGCAACCAAATTTGAGCACCCTAGCAACCGAATAAACAAAGCCTTATATCTCCGCACCAGAACATCGTAGAGACATGGGGGTTGGACCGTTTGACTAGTGACTCAGAGTGTAATCATTATGGGATGCCAATTTTTTCCCTAGCAACCAAATACAGTACCCTAGCAACAGAGTAAACAAAGCCTTATATCTCTGCATCAGAACATCGTAGAGACACGGGGGTTGGACCGTTTGACTCGTGACTCGGAGTGTAATCATTATGGGATGCCAATTTTTTCCCTAGCAACCAAATACAGTACCCTAGCAACAGAGTAAACAAAGCCTTATATCTCCGCATCAGAACATCGTAGAGACACGGGGGTTGGAACGTTTGACTCGTGACTCAGAGTGTAATCATTATGGGATGCCATTTTTTCCCTAGCAACCAAATACAGTACCCTAGCAACAGAGTAAACAAAGCCTTATATCTCCGCATCAGAACATCGTAGAGACACGGGGGTTGGATCATTTTACTTTTGGGTTGGAGTATAATCATATATTGTCCCGGGAATTTTGCCACGGCAAGCACCACTTCACATTTTCTTCAGGAAATGTACCTATCTATTTATTATTATTATTCTTCTTTTTCTGGACACTTTTTCGGCGCGTAACTCGTCCCGCACGCTTTGTCGTATACCCATAAATTAGGGCTCAAATCGACCGGCTTATTGAGGAGAGGTGTGCTATGACTTTTATAAGCGATCGGGTGCAGGATTTCCGAAAGGGGGGCGAAAAACCACCCAAAAAATCACATTGACTTAACATTGCGCCCAACTTTGACGAGTCATAGCTCCGCTCGAGGATTTTGTAGAAACATGTGGGTTACAACATTTGAAGAGGGTGGTAGGCTCTGTAAGAACATGGATCACAATGGGGTGTAAGTTGTACCCCTGGGGTGTAAGAGGTGCCCAAAAGTGCCCCAATGAAAAGTCAATGGGGCAAAATCCCATAGACTTACCATTGCAAAAATTTTGACGGGTCATAGGTCCGAGCCAGGATTTCATAGAAACATGTGGGTTACTAAATTTGAAGAGGGTGCTAGACTCTGTCAGGACGTCCCCCACAATGGGGTGTAAGGTTACCATAGCAACCATTTTGGGCACCCTAGCAACCTATACCATAGACTGCCATTATAAAATGCCCGGATGGATATCTTTGCACCGCAGTGTCATAGAGACATGGGGGTGGGCTCATTTTACTCAGGCATCCAATCAGTCTCTCAGGATCCTTACAGACTTACTAAGCCACGCCCCTAGCAACCACTTTTGAGCACCCTAGCAACATAAAATACAAACAGTTATATCTCGGCATCAGAACATCGTAGAGACACGGGGGTTGGACCGTTTTACTTGTGACTAGGGGTGTAACAATTGGGCACATCATTGGCCACTCCCAAGCCACGCCCCTAGCAACCAAATTTGAGCACCCTAGCAACCGAATAAACAAAGCCTTATATCTCCGCATCAGAACATCGTAGAGACACGGGGTTTGGACCGTTTTACTTGTGACTCGGAGTGTAATCACTGGGCACATCATTGGCCACTCCCAAGCCACGCCCCTAGCAACCAAATACAGTACCCTAGCAACAGAGTAAACAAAGCCTTATATCTCCGCATCAGAACATCGTAGAGACACGGGGTTTGGACCGTTTTACTTGTGACTCGGAGTGTAATCACTGGGCACATCATTGGCCACTCCCAAGCCACTCCCCTAGCAACCAAATACAGTACCCTAGCAACAGAGTAAACAAAGCCTTATATCTCCGCATCAGAACATCGTAGAGACACGGGGGTTGGACCGTTTTACTTGTGACTCGGAGTGTAATCACTGGGCACATAATTGGCCACTCCCAAGCCACTCCCCTAGCAACCAAATACAGTACCCTAGCAACAGAGTAAACAAAGCCTTATATCTCCACATCAGAACATCGTAGAGACATGGGGGTTGGACCATTTGACTCATGACTCGGAGGGTAATCACTAGTGGATGCCATTTTTTTCCCTAGCAACCAAATACAGTACCCTAGCAACAGAGTAAACAAACCCTTATATCTCCGCATCAGAACATCGTAGAGACATGGGGTTTGGACCGTTTGACTCGTGACTCGGGAGTGTAATCACTAGTGGATGCCAATTTTCTCCCTAGCAACCAAATACATTACCCTAGCAACAGAGTAAACAAAGCCTTTTATCTCCACATCAGAACATCATAGAGACACGGGGGTTGGACCGTTTGACTTGTGACCTAGAGTGTAATCACCAGTGGATGCCAATTTTTTCCCTAGCAACCAAATACAGTACCCTAGCAACAGTGTAAACAAAGCCTTATATCTCCGCATCAGAACATCGTAGAGACACGGGGGTTGGAACGTTTTACTTTTGGGTTGGAGTATAATCATATATTGTCCCGAGAATTTTGCCACGGCAAGCACCACTCACATTTTCTTCAGGAAATGTACCTATCTAGTTATTATTATTCTTCTGTTCATACTTTTTACCAATGTAACTCCTCCCAGAGCTTTCAAGCTACACCCACAAAACTTTACAAAACTTTTAAGACTGGTCCGTAGATGGGTGCTATGACTTTTCTAACTGATGGGACCTACCGAATTCCTAAACGGGGGCTCAAACACCCCAAATTTTCCATTGACTTAACATTGCGACAAACTTTGACGGGTCATAGCTGCAAGCGAGAAATTTGTAGAAACCTGTGGGTTACCACATTTGAAGAGGCTGGCAGGCTCTGTAAGAACATACATCACATTGGGGTGTAAGTTTCACCCCTGGGGTGTAAGAGGCATCCAAATTTCCCCATTGACTTATAATGGGGCAGGGAACATGCCCATATAAGGGAATAAAAGCGTCTCAGATGGATTATCTTCACTTTAGAGGTTCGTAGAGACATGGGGGTGGGCTCATTTTACTTAGGCATCCAATCAGTCTCTTAGGATCATCCCATAGCTACTAAGCCACGCCCCTAGCAACCATCTTTGGGCACCCTAGCAACATATCCCATAGACTGCCATTATAAAATGCCCAGATGGATATCTTTGCAGCACAGTGTCACAGAGATATGGGGGTGGGTTCATTTTACTCAGGCATCCAATCAGTCTCTGAGGATTCTTATCAAGGTATTAAGCCACGCCCCTAGCAACCAAATATGAGCACCCTAGCAACATAATAAACAAAGCCTTATATCTCTGGATCCGAACATCATAGAGACATGGGGGTTGGGTCTTTTGGTCATGTTAGCCTTATGCTAGCTTCATGCTAAGTCATACTAGCTTTATGCTAGTTTTATGCTACCTTTATGCTAATTTTATAATAAATCTTGTTAACTTTATGCTAAATCATGTTAGCATCATGCTAACTTCATGCTAATTCATGTTAGCATCATGCTAGCTTCATGCTAATTCATGTTAGCATCATGCTAGCTTCATGCTAATTCATGTTAGCATCATGCTAGCTTCATGCTAATTCATGTAAGCATCATGCTAGCTTCATGCTAACTTCATGCTAATTCATGTTAGCATCATGCTAGCTTCATGCTTATTCATGTTAGCATCGTGCTAGCTTCAGGCTAATACATGTTAGCATCGTGCCATCTTCATGCTAATTCATGTTAGTATCGTGTTAACTTCATGCTAACTCATGTTAGTATCATGTTAGCTTCATGCTAATTCATGTTAGCATCATGCTACCTTTATGCTAATTCATGTTAGCTTCATGTTAACTTCATGCTAATTCATGTTAACATCATGTTAGCTTCATGCTAATTCATGTTAGCTTCATGTTAGCATCATGCTAACTTCATGCTAATTCATGTTAACATCATGCTAATTCATGTTAGCATCATGTTAGCCTCATGTTAATTTTTGTTAGCATCATGTTAGCTTCATGCTAATTCATGTTAGCATCATGCTAGCTTCATGCTAATTCATGTTAGCATCATGCTAGCTTCATGCTTATTCATGTTAGCATCATGCTAGCATCATTCTAATTCATGTTAGCATCATGCTATTTCTTGTTAGCATCACATTAGCTTCATGCTAATTCATGCTAACTCATGCTAAGTTAGTGCTAAATCATGTTAACATGCTAACTTTTTGTTAAATCATGTTTACGGAAAGCTAGACTACTAAACTTAACTTGTTTTAAGTTTCTCTCAAACTGTTTTAAACGTTTAGGCCAGGCTTTGTCAAGCCAACATAAAGTTTGTCTTCAAACTTTTCTATCTAGTTATTATTATTATTCTTCCAACCAAATTTCCGCAATTAATACGGCTCGAACCGCTTAACTTAGAAACTTCATTCAAACTCTCAAACGTGCGGACTATTCGGGAATAGTGTGCTATGACTTTTATAAGCAATCGGGGGTACGGTCTTTGCCCCAGGGGCGAAAAAGCAGCCGAAAAATCCCATTGACTTAACATGGAGACAAACTTTGACGAGTCGTAGCTCAGACCTAGAATTTCACAGAAACTTGTGACTTGCCACATTTGAAGAGGCTGGCAGGCTCTGTAAGAACATACCTCACAATGGGGTGTAAGTTGTACCCCTGGGGTGTAAGAGGTCCCCAAATTTCCCCATAGACTTATAATGGGGCAGGAATCATGCCCATATAAGGAACTAAAAACGTCCCGGATGGGATATCTTTGCAGCGCAGTGTCATAGAAACATGGGGGTGGGCTAATTTTACTCAGGCATCCAATCAGTCCCTTAGGATCCTTATTGAGCTATCAAGCCACGCCCCTAGCAACCATTTTGGGCACCCTAGCAACATCTCCCATAGACTGCAATTATAAAATGCCCAGATGGATATCTTTGCAGCACAGTGTCACAGAGACATGGGGGTGGGCTCATTTTACTCAGGCATCCAATCAGTCTCTCACCATCCTTATTGAGGTATTAAGCCACGCCCCTAGCAACCAAATATGAGCAGCCTAGCAACATAATAAACAAAGCCTTATATCTCTGGATCCGGACATCATAGAGACATGGGGGTTGGGTCTTTGGGTCATATTAGCTTCATGCTAGCTTCATGCTAAGTCATGCTAGCTTCGTGCTAGTTTCATGCTAGCTTTATGCTAATTTCATAATAAATCTTGCTAACTTAATGCTAAATCATGCTAGCTTCATGTTAAATCTTGTTAGCTTCATGCTAAATCATGCTAGCTTCATGCTAATCATGCTAGCATCATCTTAATCATGCTAGCATCATGCTAATAATGCTAGGATCATGCTAATTTCATGCTAAATTCATGCTAACTTCATGGTAATCATGCTAGCATCATGCTAGCTTCATGCAAATTATGCTAGCTTCATGCTAATCATGCTAGCATCGTGCTAGCTTCATGCTAATCATGCTAGCATCGTGCTAGCTTCATGCTAATCATGCTAGCATCGTGCTAGCTTCATGCTAATCATGCTAGCATCGTGCTAGCTTCATGCTAATCATGCTAGCATCGTGCTAGCTTCATGCTAATCATGCTAGCATCGTGCTAGCTTCATGCTAATCATGCTAGCATCGTGCTAGCTTCATGCTAATCATGCTAGCATCGTGCTAGCTTCATGCTAATCATGCTAGCATCGTGCTAGCTTCATGCTAATCATGCTAGCATCGTGCTAGCTTCATGCTAATCATGCTAGCATCGTGCTAGCTTCATGCTAATCATGCTAGCATCGTGCTAGCTTCATGCTAATCATATTAGCATCGTGCTAGCTTCATGCTAATCATGCTAGCATCGTGCTAGCTTCATGCTAATCATGCTAGCATCGTGCTAGCTTCATGCTAATCATGCTAGCATCGTGCTAGCTTCATGCTAATCATGCTAGCATCGTGCTAGCTTCATGCTAATCATGCTAGCTTCATGCTAATCATGCTAGCATCGTGCTAGCTTCATGCTAGCTTCATGCTAATCATGCTAGCATCGTGCTAGCTTCATGCTTATCATGCTAGCATCGTGTTAGCTTCATGCTAATCATGCTAGCTTTATGCTAATCATGCTAGCATCATGCTAATCATGCTAGCTTCATGCTAGCTTCATGCTAATCATGCTAGCATCATGCTAACGTCATGCTGAATCATGCTAATCATGCTAGCATCATATTTCATCATGATAACTTTTTTAAATCATGCTAGCTTCACACTAAAACATGTCAACAGCCAGGTAAACTACTAGACTAAATTTCTTTTACATTTCTGTCAATCAACTTTTTGCATTTTCATGCACTGGTAATTCCTTGGGAATTGCATATCTAGTTACAGTGCATTGAAAATGCGCTGTACTGTTCTTACTGGGCTTTTTATTATTATTATTATTATTATTCTTCCAACCAAATTTCCGCAATTAATACGGCTCGAACCGCTTAACTTAGAAACTTCATTCAAACTCTCAAACGTGCGGACTATTCGGGAATAGTGTGCTATGACTTTTATAAGCGATCGGGGGTACGGTCTTTGCCCCAGGGGCGAAAAAGCAGCCGAAAAATCTCATTGACTTAACATGGAGACAAACTTTGACGAGTCGTAGCTCAGACCTAGAATTTCACAGAAACTTGTGACTTGCCACATTTGAAGAGGCTGGCAGGCTCTGTAAGAACATACCTCACAATGGGGTGTAAGTTGTACCCCTGGGGTGTAAGAGGTCCCCAAATTTCCCCATAGACTTATAATGGGGCAGGAATCATGCCCATATAAGGAACTAAAAACGTCCCGGATGGGATATCTTTGCAGCGCAGTGTCATAGAAACATGGGGGTGGGCTCATTTTACTCAGGCATCCAATCAGTCCCTTAGGATCCTTATTGAGCTATCAAGCCACGCCCCTAGCAACCATTTTGGGCACCCTAGCAACATCTCCCATAGACTGCAATTATAAAATGCCCAGATGGATATCTTTGCAGCACAGTGTCACAGAGACATGGGGGTGGGCTCATTTTACTCAGGCATCCAATCAGTCTCTCACCATCCTTATTGAGGTATTAAGCCACGCCCCTAGCAACCAAATATGAGCAGCCTAGCAACATAATAAACAAAGCCTTATATCTCTGGATCCGGACATCATAGAGACATGGGGGTTGGGTCTTTGGGTCATATTAGCTTCATGCTAGCTTCATGCTAAGTCATGCTAGCTTCGTGCTAGTTTCATGCTAGCTTTATGCTAATTTCATAATAAATCTTGCTAACTTAATGCTAAATCATGCTAGCTTCATGTTAAATCTTGTTAGCTTCATGCTAAATCATGCTAGCTTCATGCTAATCATGCTAGCATCATCTTAATCATGCTAGCATCATGCTAATAATGCTAGGATCATGCTAATTTCATGCTAAATTCATGCTAACTTTATGGTAATCATGCTAGCATCATGCTAGCTTCATGCAAATTATGCTAGCTTCATGCTAATCATGCTAGCATCGTGCTAGCTTCATGCTAATCATGCTAGCATCGTGCTAGCTTCATGCTAATCATGCTAGCATCGTGCTAGCTTCATGCTAATCATGCTAGCATCGTGCTAGCTTCATGCTAATCATGCTAGCATCGTGCTAGCTTCATGCTAATCATGCTAGCATCGTGCTAGCTTCATGCTAATCATGCTAGCATCGTGCTAGCTTCATGCTAATCATGCTAGCATCGTGCTAGCTTCATGCTAATCATGCTAGCATCGTGCTAGCTTCATGCTAATCATGCTAGCATCGTGCTAGCTTCATGCTAATCATGCTAACATCGTGCTAGCTTCATGCTAATCATGCTAGCATCGTGCTAGCTTCATGCTAATCATGCTAACATCGTGCTAGCTTCATGCTAATCATGCTAGCATCGTGCTAGCTTCATGCTAATCATGCTAGCATCGTGCTAGCTTCATGCTAATCATATTAGCATCGTGCTAGCTTCATGCTAATCATGCTAGCATCGTGCTAGCTTCATGCTAATCATGCTAGCATCGTGCTAGCTTCATGCTAATCATGCTAGCATCGTGCTAGCTTCATGCTAATCATGCTAGCATCGTGCTAGCTTCATGCTAATCATGCTAGCTTCATGCTAATCATGCTAGCATCGTGCTAGCTTCATGCTAGCTTCATGCTAATCATGCTAGCATCGTGCTAGCTTCATGCTTATCATGCTAGCATCGTGTTAGCTTCATGCTAATCATGCTAGCTTTATGCTAATCATGCTAGCATCATGCTAATCATGCTAGCTTCATGCTAGCTTCATGCTAATCATGCTAGCATCATGCTAACGTCATGCTGAATCATGCTAATCATGCTAGCATCATATTTCATCATGATAACTTTTTTAAATCATGCTAGCTTCACACTAAAACATGTCAACAGCCAGGTAAACTACTAGACTAAATTTCTTTTACATTTCTGTCAATCAACTTTTTGCATTTTCATGCACTGGTAATTCCTTGGGAATTGCATATCTAGTTATTATTATTATTATTATTATTCTTCCAACCAAATTTCCGCAATTAATACGGCTCGAACCGTTTAACTTAGAAACTTCATTCAAACTCTCAAACGTGCGGACTATTCGGGAATAGTGTGCTATGACTTTTATAAGCAATCGGGGGTACGGTCTACGCCCCAGGGGCGAAAAAGCAGCCGAAAAATCCCATAGACTTAACATTGCGACAAACTTTGACGAGTCGTAGCTCAGACCTAGGATTTCACAGAAACTTGTGACTTGCCACATTTGAAGAGGCTGGCAGGCTCTGTAAGAACATACCTCACAATGGGGTGTAAGTTGTACCCCTGGGGTGTAAGAGGTCCCCAAATTTCCCCATAGACTTATAATGGGGCAGGAATCATGCCCATATAAGGAACTAAAAACGTCCCGAATGGGATATCTTTGCAGCGCAGTGTCATAGAGACATGGGGGTGGGCTCATTTTACTCAGGCATCCAATCAGTCCCTTAGGATCCTTATTGAGCTATCAAGCCACGCCCCTAGCAACCATTTTGGGCACCCTAGCAACATCTCCCATAGACTGCCATTATAAAATGCCCAGATGGATATCTTTGCAGCACAGTGTCATAGAGACATAGGGGTGGGCTCATTTTACTCAGGCATCCAATCAGTCTCTCACCATCCTTATTGAGGTATTAAGCCACGCCCCTAGCAACCAAATATGAGCAGCCTAGCAACATAATAAACAAAGCCTTATATCTCTGGATCCGGACATCATAGAGACATGGGGGTCGGGTCTTTGGGTCATATTAGCTTCATGCTAGCTTCATGCTAAGTCATGCTAGCTTCGTGCTAGTTTCATGCTAGCTTTATGCTAATTTTATAATAAATCTTGCTAACTTAATGTTAAATCATGCTAGCTTCATGTTAAATCTTGTTAGCTTCATGCTAAATCATGCTAGCTTCATGCTAATCATGTTAGCATCATCTTAATCATGCTAGCATCATGCTAATAATGCTAGGATCATGCTAATTTCATGCTAAATTCATGCTAACTTCATGGTAATCATGTTAGCATCATGCTAGCTTCATGCAAATTATGCTAGCTTCATGCTAATCATACTAACATCATGTTAGCTTTATGCTAATCATGATAACATCATGCTAGCTTCATGCTAATCATGCTAGCATCATGTTAGCTTCATGCTAATCATGCTAGCATCATGCTAATCATGCTAACATCATGTTAGCATCATGCTAATCATGCTAGCATCATGCTAGCTTCATGCTAATCATGCTAGCATCGTGCTAGCTTCATGCTAATCATGCTAGCATCGTGCTAGCTTCATGCTAATCATGCTAGCATCGTGCTAGCTTCATGCTAATCATGCTAGCATCGTGCTAGCTTCATGCTAATCATGCTAGCATCGTGCTAGCTTCATGCTAATCATGCTAACATCGTGCTAGCTTCATGCTAATCATGCTAACATCGTGCTAGCTTCATGCTAATCATGCTAGCATCGTGCTAGCTTCATGCTAATCATGCTAGCATCGTGCTAATCATGTTAGCATCGTGCTAGCTTCATGCTAATCATGCTAACATCATGCTAGCTTCATGCTAATCATGCTAACATCATGCTAGCTTCATGCTAATCATGCTACCATCATGCTAGCTTCATGCTAATCATGCTAGCATCATTTTAGCTTCATGCTAATCATGCTAGCATCATGCTAGCTTCATGCTAATCATGCTAGCATCATGCTAGCTTCATGCTAATCATGCTAGCTTCATGCTAATCATGCTAGCATCATGCTAGCTTCATGCTAATCATGCTAGCTTCATGCTAATCATGCTAGCATTATGCTAACGTCATGCTAGCATTATGCTAATCATGCTAACATCATATTTCATCATGATAACTTTTTAAATCATGCTAGCTTCACACTAAAACATGTCAACAGCCAGGTAAACTACTAGACTAAATTTCTTTTACATTTCTGTCAATCAACTTTTTGCATTTTCATGCACTGGTAATTCCTTGGGAATTGCATATCTAGTTATTTATTTATATTTTTCATATTTTATTATGTGATGTTGGTTTGAGACTGAGAGTATTTTATTTAATGGAGAACTTTGCAGCAGTATTTTATTTCTTATTCTTTTTATTTTATATGTATTTTTTTATTTTTTTTTAAGTGTTTAAAAAAGTGTAAACAAATTGTTTTAAAAAAGTTTATAATAAACAACCTGCAGTCTCTCCCTTTCTGTACCGAAAATGAATCGAACTGTGGCTTTAAAACCGAGGTACGCACCGAACCATGATTTTTGCGTACCGTTACACCCCTAGTTTAAGCGTTAATGTTGATAGAACATTACATGCTGTAACTTTCCTATAAAGTTTTCAGCGGGTAGTTTTATTTAAGTTCCCAAGATGTTCTCTTTAAAGTTCGGAAAACATCTCATTAAAACATTCTGTAAATGTTTAAGCGTTTACGTTGATAGAACATTACGCTGCAACATTCCTATAACATTTTCAGCAGGTATTTTTATTTAAAGGTGACATAGAATGATTGAACGGGGTATTTATCCTTGTTCTGTGATGTGACATGTAGACAAAAAATTTTTTGTTTGGGTCTGTAATGCCTTAGAAAAGGGGTTCTCAAAGTTTACATTCAAAGGTCCAAATCTGAATTCTTATCATTTTCATAGGTTCGGAAAAACTTTATGTAAATCATTTGTTTATAAAACAAATCAACACAACAGTTTGGGAAAAACATAAGTGTATTTTGCATTTAAAGTAAAAAAAAATTTGAATATGCCAAAAGTAACCAGGTGCAAAATACAGAGCAACCTAATTATAGAAATGGCATAGTTTGTTCTCCATCATATGTATAAACCATGGCAAAAAAAGTGTGGTTGGTAGGCAGAGACACTGACCAAAATTAGGGGTGCACCTATAAATTGGCTGATGATGCTTGCTATGCTTCTCAATGAATTACGGTGAAATGACGCTACATCCATAAGCCAGGGGGCGCTCTCGTGCAGAAACTCAATATGCGCTGCAGACGAAAAACCAGACACACGCAGCTCCAGGAAATGTCTTAAGGATATATTTATATTGCTGTTCTTCAAACCTTTTCAGGTATTTTCATGATAATAAAGAATATGTATAAAGATTATGTTTAACGAGTGTTGCTTTTTCAAATGCATGTTTTAAACGACTCAAAGCAACAGTGATTTCAGACCGATAAGGACTTACTGATCAAAAGCCGTAGTACATGAAGTAGCTGTGCATAATATCTGGGTGTGATGGCTAGATCTATAAGTCTGGAAAAGTTTATAAAGCCGTTTAAAGCTTTTGGGGCTCCAGGGAATCACAATAAAAGCCATTATCCATAAATGGCGAAAACATGGAACAGTGAAGAACCTTCCCAGGAGTTACCTGCCGACCAAAATTACCCCAAGAGCGCAGCGACGACTCATCCAAGAGGTCACAAAAGACCCCACAACAACATCCAAAAAACTGCAGGCCTCACTTGCCTCAGTTAAGATTAGTGTTCATGACTCCACCATAAGAAAGAGACTGGGCAAAAATGGCCTGCATGGTAGAGTACCAAGAAGAAAACCGCTGCTGGGCAAAAGGAACATAAAGGCTTGTCTCAGTTTTGCCAGAAAACATCATGATGATCCCCAAAACTTAAGCATAAAAGTAACAAAGCATTTCAAAAAAATAATTACATCATACCAACAGTAAAATAGGGTGGTGGAGTGTGATGGTTTGAGCCTGTTTTGCTGCTTCCGGACATGGAAGACTTACTGTAATAAATGAAATCATGAATTCATGCTGTCTACCAAAAAATCCCGAAGGACAATGTCTGGCCATCTGTTCATGACCTAAAGCTGAAGCAAACTTCTCTGCAGCAGAACAATGATCCAAAACACACCAGCAAGTCCACTAGGGGTGTGCAAAAGATTCCAAAAATCGATTCATATATTTTTTGTAATGCCGTGTTACTATTGTCCTGAAATGAGTTTATCTCACAGATGGCGCTGCGTCGAATTCACACTGACGCCTGCACACTCTTGTCACAGTGTTTCCCACATATTGACTTTACTTGGGCGCACCGCCCGGGTATATTAATGTCACGGAGTGACTTCTAGGGCGGAACCAAAAATAGAGAGGAGAGGTTCCACCCGGACCAAATTTTTTAAACACGATCACTTCCTGGTTTCCAATGGCAACACAAAATCATGGCTTACGAGCAACAGGTGGGGTAATGAAGGCAGCGTTCCACGATTGGGTGATTAGAGGAAGAGGATGAATATAAATGGGGCAGTGAGGAACTAGAAGAGGGTGGATTTCGGGCGAGTTAACTTCCGCCTTGGGCAGCACAACAAACACCAGCCTCTGAAGAGTCCGCAGGCCCCGCTGATCCGGCGACCGCTAGGAAGCGGGCGGAAAGAGTGCGGGGCTGGTTCGGGCGAAAGGACGGCGTGGATGTTTTCAGGAAGTTGAGAAGTTCGGTTGCGTTGGATGGACGCTGTGAGCACCTGCTGGGTTTGAGTCGTTCGATGCTGGAGTACGCCACTGTTGACGCGTTCTGGGATCTGTGGAGAGAGGAAGAACAGTTCAAAGCCAAGTAAGAGTGAGCATGGTAGTGAAACGAACACATTGACACCTTTGTTGCTGCTGTGTCTGCATGAAGGACTGGGTGAGCTGCATCGAAGACGTTGTTTACATTGGAGTATGTCCTGGAAAAGGAGGAAATAAGAAGAGAGAGATCGATTAGAGACTTTCCAGCCGTGAGTAACCGTAAATCAGTGATGAATGTTGAATGTTTACATTGTTAAAGGAGAGTGTAACCTGTTTCTAAGCGGCCCCACCAGGTGTGTGGGCGAGCCGAACGACGTGTATTGAGCTGACACTGGACAGCGAGAGTTTTGCCACTGGTCGAGGCACTGCACGACGTAGCAAAGTACGATTCTACCCCCCGATTCAGGCGTAGTCCCGCCAGGAGAGGAGTACGGACCCTAATTGTGTGTGTGTGCTGTGCAACGAGTGAGTGATCTATTTCAGTGGTTTTCAAACCCTGGGTCGCGACCCTCTGGTGGGTCGCGGAAATTAAAAACTGGGTCGCCAGAAAGATTAAATTTTTTTTTTACTAAAATAATTTATTCAATTTTATTATAAAAACTATAATAATTACAACACACTTGAATAAAAGCACAGTAAAAATATCTTTTAAATACACGAAATAAAAAAATACTCCACCACTGTGTCACATGACCCATGACCCATGTGCGTGCGCAGCTTACTGTATTAAAATCATACAGTAGATTAAATTGCGCGCGGGGTCACAGCCATTTTTTAAATCATGCAAGGGGAAATAAAAACTCCTAAATAAAAATAAAAATGTGTTTGGTCTGATTTAAAAAAAAATATATATTTGGTTGGTTTGTCGAGTGAGCGCGGAAATGTTTAGTTGTTTGCTAAGCATAGCGCAACCGTTAAGACACGGTTGAGTGTTGCAGGGAGACTGACACGTTATGGTTCTGCTGTTATCTTTGAACTATTTTCGCTGCTGAAACAACAAAAACAGTCAACATTGCGTCTAAAATGTAAGTGACTAAACATAAATTACTTGTTTAGTGAACTGTCATATGAAATCTATAAATTTTCAACCGTGATGTGATGCTGCTTCACTGTATCATGTTATTAAAAACTTCAAATTTTTACCGTAGTATGTTTAACCCACGGTTAGCTCACTTTGTGTTTGCTGCGCTTATTTGTTTAACTTAGCGTTATTACATTATGCACTTTCGGTTGCCATTGAGACTAAAGGATGCAGAATCATTATCCTGTTTTGGTGATTGTTATTGGAGTTTTAATCTAACGTTACTTGTCCCTGATAAGCAGACAAGTGTTGATGTAGAGCCCTGCGACGTGTTTTTAGACTGCTTCAGTATAGGCTAGGTCCAATCTTTACAACTCCTGCGTTGTGTTGCGTATGTCAGTTCTTCCTCGTTTTTTGTTGATATAATGAATTGCAGTTAGGTTGATCTCATTTGTGCCCCCTGAAAAAATGAAATGCCTGTCCGTGAATTTGTGTCTGGCGTCGGGTCTGCTCATTAGGTAAGTTATATACATACAGATGTGCGTGTGCACGTTTCACCGGGCTCACTCTACTCTGACGGCTTTCGGCCCCGCCCTGCTTCATGCTACTAAGGGGGGGGGGGGTTAAGTGTAGGTCGCATAATTTTTATTTTTTTAAATTAGGGTCGCTCCTAAAAAAGTTTGAAAAACACTGATCTATTTGACGTGAGTACACAAAGCTTTTGAAGTGTTGTGCTGTGCCTGTGTCCTTGTTGTTTGTACTCACCTCAGGAGGGATTGAACCCCTGTGGATGCCATCGGGGGCCGCTACGACGGTGCGTGCCCAGCCAAACAAATTACGCCTTGTAACTGTGTCCAGGCGGAGCTCGACGGAAACACCAAGTAAGGTACTGTGAGGAGTCCTGTAGCTACATCAGCCCGCCAAGCAGCAGAGGAGTAGTCGAGGGTGATCGGGGAGACCTGGGTGTCCATGCATATGTTGTATGTGAAACTAATGTGTGACAAGTACTGGTTTTTCGTCTAGATCTTCGCCTGTCTAGGGAAGAGGACGTGCGGTCATTGGCCGTTTGGAATATATTCAGCGGGACGTTATTGTGTCAGCCCCGGCCGTGAGTCAGACAAGGCCCCTCGCCTCTTGCTGCATTAGATGGTGATGGTGACGTTTGGGTTTCAGTTTCGATCTTACTCCTGTGCCTAGTCGAGAGCGATACTTGCCTTAGCACGAGCTAAAGCTAACTTACCCAGCAACGATTCACCTTGTGTTTATTCTGCCCTCAGGAGTAACGAGGCACGCCACGGGAAGTCCTTCCACGCAGGAGGTGGGCCGTGGACGAAGGAGCTCCGCCCGGCCTTTGCCCTGCTGTCCCCTGGTCCCGCAGAGAAGGCTTCTCCCCTCCAACGTCCCTGGCCCCGTAGTGGGCCCCCTGAGGGCGAGAAGCGATATTTTAGATTCCCTTTCCCCACTACCTATCAGCTTTTAAATAATTTAATAAAGTTTACTGTTTTATTTTACTCATCTCTCGTTGTTTGGTCATTGGGGTGCTTTTGGGACCTCCTCGAGGTGGAACTTGGGAAGGAGCGTGACGCACACAGTCTGTGGTCCGCTCCGATCTGTGACATTAACAAGTGCCTAAGTATATCTTTTTTGTTCTTCGGTGATGATGACACTCTTTAATAATGACATTTTGTGTGCGACTTGATGAATTCGGTATGCGTTCACCTGCTCTCTATTTCTCAATGAAGTGGGTGCGATGTGAACAAGCTCAAGTCACATTGTATCCTTCATGTTTCTGAACTTGAGCAGAGTTTTACCATTAGAGGACTTCACGGAGCACCCGCGGTCCGTATGATTCTGGGTTTGTTTTTTAAATTGTCAGTCGGGTCCAGGTCAGTCATAGTTAAATTACTTCGGGTCCCAAGTCTGATTAATATTGTGTGTAAAACCCGAGTCGTTCGGAGAATGGCCGTGTGCTTGCGTGCAGTTTCAACGTGCTGCCAGTTTCTATGGTGATAACAACTGGCTCTTGTTTTGAAAGTCACGACCACGTTCTGGATTTTCTTTCTCCCAATTTTTTATACTATTATTATTAATAAACCATATCTTTTCTAAAATCTAAAAAGTTTGCACAGAAATGGTAGCAAAAAGACACTGCTAATGTTAAGCCTATTGGACTGAATGAGCAAAGCTCAAGCTGACTTAAGATTTACAAAATGCTAAGTTGTAATGTAAGTCCCCTGTCACTGGGACAGCAAGTAGACTTTTGAATCTGAAATAATGAGTGGATTTAGCTTTTTTTATTCGGCAAGAGAGAAAGAGAGGCACTTTTCCTGCTTCTGCTATATCTAATAGAAAAAATAACCATTATAACACCTATAGACATTTATAATCTATAGACCTGCACTGTCTATCATTAATATACAATGTCACCAGAAAGTGTGAGAAGGGGAAAAATAACAGAGCTCAAATTTAACAACTTTCTCAAGCCTCTACAATACAGACACCAAAACATTTAAATCATATAATGGGAATCATACACGTGAATCATATAATGGGTTCAACTACCAAATATAGAAATGCAAAATGTAGAAGTACTGTACACTCTAAGAAAGGATGTGTTAATTTTGTGTTCAATAAATAAAAGGGACAACACAAAGTGTTTTGATCCAAAAATAACACAGAGATGTGTTAAGTTAAGGACAACACACTCGATTTGTTTTAAAAGTGTAAGTACAGGAATGCAGATGGTACACAGGATGGAGTTGTGACAGGTTGTGACAAAGTAATTAATTCCTATTAATTTAATCCTACAGGACAAAGAACAATGTAAAAACTTAACAGAGTCAAGCCAGCTGGAAAGTAACTTTATTGAGACCTGCCAAGTTTCTGTAACCCATTGGCTAGAATTTGTGTTGCACACTGTCGTAATTCATTTTTTTCAATAAATATACAGTGAATAAGGATACAAATGCTGTTACAGGGATGCTTCCCTTTAAAAGGTTCCTCATTTACTGAAGGTACAGATACAGATAGGGCTACCACTCCAGTGACTCACTTAACTTATTTTCTGAGAGTACCTTAAATCCTCAGCAGTTAACCTTAATTTTCCACAGGAGTTTTGTTCCTTTAAATTACGATGATGAATATAAATTTTCCTTTTAAGGTCTGCAGCTTTAGGGCCAGATTTACTAAACGGGGCAAATTAGAGTGAGAGCGCAATTCCAAAAAAGCGCAGATGGGAGTGGTAATATCTGCAGGTTATTTACTAAAAAGTAGTCCAGGGTCGCAAATAAGAAAAACTGATGCACCTGCAGGTGACATCTTATCTGAAAAGGGGTGTGCAATTGCCAAAGTACACTGAAACCAGACAAAAAAAACAGAACCAGAGGACAAAAAAATGAAGGTTTCCATAAGTTTTGAAACACCTGAGGCCTCATTTATCAAGCGTGCGTACGCACAGAAGTGTGCGTAAAGTGTGCGTAGGAACAATTTTACGCAAAGTGTGGAATTTATCAAATTGCACTTATACGTTGAAATGTGTGTAAATATACGCACACCTCGGAGTATGCATACGCAGAGCATCTAGTGGTAGAATAGCGATACTACACAGGACCGTCCATCCCCAGCGTTAAAAGAACACTTTGCCTATTTATTATCCACCCCAAGGTGTTAAAAATGATTACTGTTAATAAAGTAACTGCAAATCAGTGTTGAAGTTAATTAATGAAATTAGTGTCTAACCCTATATTAGAAAGCTCCGTCAAATGCTTGACACAGTGCAATGGCTTATCTTGCATTATTGGAAGACTTCACAAATCATCCATTCCGCCGGGAGCGCTTTTTCAAAGATCGCGCCGATGATGATGGTTATGCGGCTGTCCAAGGAAAGTTCTGTCTGTCCTCGTACAGTTGCACTGATTTCACGTCGGTGTGCTGTGACGCGTTTATTTTTTTTTTGGGCTGATAATTTAATGTCAAACCACTTTTTTATTTCTAGAACTGTTCTAATACCCAACGGAATTAAACTCACTTGTAACATGTTCCCATGCAGATTTGTTTTCTTTTGTTAGTCATTCCTCCCGCACTAAACCAAACAGAATGTGTTATTAGGATTTAACCTCATCCACCAGTAACTCAATTTCTGTGTCTGTAAAGTTCCTCTTTTACGCTCTCTTTGCCATTATAGCACAACCACGTGACTTATAAAGGGAGGTGTTGTCACCATATATGGCTCATTGGAGGCGTTTCGGAATGCAAATGACCATGAACATACACGAGCATGGTGCTTAAGAACAAGTGGGATTTATCATCAAGGATTACTTACTGATGTGCGTACGAACCCGGTGCGCACGTTTGATAAATCCCGATTTTTTTGTACTTAGGCACATTCTAAATTTCATTCGTAGGTACAAATATAGAAAATTTTGTCTGCCTTTGTACCGTCTCTGCTAAGCCTTGTCTTATCAGCTACAATTACACTGTTAGACTTTTTATTGTATATGTGTTTCGCTACACTCCCCAAGTAGCCTCTTCTGTCAATCTCCCGACAGTAGTGCTACTGTAGTTGAATAAAATAGTGTTATAAAAGCATATAAAATGGAAAAATTAAATATATCTATGAAATGAAATACATTTTATTTGTTATGCTTTTAGCAGTGAAGCAAATTTCAAAATGTGAATTGTTTTTCAGGAGTGTAAATAATTTAATGAGAATTGTAGATAGAAACAAGAAAGGGATGGATAAATGCTTGACCGTCAGATTTGAATTTGACCTCAAGACTTCAAAACACTAGTGACGCCAAAACACTACCCAGATAGCATGCAAACCATTGAAACAATGTTAAAAATCATTGATTTGTCAATGTTAATACCATTGAATCAATATAACGTTTGCACCCTCCATTAATATTGAAAAAATATTGAAATTTCAACAAATCACCATTAACGTGATCAGTGTTTGCTTTAGTTGGGCCCGTGACTCTTGTGTTTTATTGGTAAGTTTTCTTTGTCTGCTGAAGCAGTGTTTCAAAATACATCTGCTATTGCAAAGAAAACAAATATCTAATGTTATCAAGTAGTTTAATTCTTGTAGATATACTTAAATAATATGAATGAAATACTGTTAAAGTTATGCAAAAAAAAGATTTTACAGTACTAGGTGGAAACAATGTCAGGTCTGTTATTTTGAGGATTACAAAAACACATTTAAAAAGTTAAACTACTAACTCTATCTCTGACATCATGAATCGGTCTACGAATCTCATCAATGGTGACGATCAACAAAAGAAAGCTTCATGCTCTAATGCATGCTGGGTATCATCGTAGTACTAAACAAATGTATAACTCCCAGCATGCATTGCAGTTGATCGTTTTATATGAATTTGTTTGATGATTGTCACCATTGTTGAGATTTGTAGGATGAGTAATGATGTCTGAATGTGTCAGCAATTTTTCTGTTTGTCTCGTCAAAGTGGTATTTACAAACCAAAACAATTATAATTGCCAAAAATGGATCAACATTATCATGTAAAGCAGCTTAATTTTATATAATCTTCACAAAATGCAATCAGTTTCAACTAAACTTTGAAACACATCTTTCTTTACCAATGCACATGTGTTTCTACATAAACACATACAAACACTAAAACAAGAAAATAAAAAATTAACTTAGTTAATGTCAAGAGTCAATGACCCAACTAAAGCAAACACTGATCACAATAATGGTGATTTGTTGAAATTTCAATATTTTTTCCAATATTAATGGAGGGTGCAAACCTGATATTGATTCAATGCAGTTAACATTGACAAATCAACTGTTTTTAACATTGTTTCAATGGTTTGCATGCTATCTGGGTAGTGTTTTGGCGTCACTAGTGTTTTGAAGTCTTGAGGTCAAATTCAAATCTGACGGTCAAGCATTTATCCATCCCTTTCTTGTTTCTATCTACAATTCTCATTAAATTATTTACACTCCTGAAAAACAATTCACATTTTGAAATTTGCTTCACTGCTAAAAGCATAACAAATAAAATGTATTTCATTTCATAGATATATTTAATTTTTCCATTTTATATGCTTTTATAACACTATTTTATTCAACTACAGTAGCACTACTGCTGTTGTTTTACAGCAGTCTACTACTAATTCAAAACATACAGTAAATCACTGTAAATGAAATGTTAATACCCATAATGCAATGCATATTACAGTAATGAACTGGAAAAGAAAATGATGGTATTTTACTGGGCATTTTGTGGTAAGTGACTGTAGAAATTACAGTTAAGTCTAACAGCACTGTAAAAAAAATCCGTAGAAATTGCAGCTGGGTTGCCGGTAATTTACCGTAGATTTAAATTTATGTTATTTACTGGCAACATTTTGTTCTAAGTTAAATGAACATTTAACATTTACAAGTCTTTGTCTTTACAGAGTAAAACTAAAAAAACAGCATCAAGCAAAACATTCTGGGAAACAAAATCTGAAGCAAAAAACAGAAAAAGGTTGATGATGATTTCTGGTTCCCAGAATGCTTTGCATGAGGCTGTTATTGTATAGTTTTATTCTGTAAAGATAAAGACTTGTTTATATTTAAAATTTATTTAACTTTGAACAAACTCTTGCCAGTAAATAACATAAATTTAAATCTACGGTAAATTACCGGCAACCCAGCTGCAACAACATTGTAATTTCTACGGAATTTTTTTACAGTGAGTGTACAGCCATTTCAAGCACAAAATGATTTAAGACATGCTTTTTCAGCGTTAAATTATGGTAAATACCAGTAAAATCTCACATGCAAACTTTTGTAAATCGCGTGAATCATTAAAATATTCTTCTCCCATAAATTTTGCGTCTGAATGAAATGAAATGAAAATTCTAGAAATACATATGCAATAAGGTCAGTTGCAAAAAAATCTAGACCACACCTTTTCAGACAGTCGTTATTTAATGCCAAAATGATAGTTTGCGCTGTCGTAAGCTGTTAGTAAATCTGGCTCTTAGTCTACACAGTTCAGGGGTCATTAGCCAATCCAAAAATGGTTTACCTCATAGCAGTATACTAATAAAAGTGAAATAAATAAACGTGCATAAATGTTATAAATACATTTAATTTCCTTATTTCAAATGTTTTGAAAACATTACACATTCAATTCCAAGTCATTAATAAAATTTACAAGTGTCTTGTTCTTTTAAACGAAAACAAAGAAAATTAATATTAAGCTGTTAAAAAATATCAGTGTCAACATTTATCTCTTTAGACACTTACACACTGAAGAAATTTTGTTAAGATTTAACTTCATTTTAAACTATTTTAAAATGACTAATATTTAGTTGCATAACCATTGTTGTTGATAACTGCTGCACATCTGTGTCAACACAAGTCAACTAACTTCTGGCACCTAAACAGGTATTTCAGCCCAGTACCCACAGTTCCTGTTTATTTTTAGGTTTTGCTTTAGAAACTGCATTTGTAATGTCACCCCACAAGTTTTCAATGGGGTAGAGATCATGTGGCACTACTTAAGCTCAATCCTTTTTGTCTGGAACCAAGATTTTGCCCTCTTGCTTGTGTGTTTGGGGTTGTTGTCTTGTTGAAATCATTTTAGGGGCACTTCCTTTTTTGTAAAGGGAAATGCAATCTCTTCAAGTATTATGATGTATTCAAACTGATCCATTTCCTTGTATACGGTAAATAGGCCAAACACGGTAGTATAAAACACATCCCAATTAGGGCTCTGGGTATTGGCAAGGGCCTCACGATATGATAAATATCACGATGCATGGTTCATGATGCGGTGTGCCGCGGTACGGTACAACACGTTCCATGTTGCGATACAATTTTATCAAAAATGTATGCAAAAAAAAAACTTTTTTAAAGCCAAAGTGCTTCCACACGTTGGCTTTGAAAGCTGCAGGTGTTTTTAAAATGTTCTTCCATTTTCTCACTCCTGCTAACTTCTGCTTTGTACACTTGGTATTAAGATGTGTTTTCATCGATTGGATCACAAGTGGACGAGAGAGACACATCACGTTTACACCTGGTATTTAAATCCGTCTCTTTTGTCCACTTTCGACTGCTTTTGTCCTGAATACTGTGAGGGGGTGGTCTGTCGAGACTGTGGGCGAGTCTCTCTGCTGTCATTCAAACGTGAGCGGGAGTAGTTATGAGTTTGTATGGACGCAAACTAATATTATGTCGGGGTCCACTGCTTTTGTTGTAAGTAAACATGCTGCACAGTGTTTTGTATGTGTATATATTAGAGCTTTCTCTGAATTTTCAGCGCAATTGATGAAAAAGGATCACACAACTTTCACACGCTTGCAAAATGAAACTGCGGAGATCAGCCACTTTGGTTTTATCAATGAAAGGCTAAAAATAGCGCTGTTCAATGTGTGTTTGCGCCAGAAGTCAGAAAAGACGTTAAACTTTGTGTTCAGTACCTCAGTTTAGATAAATGGACGGAGAGAAGGCTGTCGCGTGTGGCTGTTTGAACACATTCAACCACATCTGCGTTTACACTACAAAACAATCCAATCGAAAGCAGGGGTGTCATGGCAACATGAAGTTGGTTCAACTTTTTAAAATAAGGCATTTACACGCAATACAACATTCACAACGAGAAATGTCAGCAAACTGGACTGAAGCAGATATCAGGTAAGTTAGCTCGTCACTTTCTGCGCTGAAGATCATTCAGCAGCATAAAAGAATATCGCGTCACGTGCTCATTTGAGCTTATAATAAACAAAAATGCCCGTGCTCATCCCAACAAGATATATCGTTCAGCTCCTTAAAATGTGGGTTTTAAATGCATATTAACAATCACGATGAGAAATGTCTGAAAGCTGGATTAAAGCAGAGATCAGGGAGCTCATCAAATATCCACTCTGAAGCTGAGATCATTCACCAGCATTAGAACGGCGCGTAACATTCTCCTTTATAGTCTTATCATAAACAAAAATGCACGCGAGTGGTTTCTGGAGAGAGAAAAAATAAATAACATGCAAACTAGAAGACAGTGCAGGACTTTAAACAGGTCAAGTGTCTTTCTGGGTCCTTGCAGATGCAGGCAAATCATTGGCAGTGTGAATGAACAAAAAATCAGATGATCCCGGAAAAAAATGTCCGTGTATTTTCCGGAATGTCTATGTAAAAAGGGCTATAGTGAATAATTTGCAATGCAAAGATATTAGGCTACTACTACTAATAACAGTGATTTATCAGGGTAATTTTGTTGCACTGATATATTTTTTAACACAACTGTATGTTATTTTCTTATCACAATTTATTGGTAATTTAGCATACACTCTCAAAAAAGGTACATGAAGTTACAAAAGTTGTCACTGGGGTAGTAACTTTTTAAAAAGTACATTTTATTGGTACCTCTGAAGTACATGCTGGTACCTTATAGATACTGATACCACAAATTTATATCTGTACCTAAATAGTACATCTCAGGACCCAGTGACAAAAAGGTTAAACTTTTGTATGAGAGTCTGAGACTCTCTGAGAGTTGTCTGAGAGTGTCTTACCTTTCATCACTACTGAAAAAAGTTAACACATCTAAAGTGCATAAATATATAAATCCATATACACATACTGTAGTTCTGATAGAAACCATTTTTAAAAGGTTTAATTTTTAACCAAAGCACGGAGCAAATATCTCCTGGTTTCTTTGACAAGCTTGTTTATAATCCTTGTATAATAAGTCAAATTAATGTTTTTGTCTTTAAGTCTTTAAACACCTTAGCACCCTCATATTTATCTGAACTTCTTTCTTACATAACCCCTCTCGAGCTCTTAGATCTAGTACTGTAATCTTAGATTGCTCACTATTCCTAGAGTTAAAATCAAAGAAAAAGGGTAAACGTGCATTCTCTGTTCTAGGCCCTAAACTTTGGAATAGCATACCAGTTCATATTAGATCTGCTACTACTTTACAGGTTTTTAAAACTTTACTCAAAACACATTACTTCTCCATTGCTTTCAATGTCCCTTGATGTTCCATCTCTGTACTCGAATTTAAGTGACAATTCTAGTTTTATTTCTTATATTTTGTTATATTTTTTAAATGTGGATATAATTTTGGTTTTTAGCTGTAATTTTATTTGCTATTTTGACGTTCTATTTACTATTTATTTAATTTTAATGCTGTAAAGCACATTGGTCAGCTGCTGCTGTTGTAAATTGAGCTTTATAAATACATTTTAAAGTTTCTGATCTTGTGAAAACTTAAATGTATTAATTTATAAAATTTTAAAAATGATAGTGTACAAACAAAAGTACAAAGAGTATGGAATAAATGACCACAGGCCGTTGAATTATAAGAAAATAACACCTATTTTTTTGCACACCTAACGTGGTAATGCGGCACAATGCGAAGCGGGTGTGCTTTATTTTCGAACAATTCAAAGGAGTCAATTATTCCGCCTATACCACGGTTACCAAAGACATTGCTCTGGTGTCTATTTTTAAGACATTTGACAAGTTAGGTGTGCGGTTTACAAAAAAAAATCAACACCCTTGGAACATTTCTAAGCCAATCGGAATAAAGCAGTCAACAGCCCCGTGGTATAAACACTAATAAATCACAATTAATAAATAAAACATTAATACATAAATATAATCACACCCCAACTTTCGTGGAAACTTTGTCATGTTCTTTTTTTAAATAGTAAGATGTAAAGTAAAATATTGTTAAAAAGCATATAAAGTGTTTTAATTTTCAAAAAGTGTCAATGGGCTGAATTTTCATTAAACCTGTTTGGATAAGGATGGAGACTTAAAAAGGCCTCATGTACTTTATGAATTGTCTTTGTGTGTTCTCATTGGGCAAAAACAGCATATCCAAATGAATGAAAAGGGAAAAAAGACACAGAGCAAAAAGTGTTGTCTTGTCCTAATGCTTGTGAGGCTCAGTGCAAAATTTGCACAAAAGCAGACAAAGCAGGATGACGTTCAGCGTAGGTAAAGGAAATGGAAACCACAGAAATAAAATGTACATCATTGAAGACTATGAGACAGTAAGAGAAATGTGTTTAACAGTGTAACTGGATAAAGGATTGTCTATATAGATTTTAAGAACAGTTTATGCTCAAGATGGATTGGTTAAACTTGAGAAATACAGCTTTTCTGTCAAGCATGTTTATAGTTTTCATCCTTCATGTTAGCATTGACGCACAAGGTAGGTTTTTCTTTAGCTTTTATTTTTCCGTATGACCTCACTGACCAAGTTTGTTAATGCTTTGTTTTTCACTGACAATATCTGTAAAATCAGAACATATATTTCAACATATTTTCAAGAACAAATGAAGTATGGAAGGTAAAATAATAATTTATAAGGTAAACATTTTAATCATTAATTTGCAGTACATTGTGTGGCAGAGTGCACACATTTTTGATTTGTACTCTTCAGATGATACTGCTTAGATGTTTTTAGTGACCCATGTCAAAGACAAAAAGATTTAAAGATTCACATAAAAAGAAGAATTTGGGTATCAAGTACCTTAACAGAAGACAACTGTAGTTTTACCCACACACTTAAGATTAATAATCACATGCATTTTTAGCCAACTATTGAATTCATTCTACAAGAGTAGAAGAAAGTGTTTTAGTTGTCTAGCAGTCTAGTTTAACCCTGATTGTAGTATTCAAATTTACAACTGTTTACTGCTATTATCATCTATATGGCATTATTTTATGTTTTAGATCAATCCGAACAATGTCCTGTTTTTAAAGTTGTGAGGGGTGTTGTCCATAAAGTCTGTTTAAACAAACCTTTGAAGATCTCCTGCAGTCTGAAGACTTGTGATGAACATCCCATCAATATTACATGGAGTAAATACGAGCACATGGTCAAATGGATGCCAGTAAATGAAACAGATCAAATTTCATCTTCAAAGAACCATTCTGGTTTAAAATACATAACTTCATATTTAGTTTTCACAAATATATCAAAGCATCATGAGGGCCTCTACAGATGTGATTTTAAGCTACCACATATGTCAGCATTCAGCCACCATATAAACATCTCAGTCTCAGGTACAGTAACTCTTTCATCTTTACAGTTAACAATTAAGAAATAGTCACATTTTTTATTATATCTAAGTCATCTGAATAAGCTGTACTGAAAACACAACTTTTATAAAAAAAAAAGTTTAACGGTTACTAAAACAGTTTTGAACTCCCACAGATGACAGCAATGGAACTGAAATGTCTTGTGATGAAAGTAAGAGCAGTTTCAGTTTAATAAAGGCTTAATTTACATGATTTGTCAAATGTTCCACGTCCATCTACCATATTACATAAATAAATGGAAACTTACTATAAAGTAACTTTTTTGCTTCTAAAGAGGATGCTAATAATACAGCTTTCCCCTTTTCCCCTCTTGCATGGTGACAGAAGCAAAAATCAATGATTCAGATCCATGGTGGCTGCCTTATTTATTTATCTGTATGGGAATAGTGACTCTGATTTTCTTTGTAATGCTAATCTCCATCCTGTGCATCAATGGATGTAACTGTGAGTACCTCTTATCTTTGTATGTTGAAATATTAAAAGATGTAGTTTTTCAAAATATGAAATTTTAGCTTTTTGATTCAGCGTGCATTTTCATTTATGGTGCATTAAGGAAGATGTTAAGCAGAATGCTCACATTGCGTTTTCCCGTACTATAAAAGTAAATTGGGATCAAAAGTGGACACCAGAAATAGCATAAAATAAAAGTAGCCTACTAAACCATTAATCTCTATATATATAGTACTTGGGCAATACATTCCTTGGCCTTTGAAGTCATACAATAACTGTGTAAAAAAATACAAAAATCTTTTGCTTTAGCTTTCAAATCTTTTTACTTAATGTTATTTCTTAATATACACACATATCATATGGCAAGTTTCCAGCGGAGGAGTGGGACCAAAAAATCTACAGGGAAATTTCATAGACCACCAGCCCTCAGTGGAAAAAAAAACCCACTAAGGTCTCGTATTTGTAGTGGGGCAATACAAATCATTATCAATCAGCCAAAAAAACATTTTTACAATAATAATAAAATCATGGCTAATTTTCCTAAATGAGTAACTATACAAAATGATACATGTTTGAAAGGCGGGGATGCGCACCTGTCAATCTATTACAGAGCGACGAGACGAACGTGATCTTAAACAGGAAATAATATATGGAATAATTTGTGCATCTTTGAATAACTGTAAGAATATTTCCTTTAAATATAATTTTTGTCATAAAGTTTTGAGAGATAATGATGTTTTTTTTCCACTGTTATTGCTTATTTAGACTTAACATTAGGTTAACATTTCCCTCAGAGTTTATTTCAGTTATATTGCTGTTTTTCCAATAATATTAATACAATTTACATGTCAATCCTGCTTCCTTGTCTGTTTATTAATTTCATTATGCTGTTATGTTAAGTTATGTGTGGATATTTATTGCCATACGAGATGTTCATTGCCGTTATATATGAATACTCTCATCTAATATTCAAATCATATGTGGAATAATGTGTGCATTTTTGAAAATATTTTTTGTCAAAGTTTTAAGAAAAAAAAAAGTTGTGAGGATAGGCTATTTATTGCCATATTGTCTATAATATGGAAATCACATATTAGGAAATATATAATGTGATAGGCTACTGCAAAGATAATTTTTATTTATGATATAGCCCATGTGGAGATAAGTAAACATTTGCAAATCTGCTGATTTGATCCATTCATGTCCTGACCACCAGGGTAGAGATTTTAAAAATCCTTAATCCACATTTACTAGTCTATCGAATAGTCTGTCCACGTGATGGATCCGACCGCATACATTCTGCAATAAACAGGCTTTCAGCGGCTTTTTACATCAAAAGCCGACAGGCTGCCATTTGGGCCTCCCTCACTGATCGCTACCAAGAACCATAAAGAAAAAAGCCAATAAGCACCGTCGTCCCCCAGTGACAGGAACTGATATGCTGACCCGGGCTTATAGCGGACACAGATAATTTACCTGTTATCTATATTTAAAAAAAAATAGACATGGTTGGACCTGCTGAACGGGTTGAGCACTTTTATATACTGTGTTGAGCAGAGAGGCTGCATAGTTTGACCAGCGGGAGGTAGCGCGGCCGCACATCAGGCTGTCAGACGGGGTTGCTATATAACTTGCAATGTTAAACTATTATCAGACCGTCCCTCGCGGCCTCAAAACACTACCGGCCCACCAGGAAAAGTCCCGACTCTCCCGATTGCCACTCCGCTACTGCTTTCAAACTGTTACACGTCATGCTATAAGAATGCATATTTAAATATACTGTAGGCCTACATGGACCAAAGTATTGTGGCACACCTCTTATTAAATCCAGGTCTTTCAAACAGACTCATTGCGACAGGTGTATAAAATCAAGCACCTTAACATGTAGTCTATACTGTATTTACAAAGACTTTTGATAAAGTAGGTCATTTTGAAGATCTTAGTGTGGTACTGTAATAGGGTGCCACCTTTGCAAACAAATACATTTTTATCTCCACTAAAGGTTCTTCTATCAGCTGTAAGTGGTATTGTTTGAATATTATTAAAAAGTTTAAGCGTTTATGAAAAACAGCAACTCAACCAAAACAGAAGACCAGGTAAAGGCAGAATCACTGAAATGTGCATGGTGTGTAAAGTTCACCAATGTTGTGATGTTTCCATAGCTGAAGAGGTCACTGGCATTGCTATCAGCACAAAAATAGTGTTTTAGTATGGATCCATTGCCAAGCAGCTGCATGCAAGCCTGACTTTATCAAGATAAATGCCAAGTGTCAGACTAGTGTTGAACCACACTGCCACTGAACTGTAGAGCAGTGTAAACATCCCCTGTTTAATATTTGATGTGCTCAAAGCATGGCCCATAAAGACGTGATTAAGATAGATTTCAGTGTGAATGAACTTGTCTGGCCTGAATGGAGATTGTGAGCCTTCCTATCCAACATCAGTCCCTGACATCACAAATGCTCTACTTTAGATAAATGGGCAAAAATTCCAACAGAAACACTCCAAAATCTTGTGGAAAGCCTTGTCAGAAGAGTAGAAGCTCTTATAGCTGCAAAGAGGGAGCAGCTCACTGTCAGGTCAAGAAAATAAATAATCAAGAAATAATCCCAAGCTTTCCCTGGGGCAGTACCCTTGAAAATGTCCATTGTAACATAAGGTATATGTATACACTTATATGTACATTTGAGGTACATTTACTTTTTTGGTGCAAAGGTGTACTTTTTGAAAGAGTACCGTTACAGTGACAGTTATATGGGAACATTTTCTGACAGTGCATTAATGTGTATAATTTAGAATGCAATGTCATTAAAGTCCCTGTTGGGTTACTGTCAATACTTGGTGTGCCAATACTTTTGTCCATATAGTGTACATAAACGTGAGGTATGACTGAGAAGCATATATGCAATTACAACAGCTATCACGTGGCTTCCGAATATAATATTACTTTAATTGTGCTTTTTTGGGGTGGGTGGGTGAGGGAGCTCAACATACATAATTCATAAATCACTTTCATTGCTAAAAATTCTTTTTCCGAGCCCTGATTACATTTGCATTCCAAATTATGACAGCATCTTCAGCACACAACCCTTGACAGAGCTGACAAATATTGTGTTATTGCGTCACCGTTTTGCGCATCTAGGTCCAGAAAGCAGTTTTCAACCATGAAAAATAAATTATTAAAGCAGTCATTGTTTTCATATAACATGTTGGGCCCTATTTTAACGATCTAAGCGCATTGTCTAAAGCGCACAGCGCAACGTCTAATTGGGCGTGTCCGATGCCACTTTTGCTAATTTAACGACGGGAAAAATGGTTTGTGCGCCGAGCGCAGGGTCGAAAAGGGTTGTACATATTTTCCTAATGAGTAATGGGAGTGTTTTGGGCGTAACGTGCAATAAACCAATGAGAGTCTCAGCTCTCATCCCCTTTAAAAGCTAGTTGCGCTGGCGCTATGTCTAATCCCTATTTAGATGACGGACTTTGTAAACTGAAAAACTAAGCGGAGGAAGAAGATCCCCAGTTTAAGATTAATGTTAAATAATTTTGTTGTAATTTTGTTTTTCACTTGTATTGAAATTGTTATTTTTTTTATTAAAAACTTTAAAACCCTTTTTCTTTTAGTCATGGAAGTAAAAAAGCAGGCTTTTAATTGTTTTAAATGTATGGCTATTCAATATCATCACAAAATAATTTACAAGTATGTTAGAAAAGGTTTGTACTCTAAAAATACTTTATTTGTAACAAACAGGAGATAAAGAATTTACAAACGTGCGGAAAGCCGTTTCAGCACTTGGACAGTGTCCTGAGTCTTTTTAAGCATTACTTAAAAATTTTTCTCATCTTACGATATCCACAGGTACAGAGTCATCATATACAATAAATCTGTGAGGTAGCATTTAAAAAAAAAAACATTTAAAAACAGACGCATTTGTTTAAAGCAAAGCATTTATTTACTTACCAGGCTGCAGGTGAAGCAGCTCTTTGCGCCTTCTAACGTCTCATAAGTCCTCATTTATGTCCAAGAGACTCAATAATAATCTTTTACATTCAATCCTTTAATCTTTCATACTTAAAAGCGTTTTTGTGCTGCTGCGCATTCATGTTTGTAAGAAGCAAACCCGCGTATTCGTCCCGTTTATAGGCGCATATTACTAATGCGCTCTTTAAATAACAAAAAACATATTGCGCCATTGACTTTAGACTCTAGAGCAGGTTTTTGTTGGTCAATGGCGTAGTCTATTTTAGTTGCCTCAAAATAGCAACGCGCCAACAATGCGTCTGAACACACCTCGTTTTCAGACCAGAACGGCCATGGGCGCAAAAGGGGGCGCAAATGCATTTTTCCCGCTGCTAATACTGTTGCATTATGTTGAAAATTTATATTATTCTAATTTGATTTAATTTTCATAGTCAAGCTGTTAAAAATATTTTATTCTCATGAATAATTTAATGAAATAAAATTTTCATTTTAAATTTCAAAGATAAACAACAAAATATGTTTGCAATTACTCATAAACAAGTTCATAGTCATGTATATTTACTAAAAACAAGTGTAACACAAAAATCTATCTTGTTTTGTTGTGTTACTTTCGTCCCAGCTGACAGGGTCAAAAGTAACACTGCTCTAGTGAAATTATACATAAGTCGTTTTACATTTGTTCCAAATTTACCTGATATTGATAGACCACACTTGTGAGTTATTGACCACAGCAAAAATATATCTCTTTTAAATTATGTTTTTCTGAAAAATGGTACTTTCACCCCCGCTCTCCCCTACATCATGAACATTCTGCAAAATATATCATTCTGTGTTTAAATTTATCCAGGTTTTGTACATGCTCAGAAAAAAGGTACAAAAGTTGTCAATGGTACAGTAACTTTTAAAGATGTCCTGATATGTACAATTTTGGTCTACATATAAATATCTTGATACCAGTATGTGCCTCTAAGGTACCAATGTGTACCTTAGAAATACCAGTATGCACCTTTTAGGTACAAAAGTGTACTTTTTTGAAAAGGTAACGCCCCAGTGACAACATATACCTTCATGTAACTTTTTTTCTGAGATTGTATAAGGTCCAGTAAATGATGACAGAGGTTTTAAATTTTTTGTGAACTTATCATCAACATATATGTCTGACCTGATCCTTACTTAATTCCTTTAATAATTTTTTAGGTCTGAAGAAAAAGGAAACAGAAGCAGTGCAGGTTCAGGTACAGTTTATAAATTACATTCATGCATTTGATAAACACTATAATGCAAAGTAATGTACATTGCATTCCAGTACACTCTTCAAAATAAAGGTGCTCCACAATGCCATACTGTAGATGAACCATTTTTGGATAAACAAATCTTTAACACATTTTCTGTTTCACAAAAGTTTCTTTGTAGTGAAAAACAACAAGGTTCTTTGGATGATAAAAATAGTTATTCTATCGGATCAATGTGAAGAACTGTTTAAGCACACTTATTTTCAAAAATGTTATAATTTTGTTTGTTACCAAGAAATCAAACCCAGTAGCTTGGCATTGCCCCAATGCCCCAACATTTAATTTCCAAGAGGAAATTATTCTCCTTTGGTGTAAATACATGTATTGTACCATTGTAATAATGGTATTACTTTACAATAATCTTCATTAGTTAACATTAGTTAATCTATTATCTAACATGAACAAACCATGAGCAATACATTTGTTAATGGTAGATTTGGTACATGGTCTGACTCCAGGATTAGGTCCCTTACAAGCCAATATCCGCACTTGTGTAAAAAACCTGGATGTTGTTGTTGACTCAGAGCTAAAATTCGATAAGCAAAAAAACTCTGTTGTTAGTGCTAGCTTCTTCCAGCTTAGGTGTTTACGGAAATTTAAATCCTTTCTATCCTTTGGTGACCTAGAGACACTTATTCATGCCTTCATCTCAACGAGGCTTGATTATTGCAACGCGTTAAACTGGTTACCCGTCAAGTTCAGAATTGATTATAAGATCTTGGTTTTTGTATTTAAAGCCTTGCATGGACTGGCTCCCGCCTATATTTCAGATCTTATTTGTCCATACACTACCCAAAGAACCCTCAGATCATCTTCTGATAATTTACTAACCGTTCCATTATCACATTTGAAATCCAAAGGTGACAGAGCTTTCAGTGCATTTACCCCTAAGCTGTGGAATTTGCTACCTTGGTCAATCAGGTTTTCACCCTCTTTATTTTCATTTAAGTCAATTCTGAAAACACATCTTTTCTCTCAGGCCTACTCGTAATTTGTAGATCCTAAGCTCTTTTAGGTTTTAACTAATTTTATGTCTTTTATTTTTTGTGATTCTATGGCTATGATGTTGCTGTAAAAAAATGTTTTAAGGCCGGGACTTTAACGCGTTAATTAAGATTAATTAATTACACAAAAAATAACGCGTTAAACATTTTTTACGCATTTTAATCGCACTTATTTTTGCACCGTGGAACATTTCTCATTGGATGAGTTTCGGCGGACCGATTATACTGGAGCACCAACTAGCGTTCATGACTTCAGACAACAACAAACCACAGTGAACATGAACGAAGAAGCTGATGAGATTGCTTTGGTTGGCCCCGTGGATGGGAAATTCTTTTATAAAACACGAACGGATGGAAGCGTCGATAAGAGCATGGTTGTGTGTAAGCTATGCAACAAGGAATTCACATATTTCCGCAGCACATCGAGCCTCAAGTATCATCTCAATGCAAAACATATAGCAGCTAGCATGGATGTTAGCCCGACTCCGAGTACAACGACTTGGTTGAACAAAAATAAACAATATTTTGTTGCTTAAGCTTATGTATTCAGTCATTATTCATGGTATACTAAAAATCCATGTGAAAAAATAACTTCTCAATGTTCTCAGATCAAATATTTATATGTGATTAATTTCGATTAATTAATTACAAAGCCTCTAATTAATTAGATTAATTTTTTTAATCGAGTCCCGGCCCTAAAAATTTTGTATGACTGTTCCTATGTATTTTATTTTGTATTGTGAAGCACTTTGGTCAGCAGAAATGCTGTTTAACAGGTGCTATATAAATAAAGTGACCTTGACCCAAATCTTTGTTAATGTTAGTTCATAGAAATAAAGCTTTTGTTTGTTCATGTTAGTTCACAGTGCTTTAACTAACGTTAACAAGATTTTTTTAAAGTATTAGTAATTGTGAAATTAACATTAACAAAGATTAATAAATGCTGTATAAGTGCAGTTTATTATTAGTTCGTGTTAACTTATGTAGTTAACTAATGTTAACTAATGAACCTTATTGAAAGTGTCACCGTCATAATTATTACCAATTGGCATATGCTTAGCAAGCTCCATCACCATGCTCAAATGTTAATGTTAATGTGATTTCTCTGTGTCCAGGATTCAGATGAAACACTGCGACACAAGCGTGACCTCCTGAGACCTCCTGAACAATCTACACCATATAAATCAGATGATGCAGATGATATACTGTCCACAAAGAATGATAATCCATCAAGACAGGTTGTCTATGCATCTCTAAACCAGTTCATACCTAAACACTCATCAACCACATCCTGGAGGACTGAAACAGAGTTAACAGAATATGCATCTATCCGAGTATCATGATCATGTTCTACTTAAGGTCAAGGTATATTTGCTAAAGGTTATACATATTATATATTATATAAAGAGATACTTTTGTTTGATTGTACTGTTTTTGTCATGCCATACTGCCAAACAGGGAGTAGGAGACGCTTGCCTTATATTCATAATGTTTGCATAACATCACATGATGTTACTTATCTTGTTACATCACGGAAAATGTTGCTGTGAGTTCAGGGTGGTTTCTACAGGTGAAACTAATACAGAAACTACGGCTGATGAAACACATGCACATCTTTAAAATTCTTGAAAAGATATTTAGTGGCTTAAAATGCAATACCTACATTAATTATAATAGATATATATCTGTTACAAACTTTTATTTGTATCATTTTGGTCATTTCCATGTCTTCGTTCAGATTTGTGTTTTTAGATTTGTAAATAAATTGTTTAACCTCCTAAGACCCTAGCATTTTAAATTTCTTCCAGCTATTTTGGGGTTAGGAAAAAACAAATAAATATAATAACCAAATATTTTTCTTTGAACAAAAAGCAGTGTAACCGGTTCCAGTTACACAGAATTAAGTATTGTGGTGCAAACAACAAAAAATGTGATGTGGACAGGTCTTAGGAGGTTAAAGGGAATAGTTATTTGAATAGCATTTTATCAGTCAAAATATCATGAATCACAAACCCCTTTGACAATAATTTACTACAAAAATAGCTGATAATGGCTTATAGTAAATATTAAAGATAGTATGTCAAGCTGTGAATGCACTGTAGTAGTGATGATGCTGCAAATTAAATTTCATAGATCAGGTGTCTACATTAAACACCATTAGTATCAAAGTTATGGCTGCTGGGCAGTAAAGTGTGCACATGAACATTTGTTTTGCTGCAGGGAAGTCTGTGGAGATTATATACTAGTTCCTGTAATGTAGTGGTTAAAAGCTGTGGTCTGGTGACTAAAATGTTGCATGTTGACACCTAAAAAATTCACAGCAACGTGCTCTTAAACAAAACATTTTTTTTATACTGAAGGGCGTTGGGTCTCTATTGTCTAAAACTAGATGTACTGAAAGTCACAGAAACATTTTACAAGGCATCCTTAGCAACCCAGAGAGGGTCATAAATGCTTATATTGGTACAAGCAGTTAATAAATCAAGTCTGGCCAGCTCCGACACTACAGCATTGCAGATTAATGTAAAGCAGATGTTGGGAACTTTTTCTTATAAATAAATAATGGCATCTTTCCATACGTTTTACCCCTGATTTATACTGCACGAGTCACCAGATGCGCCGCGGCACATTTCAAAAGCGGCCCAAAAGCGGCTCTCCGTGCTGCTTCGCTAAAGATAGGCGCCTAGTCTATTTTTGGCGTGGGCCACGTTAAAGCCGCACCGTAAATCAAAATAAAAGTCAAATATCCTGTCAATTTCAAAATAAACACCCAGTGCAGACTCCTGTATTTCACATCATCTTATCAAATACATAATTGAGGATGTGTTATTGACGAATATGCATAGCTTAATACTGAATTTTTTAATTTATTCACTTTTTTGACTACAGAACAACAAAATAGGACATTGCAAAATACAAAACAATATACAGAATTAAAACATTTAGCCAACTTATCCATGTTAGAACGCAGAAAATCAAGAAAAACAATGTCTGACAGGAATATCACATGATGACACGGTCCTACTGCTTCTCTTCTGATCCGCTTTTTGTTTGAGTTGGCACCACGTAGAAGACGAAACAAAGCCACCTCGGAGCTGTAACACACCGCAAACGCTTGCAGTGTATTTTAGGGGTTAAAGTTCCTGTTTCCTGGCATACCTGATTCTCATTCATCGTACTACTCTCAGCAAAGACCTGCCCTGTGTCTGAAATCCCATACTTCTCTTTAGGAAGTGAGAATCAGTCTACAAAATGGGAAATATGTCCAAAATTTCAGAATAAATAAAACAGGTTGTGAGAAATATTGGATGGTCCACTGTTTCCCCAGAGAAAATTCAAAAGGTTAAAAGGTCAAAAACAACTGTAAGTGTAAACAAATGTTTTCTTCATAGTTAACTGTGACCCTGTCTGTAAAATCCAGGTAAAAGTCTCATAATCTAATAATGAAATTAGGATCATCAAAGTTTGATATTTGACTGACCTTACAGTCAGTATTAAAGACATCAAGAGAGACTGTCCTAAAAGAATAAAGACCTCGTAGGTTGTTTGTGCAAGCACCTTATTACAATGTAAATTGACGTATTAAGGGATTAGTGTCCTCTAGCACTAGTAGCTTATACAACCTGTTGTTATGTTTTAAGGTTTTTGCCTTATACATCAGATTAGACACATTTAATTTTATGAATTTGTAAATGTAGAAATGGTTTCATAAACATTTATGGTTTTAAAGATATTTTGGAGGATCTAACCCCACCCTCACCCTTACCCTAAACCCAACCACTTCTCAACCATATAATACACAACACGCAAGTAACAAACAACAAACATTGCAAACCTTGCGAAGTGAAGCCATACGATTACTTTATATGAACTCTGTGATCAAAACGCACAGTCAGATCTAATTTAAACATAAACCAGCATGACGTATTCCGTCACAAGAGCCAATAGCGCTTCACCTTCTACTGTCATGATGCAATCGGTCACGAGACACACAAGAGCCAATGACTTTTCACAAGATGACGTATCATTTCTCTTTCTGGCGGCATTTTTGAATCAGTGTACACTGGATCTGATATTTACAATGGATTGTCATCACTTTTGCATCTTTTCTTCAAATAAATCAATCGTTTGACCTCGGTACACTTGGAATATTTTAAGTACATTTTTTAAAAAGTTGTGACTGTTTTGTATGCTGTGTTTATATCATATAATAAATAAATGGGTACGTTATTTGCCCTAAATGCCTGAATAGTGTAATGTGTAATAAAATACAATTAATCCTGGTGGCTTAAATAAAAAATCTAATCCAGTAAATGTCATCAAAGCAAAATATGATTTTATACCCTAATATATTAAGTTTCACCTGCTGCCAGTAGAGGCGCTAATAATGCATCTATTAGGTCGTATTAGTGAAATGGACAAACGACCAAAGCAATCGTGTGGGTTGGAGAATAGGTTGCAGGCTAAGTCACAAATTATACTTGTTGAACAACACCTAACTAAATTATTTTTGCAGTTGTTGTAAGTACGTCACAGGTGAATGAACATAGTGAATATAGTATGTCGGAAGTGTATGCATACAGTACTAAGGCTATGTCCACACGAAGCCGGTGCATTCCCTATCCGATCATTTTTTTTCCTTGCTCTAAAAAAATAATCCGTAAACACTAAACCACTGAAACCGACTGAAAGCAGTGTAGTATATATGCCGGACCAGTATGGGGCGCTGTAATTCTGCCACAGATATACACTATACACGGAGAAGAAGACTTTGAGCATGCGCAGAACCAACGTATGGTGTTGTCCATTATCGCTTGTTGGTCACCACAATTGCATAGAAGCAATAGATTTTGCTGTAATAAAGCTGGTAGGCTTTAGTAGCTTCTGTAGCATGAACACAATCACGTAGTCCGCCGTTATTGTTGTTGCTGTTTCGTGTGACGCTTCCGACACGTGATGTGATGACGTTTTCGCTTCATAAAATATACGGATTGGCTGTACAGACGAAACCGCAAGGGTGTCGGTTTCAGATTTATCCACTTTAGGACCCGGTTTCAAAAAATAGCGGATTCAGTCTCCCAAAACGCCGGATCCGTGTGGATGAAACGCCAATACGATAACAAATTTATGCGTATACAGTGATCCGCGTCTCCGTGTGGACAGCCCCTGAAACCATAGGCTTTTCTAGAACGTACTAATTCAAGAAGTAGGTGCTATATTTAGCACATGATTTCATATGCAAAGTCTTGGTCATTGTACACTGTGGGGAATTTTGAGCTGTGGTTTCCGTGTACTCTGTGTTTGATCATTGCCTGTAGGTATGTATTTGCTTTGTGCCTCGTGATTTGGGTTACTGTGTAACATTTTGTTTACTTTGTTATTGACCCACTCTTGTATGTTGATCTTACTTTGCTGTTATCAGATAAATAGGCAAATTAAGAGTAAAATTGTGCATGCAGGTGTCACGATCCCAGTCTGTAGGCCTGCCTGTTTTCCCCCTTGTTATGGACTCCAGTTCCCAGTATCCCTCACTGTCCCGCATCTGCTCTTCATCTGGTAATCATCCTAACCTGTCAACCATTACCCTGATCAGATCCATTATTTAAAAAGCACAAATTACCCAATTCACAATTTACATTTCCTTTGGTGTGTTAGTGTGTATTAATAGCTGTTAACAATATGCAAAAGGTGCAAATCCCAAACTAAACGATAATGCAAATCATATTTCCAGCTGATGTCAGAGGTAATCAGGCCAATTACAATGTACAGATTTGCGGGCCAATCAGAGGACACAATGCTTTTCAGATCGATGAGCTTTGTAACAAATCGCTTAGGTTACTCACGTAACCCCGGTTCCCTGAAATAACGGGAACGAAGCATTGCGTCAGTTAGCTGACGCTATGGGGGAAACTCCTGTTTACTCCGTGACTGAAGCCTATTGGTTAACGTCTGTACAAAGTACAGACCAATGACGTTTGAACCCGCGCGCGGGAGGAACGCGTCCTTATATAAGCGCGGTTCAATCGTCAGGAGCTCATTATTATTCGACTGAAGCGCGCAGCCGAATAACACTCGCTGCGTAGACGTTTGTAGCACGGCAAGAGACGCAATGCTATGTTCCCGTTTTTTCAGGGAACCGGGGTTACGTGAGTAACCTAAGCGTTCCCTTTCAATACGGTTCACTTCGCATTGCGTCAGTTAGCTGACGCTATGGGGGAACGTAATCCCATCACGCCGTGCATACACAACGTACTGAAGTGCCTTACCGGAGAGACACTGCGTGTGGCCCTATACCCGGCATATTCACAGCTTTAAAAGCAAATGTGTAAGCACCATATAAATTGTTGACGCGCACACGGTGGGGTTTTAAACGCACCGGGGGCACATAACATAGCACAAGACGGCGAGGTACCGAGCGCGCCGCGGCTGTGCGAGATAAGTAAATTCAGAGTCACGTTGGTGAGCTCGCTGAGCGCACCGTGGTGTACACATAAAACGCATGAGCGTGCATGATTGAGCCGAGAGAACCTGCGCTCGTAGGGCAGGGACTTCTAAGCTGTACAATCTGACAACGTAGACGGCGAAGACCAGCCGGCCGCGTAGCAGATATGAAATATAGATATAGATACCCCTGTAGACCAAGTTCATGAAGAAGCCAAACTCGCACAGAGCGGGCTCTATATAGGACATAGCTCATAGAGGGGCGTGAGCCAGTGCGATGGTTTCAACGATCCATCGAAATAACCACTGTTAGCAACAGACATACGTAGTGAGTGATCTGCGAAGCTCACGAACGGCCGATCTGACTATAATATGCGGCAGAACGGTTCGTAGCGTGGGATTATACAAATAACACAATAGTGTGAACCCAGGTGCACCCTCGAGCGCATCGGGATGCATATAGGCAGTATTATAGTGCACAGATCGGTGAGCTTTCCAAGCGCGCCGTAAATGTGTATTGACTATAAATTGCACGGGCACAGGTGAACACTTGAATACATCGTGAATGCATATAGATGAATCAGAGTGTTATAATGCACAGGCCGGCAAGATTCTCGAGCGCGCCGTCATGTGTTCTGATAATAAATTGTGCGCACACGGGTGAACTCTTCAGTGCACCGTGAATGCGTATAGATAAATCAGTGCACAGAACGCGCCGTGAATGTGTACAGATATGATTGATGAACGTAACGGTGGGCACCCAACGCACCGTGAACGTACACAGATGAACAACAGTGTATGTGTCACAAAGCATAACACAGCTGTGTATACAGGTGAGCTTTCCCAAGCGCATCTTATTGTATACCAAAATTTTATAGCGTGTACATGTGAGTTTCTCTAAGCGCACGGTGGACGCATATAATTAAAAACCATATCGTGCATACAGGTGAGCTAATGGGCGCACCTTTAATGCAACAAACCTCAGTAGTGCGCGAAGCAGGGATGTCGAAGCTGTAAACTGACAACGTGGACGGCGGGGACCAGCCGGCCGTGTCACAATTGTCAAATGAGAAACCTCTAAGACCATGCCCATGCTCTAAGACAAGTGAGCATAATTGTCACGGGAGGTGATAACGTCAACGATCCATAAATAGCCTGTATTGACAGGTGCTCTAGTGAGTGATCTGTGACGCAGATGAACAGCTGATCGTCTGATGTACGTCAGACGTATGTGTCATCCAGGACCTTGGACAGTTCCAGAGCGCTGTGCCTCGGGCACCGTCCGCATCTGAGAAATGACAGGCTTATGAATAAAGTGAATGGCGCCCGTCTTAAACGAGATGCGCGCCATTTAAGCTTTGAAACTTATTGTGGCGGGTAGCAAGCTCACTTGAGGTTGATATTACCCTTAATATCTCCGAGTATTGGAACGGAGGTGTGAGCGTCTTCGGATCCGCTAATATAAATCAGCTATATGGCCGAAAAACGTCATAAACCGCTTGGCTGTAAGCCTTTGAGTGGCCGTCCGGAGAGGGCGCGATTCAAACGCTTGGAGCCATGCAAAAGTCTGAGGCTGTCCTTCCTCTAGGAAGAGAGAATAACAGCCATAAGACCGTGCTCGTTTGCGCCATCAGCATCGTAGCGCGGAAACTGAGGTGGGCTGCGAGCGAATTTGGCAGAAAGGTGTTAGAGACACCGTACAGTCGTGGGGTGTCAATACACAGTATATGGCCAAACCGGGGGTTTTTCGGCTAGCGTCGATAGAATTATGGACAGCGGGCCGTGTGTGCGTATTACTGATTGCTTGTCAGTAAGGCGATAAAGTGTTTAGAGACACCGTACAACCGTGGGTGTCAATACACAGTATAGTAAGCACGGAAATTACTCTTTTTAGAGGAATTAAATACCGTTCGCCACTATAGTGAGGTCGCATAGCTATGGCGTTTAATCAGACCCAAAAGTCGCGCGCACAAAAACCACGCACGAGCGTGAGATACGAACACTATTCGCACGCGGACAAGCGTCCTCGCGAGCGCGCAGAACACTATCCGCGCGCGGAAAAGCGTCCCCGCGAGCGCGCAGAATACAGTTCGCGCATGGATAGTGGAACAAGAGATCATGCGTGTCACTAATCAAATCAAACAACCAATCACAGAAGCGGAGACATCAGTCAATGTCCCGCCCCCAAAGTCCCAAAAGTCATCTTGATCGAGCGAGCGCGTGTGGTGCAGCTGTGAGAGCATAGAGAGAGTCGAGCGAGCGCTCATCCAAGCCTTTGCTCGCGTGACTACATTTGTGCGCGCTGAGCGGAGGTGCCCTCTCGCGAGGACGCTTTTCCATGCGTGAACTGTATTCTGCGCGCTCGCGGGGACGCTTTTCCGCGCGCGGATAGTGTTCTGCGCGCTCGCGAGGACGCTTGTCCGCGCGCGAATAGTGTTCTGCGCGCACGTGTCTCGCGCTCACGCGTGGTTTTTGTGCACGCGACTTTTGGGTCTGATTAAACGCCATACATAGCCGACAGTATTACACAGTATGTTTGGATACACAGCACACAGAAAACATTTCAGGGCAGTCCAGCCGAGGCGCGACATAACCCCTTTTTCCCAGACAGTTTCGTTCTCTGTTGATGCAGCTGTGCTGCGGAGACCAGAGCTCAGCCGTTCAGGTGCACAAGCCTCAGTAGTGACGGTGACCGAACGGCTCACAGAGCAGGGCAGTATGTCTAGGTGGTTTAATGTCAGACTGAACCCATCGCAGAGAGGAAGTCTGCCGTGAGGCCCGCGGTTTTGCCGTTTATTAAAAGGGCAGAAAAACCGGGTATATATATAAGAATGTACCAATATTCAGCGCACTGATATAGGACGGGACTGAATAAAGGGAGGTATTCGGGCCTCAGTATATTATAAACAAATTCGTTCTGCCTCTGATTCCGTCTAAACCAGAGAGAAATTACCAGGCAGACGAAGAATGAGCTATCTGAAGTGAGATCGGCTCAGGCCAGTAAAGCTCTATAATAAGTGTTTTAGCGCTCCAGTAGAGGCGTGTCCGCCTTATCGAGCAGACGAATGAGATCGTGCCGCTCCAGGAGGGGAGGGGCATGAAGCTCTCTTATAATGAGTGTTCTTGGTGCTCCAATAGCGGCGAATCGGCCCTATCGAGCAGACGAATGAGATCGCGCCGCTCCAGGAGGGGAGGGGCATGAAGCTCTGTAATCGTTGAACACTGGACAGCTGCATTTAGAGGCAGCGAGCCGTAATACCGCGTGCTAGCTAAGCCGTTAAGAGACCTCACCACTGTGGGGAAAGGAGCGAGGGACTCCGCGAGCGTGGAGCACGAGTGGCTGTGCTATGACAGAGACAGGGGCAGACCGCCCGTGTTTGCTTGTCGTATGCATCTATCCAGGTCTACGGTTCCCCGCTTGTTCATCTCAACAAGAGAGGAACGGCAGAGGGGAGCAGCAACACAGACAGAACAGCCATGCGTCGTGACGGTATCACCCGATGCACTCGGGGGATTAATATATGTGCCAGAGATCTCGCCACTGAATGTGAGAGGAGCGAAGGGACTCTGTAAGCATGAGGTTGCGGTGTGACAGAACACAGGGGGGGTTAGTCCGTGTGTGCTTGTCTATGCATCCATCTAGTCTCATGGCTCGCCGTGTGTTCATCCCGGCGAGAGAGGAACAGCAGGGGGAGCACGAAACATGGATAAGACAACCAAAGCATAAGCGCGGTCCCGGCGTGGGAGGTGCCAGACCGGTAATTCATAGCAGAGAGGCTCACCGAGCCGCTGTGCTGGACGCTATTACAACAGCGCCTGCTCTTTTAGCTTATAGCTTTATATTAAAAATATTGATCTTACCGGGCGGCCGCAGGGGAGACCTCGTCAGGCGTGTGTCCGCTGCACAGGGCTCGTACCACGGCAAGCGAAGGCTATCTTCGGTTCTCGGCCGGAAAGCGGCAGGGGAAGACGCTAGACCTGGACTCTGCTATCTTCGGTTCTCAGCCGGAAAACGGCAGGGGAAGACGCTAGGCCTGGACTCCGCTGCAGGGCTTTTGTCAACGGCGAGGTAAGGCTTCTTCTTTTTCTTCGGAGCAGCGAGAGGTTCGCGCTGAAGGAGAAAATAATGAGCTCCTGACGATTGAACCGCGCTTATATAAGGACGCGTTCCTCCCGCGCGCGGGTTCAAACGTCATTGGTCTGTACTTTGTACAGACGTTAACCAATAGGCTTCAGTCACGGAGTAAACAGGAGTTTCCCCCATAGCGTCAGCTAACTGACGCAATGCGAAGTGAACCGTATTGAAAGGGAACCGAGTGTTTCTGGAAGACAGGGATTTATGGAGCAACACTAATGTACGGTGTTTGGAAAATAAACACATTATTCCAAATACACAAAATAACGTTTTTAGCAACCTAAAAGGTGCTCTTTAAGCTCATTGTGTTTTCCCCATTGTTGTCAGGTTTTCATTTTAGTGTTTCTCACCTGTATGTATATTTAGTTCATGGTTCATTAAAGTTTATGTGTTTTTAAAATACCCTTGTATCCATCGTCCTTCACAACACAAATCATTACAGCAGGTTTCTTGGAGTATGAAATTTATTGTGCATGACTTTGTGGTTTATTTCTGCCTTAGCAGTATAACACTTATGTCTGGCTGGCTGTGTTTGAGTAAGTGAAGAATTAAGTACAGTGCTTGCAATGACACAACCATCCAAATTTGTTAATAAACTACTTACTGTAGTGAACTGATTTTGTAGTGACCCTATGTTCCTGCAGCTAAAGCTTGGCTTTATTATTTCTTATTAAAATCTATTACTGAATTAGGGAGGTGGGCGCACAATTGTTGTACGATTTTCGCTGTTTTAATAATTTATGGATGTTTTATGTTTGTTTTGGCCTAGTTATTTGCTTTCAGTTGAGCTGTTTGGACAATGTAACATGGGTAACTACTGTAGCTTAGATTCAGATTATTAAGGCATTTTTATAAAACAGGCATACTAAACTTCACAAATATGTTCTTTGTGTATTTGTAATGTTTATAACTGCATGAGAAAAGAAACAAAGTCACAGAGCAGAAGGTGTTCTTTTGTCCAGGGCAGGATGAGCATCTTCAAAAGTAAAGGAAACCACAGGTGTAAAAATGTACATGATTGAAGACTGCAAGACGTATGTTCAAATGCGTGACGCTTCAGGCCGGATGAATGTCTATAGATTTTAACACAAAGCTTGTGTTTAAGATGGATTACTTGTACATTAAAAATACAGCTTTTTTTCTGACCCTGTTTATAGTTTTCATCCTCTATGTGAACATTGATGCACAAGGTAAGTTACTCAATGTTTTTTTAAGATTTAAAAAAATCAAGGTGAGTCAGTTTCTATAAAATCGAACCAATAACTTGATCACTTCTGTTTAAGGATATATTTTAACTCTTATCAAGTAAAGTATTAATCTGAAAGAAAGGTGCAAATACATGAGCTTACAGTGCAAACGTGATTGGATGAATGTTAATCAAGTTAAAATATGTGCAATATATACATCAGCCACTCCAGTTTTGCTTTTAATCCTCATTTCTGTATGACCATTATTGTGACCATTTCAGTCAAGTGTCTGTTGAATTCCAACAAAAGCAAACATCCATTGTAACATAAAGTCACCCAACAACAGCAATGTAAAAGACTGAGAGCATGCCAAGACACATTAAATATCACGGATATTATTTCATCAAAAAAGTGTGTTGTTAAAAATTAATTTGCAGTAATAGAATTTTGTCATATTTTTTGCTATTTTTCAGTAAATTAATGCAAATAAAAACATAATTTTAATTAGGAATTTGGCAGAAATGTTGGCAGTAGCTGACAGAATGAAACAAAAATGATAATTTTACTCAAACACATACTGTAGGCTACTTGACATATACATAGAAAAATTTAAAATAATCTAGAATTGTTCTCTTAATTTGTTTGTGTGTGTGTGTGTGTGTGTGTGTGTGTGTGTGTGTGTGTGTGTGTGTGTGTGTGTGTGTGTGTGTGTGTGTGTGTGTGTGTGTGTGTGTGTGTGTGTGTGTGTGTTTGTATGCGTGCGTTTATGAGTAAGTAAAGAATAAAGCACATTTGCTAAAGCACACAAGAAAACAAGACTAATAATTTAACACTTAACAATAACAAAGACAAGCATTTTTGCTATTAGACCACAGAATTCAATAAAATTTTAAAAATGGGAATATGTACGTTCTTTCACTGCCATTTAAATGTACACTATTTAATATTTACTATCATTATATCTATATGATATTATTTTTCATTTCAGATCAATCCGAACAATGTCCTGTTTTTAAAGTTGTGCGGGGTGTTGTCCATAAAGTCTGTTTAAACAAACCTTTGAAGATCTCCTGCAGTCTGAAGACTTGTGATGAACAGCCCATCAATATTACATGGAGTAAATACGAGCACATGGTCAAATGGATGCCAGTAAATGAAACAGATCAAATTTCATCTTCAAAGAACCATTCTGGTTTAAAATACATAACTTCATATTTAGTTTTCACAAATATATCAAAGCATCATGAGGGCCTCTACAGATGTGATTTTAAGCTACCACATACGTCAGCATTCAGCCACCATATAAACATCTCAGTCTCAGGTACAGTAACTCTTTCATCTTTACAGTTAACAATTAAATAGTCACATTTTTAATTGTATCTAAGTCATCTGAATAAGCTGTTCTGAAAACACAACTTTTATTAAAAAAAATAACGGTTAACTAAAACAGTTTTGAACTCCCACAGATAACAGCAATGGAACTGAAATGTCTTGTGATGAAAGTAAGAGCAGTTTCAGTTTAATAAATGTGTCGTTTACATGATTTGTCAAACGTTTCACTTGCAATTATATAATAATAATGAATAAACTGATGAACATTTACAAAGAAGTAATTTAGTGTTTGTAATTTAAAAATATATGTATATTTTGAGAGAGATTATAATGTTTTCCCTATAGTCTTACACACGTTTTTTTCTTTCTTTGCTTAGTGGCAGAAGCAAAAAGCAATGATTCAGATCCATTGTGGCTGCGTTATTTATTTATCTGTATTGGTGTAGTGATTCTGGTTTTCATTGTAATGCTTATCTCCAGTATCAGAGGATTTAACTGTGAGTACCTCATATCTTTCTATTAGATATTTAAATAGCTTATGCATAAATAAATATGTAATAGCATCAATTAAACTACCATAAAAATAGTCCATATGACTCTATTCCAGCTGTTTTGGTGAACGTAAATTGACCTGTACTATAACTCGGAAATCGCATTCACACTAAAACCTAGCATGTCATATTTAGTTAAGAGACCCATATGAACATCAGTAAATGATTATTTAGTTTTTTCTCTATTTTAAAATGAAGTTATCAAATGTTGATCTTTTGCTTTAATTTATTTTTTGCCATTTTTGGAGTTGGATAGCCCTTATAGTCACATTTCACTTTCACTGAATGATAAAAAGAGAACAATAAACATAGACGACGGAAAATCATAAAGGTTTTCAATTTTATGTAGACTATAGTACAAATGTTATGGTAACAACTTAATTGCTACATTAACTATAGCCAATAGGAAATCTATATTCATTGTACATTTATAAAATGAGGTTATATGAAAAATTACAGTATTTCTTTTTGAATGAGATAATCCTTTACACTCTTAATGCTGGGTTATGAACGCTGGGTTATGAATGAATGCTGGGGTTTTTTCAACCCATTGTTGAGTCAGATATAAACATTTGCTATGTTAATTTAACCCAACAGGTTGGGTTTGTTCCTTTTGCCTTAATGCTGTTGAAAATCATCCAGCATTTATCTTTATCATCCAGAGTGGATCTTGGCAATGTATTATTTGATCCTAACTTAGTCTCCTTAAAATAATTTTCAGGTTTAAGAAAATGCAATGCCCAGAAAGTGCAGGATCAGGTAGGTAGGTTATATTTAATAAACTAAAGAGTAATTTGGATGATGCATTATAATTAACAATATTGTGTTACGTTTACAGCGTACATCAAAATTCATCTTGACCACACCTGTGAAAAATATTCTGAAGGACGATGAATTTGTTTGTGTCCAGTACTCAGAAGTAAGATAAATTAAAGAAAAAATTGTGATCGCATAGACATATTCAGACTGTTTCTAGGGATAGACAAACCAGGCAGTCACATAGGGCGCCACCAGCTCCAGGGGCGCCAAAGAGCGCCTATACATTTTGACTTCTGCTTCACTGACTTGAATGAGTAAAAAATTAGCACTGCAACAAAATTAAAGATAAACTCTGAATGTCACATGTTTAACACAGAATTGACAGCTAAATATTTCACCAGCAGACAGAAGATGTGATTTGCCCCAAAGTATTGCAGTTTTGTAAGACTGCAACCTTCTTATGTAACACATTTAATAATTATCAAGCATTGCACTTAGTCAATAATTTGACTTTAAGAAAAGCAATAAAAAACTATATTAAACACAATAAATGTGTGGTTACTTACTAGAAATAAAACTATTCTTACCATATTTACAATGGTATTTTATTTGTAGTAAAAAAGTTATTTGTGCTAAAATTATGATTAAATATATTTTCCTCATGAACATAACTGTTCATTTGTCTCACAATGGTTATAAAATGAGATGCATTTAAATTTTGATTGTTTACATGATCACATGATTTTTACATGATAAGAATTTGTATGTATGTAATATAGCATGTATATTGTATGATCTTGTTTAAGGGGGTGCCCATAGGGGTTTTGCCTAGGCTAGGGCATCAAAATGGCTAGGAACTGCCCTAGAGATAGTTTTGTTAAACTGTATAAACTTTTTTATGCTATACTGGTTAACAGCACTAGAGATACATGCCTCAAATGCATAAAATAACACATTTTGAAACCATCATGATGTTACTTTCCTCATCACATCATGAAAAGGTGTTTCTTTGAGTTCACTGTGGTTTTTATAGGTGTCATCCCACACTGAAAACCTGTAACCGTATCCAGTATGTGGCTAATGCAACACACCATTATGGACTAATTATTATAGACTTCCCATAACCAAAACATACAGTTAGAATAATAAATACAAAGATATACAGTATATATACACTGTAAAAAAAATCTGTATAAATTACAGTATTACCGGGTATTATTGGCAACTAGCTGCCAGTAACTTACTGTAGATTTTACATTTATGTTATTTACTGGCAACAGTTTGTTCAAAGTTAAATGAAAATGAAACATTTTCAGTCTTTATCTTCTACAGTAAGTTACTGGCAACCAGCTGCATCATTACAGCTAATTTTTTACAGTGTATCTGTGTTTTTATAATAATGTTGGATGTACAGGTTATTAGTTTATTACATTGCATAGCATGTTTTGTGTAGTTTATTTACATAAAATTGATTGTTATTGTTTAATTGCTTATAGTTCACTTAAGAGTTAGAAATCCTTACTTTGTCCAAACAGTCAGTATAGCGTATAATCTGGTGGTTCTCAAACTGGAGGGTGGGCCCCTCTTGGGGGGTGCAAGATGGTACCAGGGGGCCCCAGTTTTATGATAATTTTATCAAATACACCCATTTATCATAAGTTCTGCGTAATTAAACCTCAGAACAATAAGGCTACTAACCAACAATCAACATTGTATCATTTAATGGGGTGATTTCCCAGACACGGTTTAGAATAATCCAGGATCTAGGCCTAGTTATAGTGAGACATTCAAGAAGTTTTTAAAAACAAACCTTACCAAAAAACAATACTGGTGTGCATCTTGAGACAAAACAATGGTACTGATATATGTTAAGGCATGTAAGTACAAGGTGTTTTTAAATTAAGGCAGCTCAAACATGCATTTTAGTCTGGGATTTGGATAAGCTCTGTCTGTGAAACCACCCCAATATGTTTAGTTTTATTCAAAATCCAAGTTTGAGATTGTTTTATGTCATGAATTTTCTTTGGGGGGGGGGGGGGGGACTGCACCTTTAGTCTGTGAAGTCAAGTCAATGTTAACAATGCTTTTTACAGTGTTTGGTTGACTAGACTTCTACAATCCAACCAGTAGATGGAGCCATGACTCTAAACATTACTTTAGTCAACCAAACAATGTGAAAAGCATATTTACTTCACAGACAAAAGGTGGAATGAAAGGTTTATTTTATCTTAATTAAAATTTTAAGAAAAATTCTTAAGCCATACTGGATATACATTTTTTATTTGTGGTTTAATTATATGGTCTTGTCTGTCAAGCAGCGGGCACAGAGTTACACAAATACATATTTTGACAGGCCAGACATCCTATCTCTGCTTTCATTTACTTAGCAAAGATTTGGTCAGCATTGTAAACTGCTTGTTAACTGCTAAACAGAAAAATAATGCTTGCTTAAACTGTATCTTGCAATTTGGTATTTTTGTGGGTTGAGTATAATGTGCTAAAGACAACAAATAAATAAATAAATATCACTAATAAAAAATAAATCACCACAATTGAATGTTTTGTGTCTGTTTTCTACTAGAATGAGGGTTTTTTCTGTGAACTTTTGTGGGTGGGCTTTGCTGCTCAAGTTTTGTTTTAACTGTACATGGGTTGCAAATGCATGCAAGACACTACTAAAAACTACTATTAAAGGAGATTTAAAGTTAAGGTCATATTGAATTAGGTCTTGGCTGTTAGTCATGCTCCACGACCCACAAGACTTTGAGCTTCTCTTTATATTTGCAGCCATGAACAAAACAGCTTCTGTTTTCAAGAGTGAACAAAGCTGTTGTTTCAGCCATCTGAAAGCAAACTGCAGACTTAGATGCTGAACAGTGTAAAAATGGTTTGATTTGGCAAGATCACACACATGAATAAAGAATTGTATCCTGATATTAACTAAGCAATATAAATTACTTTGAATCAACATACTGTAAACACATTAGACAAACAACTGTCTAAACCTTTGCTAATTTGTCTTAAGAGTCTGAACAAAACTTCCATATCTCTAGCACATAATCAAGGATTTGTCAATGATGTCAAACAGGACTTTACATTTAAATTTCACATTAATGCATTTAGCAGATTCTCTTATCCGTGACTTACAGTGAGTTCAACTACAGACTATACATTTTTACAACATTTGTGAATCTGTCTAGCTGAAGTCCAGGCTAAAGTCTTATGATCAACGTATGATATTATGAATATTAAAGTTTTTTTTCAGCTGAGGACTTTGGTTGCTGTGATACTTCTGCTTTGTTTATCAGTTGTTGAACGATGCAGCGGTTGGTTGTTGTGATATTTGTCCTGCCTTCCTCTACTGTGATTGGACGTCTGACTGAGTGAGAAGCGTCCCATTGTCCTGAGCTCAGAGACTAAATACATTTATCTGTGTAGTACAGTGACACATTCAGCATCCATACCACCATGTTACTTTTGACCCTTTACCAAAATTGTATATATGACTTTACTCTTTATTTAAGTCACTGTGTTTATTTAAGACAGCATACATTTACAAATGTGTTTAACCAAAGTGATGGTTAACCAAGACCTTTTGTTACATCTACAATCACAGTGGCCCGCTTTCTTAAAATATGCATCATGAGAGAAAGGAGGAATATGATAATATCCTAAACATTGTTTTAACTATGTGATTCAATAATTTGTGCATTACAGTGTTAAACTCTACACTCTATGAAAGGATGTTATTTTTTTTTTACACATTTTTTGTGTTATGCTATTCACAATTTACGTGTCAATTTGTGTTGCTTTTGTGTTAAAAGTAACACAAAATGTGTTGTTTCAATAAAAACACAAATATGTGTGTATTCTGGGGCAACACATTTAGTGTGTCATCTCTAAACTAACACTGATGGTGTTGTTTTTAATACATCCGTTCTAAGAGTGTATGTGCAATCCAAATATGCAAATCTTTAACCTTTATATTAGTTATACAGTATCTTCTTTAAATACTATGCCACAAGATTTTTCAACTTAAATAACTTTTTGTCTTATCTAGAGAAGGTTCACTGGTGATTTTCAGCTGTAAAAGCAGCTGAAGAAACTTTCTTCATGACATGTAAGCGGTTTCCAGCGTATCCATTGAACTTTGTCAATCTGTGGATAGCGGACCAAACACATCTATATTTGACACTATACATACACGGTATAACGCATAAAAAACTAGGTACAGTGGTGTGAAAAAAGTATTCTCCCCCTTTCAGATTTTTAATATTATTGAATATTTGTCACACTTTAATGTTTCAGATCACCAAACAAATTTAAATATTAGTCAAAGATAACACAACTGAACACAACATGCCGTTTTTAAATGAAGATTTTTATTATTAAGAGAAAACAAAATCCAAAACTACATGGCCCTGTGTGAAAAAAGTGTTTGCCTCCCGGTTAAAACACCTGAATTCAGATTCTCTAGCCACACCCAGGCCTGATTACTGCCACACCTGCTCGCAATCAAGAAATTACTTAAAAAGGACCTGCCTGAAAAAGTGAAATAGAACAAAAGATCCTCAAAAGCTACACATCATGTTAAAGGAACAGTATGTAGGATTGTGGCCAAAACTGGTATTGCAATCACAAAACTTGTGGCTAAAACTGGTATTGCAATCACACAGCTGGTGGCCAATACACAAAATGACAACATAAACATCAGTTGAGGGCTGCAACTTCACTTTTTAAATGACAATATCCTGGCCAGATCACTGTCGTGAGTGATATAAGTATTTGAAATGAAAATGATTTCTTAATGTCTAGTGACATATCAGGGCCATTTTATCATTAATTGAAATAAATTTCTTACATACTGTTCCTTTAAGATCCAAAGAAATTCAGGAACATATGAGAAAGAAAGTAGTGATTTATCAGTCTGGTTATAAAGCCATTTCTAAAGCTTTGGGACTTTAGCGAACCACAGCGAGAGCTATTATTCACAAATGGTGAAGATATGCAACAGTGGTGAAGCTTCCCAGGAGTGACCAGCCGGCCGACCAAAATTAACCCAAGAGCGCAGCGACGATTAATCCAAAAGGTCATAAGACAACAACATCCAAAGAACTGCAGGCCTCACTTGTCTAAGTTAAAGTCAGTGTTCATGACTCCACCATAAGAAAGAGACTGGGAAAAAATTACCTGCATGGCAGAGTTCCAAGATAAAAACCACTGCTAAGCAAAAAGAACATAAAGGTTTGTCTCAGTTTTGCCAGAAAACATCTTGATGACCCCCAAGACTTTTGGGAAAATACCTTGTGGACTAACGGGACAAAAGTTGAACTTTTTGAAAGATGTGTGTACCATTACTATACGTCTGGCATAAAAGTAACAAAGCATCTTTTAGAAAAAGAACATCATACCAGCAGTAAATGTGATAATTGGAAACATGAAATCTGCTGTCTACCAAAAAATCCTGAAGGAGAATGTCCAGCAATCTGTTTGTGACCTCAAGATGAAGCGAACTTGGATTCCGCAGCAGGACAATGATCCAGAACACACCAACAAGTCCACCTCTGAATGGCTGAAAAAACAAAATGAAGACTTTGGAGTGGCCTAATCAAAATCCTGACCTCAGTCCTATTTAGATGCTCTGGTATGACCTTAAAAACAGCAAATGCTTGGAAACCCTGCAGTGTGGCCGAATTACAACAATTCTGCAAAAGTGAGTGGGCCAAAATTCCCCCCACTGCACTAAAACAGACTCATTGCAAGTTATCGAAAATGCTTGATTGCAGTTGTTGCTGCTAAAGGTGGCCAACCAGATATTAGGTTTAGGTGGCAAACACTTTTTCACACAGGGCCATGCGTGTTTGGATTTTATTTTCCATTCATAATAAAAAAAAACTTTCGTTTAAAAACTGCATGTTGTGTTCACTTGTGTTATCTTTGACTAATATTTACATTTGTTTGATGATCTTAAACATTACAGTATGGCTTTATACTTTTTCACACCACTGTTTGTATAAATATATATATATGTTTATATTCTTATAACTTCCACCAGCACATGAGCCACAAGAAACTTTCCCACACTCAAATAATATAAAAACCAAGCCAGAGAAAGACGACAATGTGATTGAAGACTTTAACAGAAAGGCTCTTAATGGGAAAAGCTAAATATCAAAATCATAAACTAATAACTTAGAATACAAGAACTAAAATTTTAAATAATATTTAATAGAGAAAGTACAGTTAATGAATCTCAAGGGTTTTGTGTTCATGAAATAGGCCTAGGTCATTACAGTAAAGCATAAATAGGTCACAGGAAGCCTTTAACACTTCCTGTTTTGGTCCTGAAGAAAACACTTACATTCAACTGTCAACTTTTGTTTCTTGTTCTCTTCTTACTCTTCTGGGTACATTTTGCTCTTCAGGTTCTGATCACATATACAAAACAAACATATACATACACCATGAAAAGCCACTCATTTAAATATTACCAAAAATGATTTCTATTAATAAGGTTTACAATGTTTATATAGCTTCTGTTAATTTACCAACCTCAATACCAAAAACAATTTAAATTTTTTATCAACTTAATTCATTAATAACCCATGTATATTTAAAGAATTGGGCAGTAAGGATTTAATGCCAAACAGTGGCAGTTTAACATCAGGAATCTTTGCGTGCTCTATTTTCAAATATAAAATGTAACACTTGTAAATAAAGTAGTGCTGCTACTGCTGACCACTATCTCAAACACTTGAATAATCAGTTCGATACAACCCACTGTGGGATACCCACAGCATATAATCCCCCACTATTTGAATCACATATGCATATAATACAGGCTGTTGTGTTGTTGATTTAGCAAATATTAACTTAATTAAAATGACACAATATGTGAAAAATATCCTTTTAATGAACTGCTCTAGACACCCACTTTATTTGGAACAACATGCAGCTCCTAACCACAACCTGTAAGTATGATTATAACATTATGAGTTTATTTTCCCCCAAGTGTTCTGCTATGTCTAGTGTACTGTAATGTCTTACAGTGAGCTGTGCTAGCAACGCATTTTGCAGTTAAAGCATATAGCTGTAGCTTACTTGCTTAAATCAGTGTAAAATGTTAGTGTCTGTCGTTGTTTTCATAACTTGGACTAATGATGAATGATGTGTATTGATGTCAGTGTTTAAACTCTTAATATCTTGATAAAAGTTG